>NW_027363772.1:0-473941 GCF_046119375.1 Phyllobates terribilis | reverse complement strand
CCGGTGACTACCTCTTGAAGCTCATCAAGAGAATGCCAGGAGTGTGCAAAGCAGTCATCAAAGCAAAAGGTGGCTACTTTGAAGAACCTAGAATATAAGACATATTTTCAGTTGTTTCACGCTTTTTTGTTAAGTATATAATTCCACATGTGTTAATTCATAGTTTTGATGCCTTCAGTGCGAATGTACAATTTTCATAGTCATGAAAATGCAGAAAAATCTTTAAATGAGAAGGTGTGTCCAAACTTTTGGTCTGTACTGTATATACTAGATGGAGGCCCGATGCTATCGCATCGGGAGGGCAGTAATGTCACGATGGGGGCAGGCTTTGCAGTGCTGAGAATCTCTCCCCCCCATGTGCCCACCCACCTATCCACTCTCTCTTTCCCCCATGTGCTGACTTCTCCCGTCTGTGATCTCTTCTTTGACCCGTGTACCCCATGTGCTCTTCCCCTTGTCTGCTGTCTCTCTCCTTCCTGTGCTGTGTTCTCCCCTCATGTGCTGTCCCGTTTGAGCTGTCTCCCCCCTGTGCTCTGTCTCTCTCCCCCTGTGCACTTTCTCTCTCCCCCATGTGCTGTCTTCTCCTCTCATGTGATCTCTTCTTTGACCTGTCTACCCCATGTGCTCTCCCCCTTGTCTGCTGTCTCTCTCCTTCCTGTGCTGTGTTCTCCCCTCATGTGCTGTCCCGTTTGAGCTGTCTCTCCCCTGTGCTCTGTCTCTCTCCCCCTGTGTGCTTTCTCTCTCCCCCATCTGCTGTCTTCTCCTCTTATGTGATCTCTTCTTTGACCTGTGTACCCCATGTGCTCTCCCTCTTGTCTGCTGTCTCTCTCCTTCCTGTGCTGTGTTCTCCCCTCATGTGCTGTCCCGTTTGAGCTGTCTCTCCCCTGTGCTCTGTCTCTCTCCCCCTGTGTGCTTTCTCTCTCCCCCATCTGCTGTCTTCTCCTCTTATGAGATCTCTTCTTTGACCTGTGTACCCCATGTGCTCTCCCCCTTGTCTGCTCTCTCTCTCCACCCCTGTGCTGTCTTCTTCCCTCATGTGTTCTCTCGTTTGAGCTGTCTCCCCTCGCAGTAAATCAGACTGCCGCCATCTTTGTGCAGGCAGATACCGGCGGTCACATTAAAACTGCGCATGCGCTCCTCCTGTACAAAGATGGCGGCAGTCAGTGAATCATTCGGCTGATCCCGGCGGCGGCGTGTTTGCGACAGTGTTCCGCTGGTGTTACCACGCAAGAGGCTGCGTACGGCGTATACCGTGTGTGTGGTGCTAACGGCGCATACAGAGTGTGTGTGTGTGTGTGTGGTGGTGCGTACGCCGTATTCAGTGTGTGTGTGTGTTGCGTATGGAGTATACAGTGTATGTGTGTGTGGTGCGTACGGCGTATACAGTGTATGTGGTGCGTATGGAGTATACAGTGTGTGTGTGTGTGGTGGTGCGTACGCCGTATTCAGTGTGTGTGTGTGTTGCGTATGGAGTATACAGTGTGTGTGTGTGGTGCGTACGGCGTATACAGTGTATGTGTGGTGCGTACGCCGTATACAGTGTTTGTGGTGCGTACGGCGTATACAGTGTATGTGTGGTGCGTACGGAGTATACAGTGTGTGTGTGTGGTGCGTACGGAGTATACAGTGTGTATGTGTGGTGCGTACGCCGTATACAGTGTGTGTGGTGCGTACGGCGTATACAGTGTATGTGTGGTGCGTACGGCGTATACAGTGTGTGTGTGTGTTGCGTATGGAGTATACAGTGTGTGTGGTGCGTACGGCGTATACAGTGTGTGTGTGTGGTGCGTACGGCGTATACAGTGTGTGTGTGTGGTGCGTACGGAGTATACAGTGTGTGTGTGGTGCGTACGGCGTATACAGTGTGTGTGTGGTGCGTACGCCGTATACACTGTGTGTGTGTGTGTAAGTAAATTAACCTTAAAGAGTAAATCAACTTTTGGGATGTTTTTAATGTGGTTTAGGGTCATTAATTCTGAGCAGATTTGTGGGGACCCCAATCCTTTGCTCCTTTGCTTACAAGACCTCCTAGAAGAGCGCAGCTCAGTAGATAGGAGAGTACACTGAGCGGAGCAAATGCAGCAGAAAGTCATAGTCATGTCTCCTCACCTCTTCACTTCTAAGAGATCTTCTGAGTGATCAGGGTCTCAGATTCGCACTAATCTGCTCAAAATTATAGGACCTAAATCATGTAATATATATCCCAAAATGTAAGTTACTTTTTAAACGTTTAATCCCCTGCTTGCATCTAATCAGTACATTGGTTCCTATATGGTCCACAGTCTGATGATGACTGGTAACAACTCCCAGTATCTCCTTACCATTGCTAAGGACATACTGGGAGTTGTAGTTAAGTCCTCCATTCTCTGGAATTCCTATTGTTAGCAATGCCCTTCCTCCACCAATTGCAAATACAAAGGATCCATCCATGGGGTGAGATCTTGGGAATAATTGAATCGTTCCTACATTTAAAAAAAAAATAAAAAATCTCCTATTCTTAATAATTACCGTATATTTCGGACTATAAGATGCACTTTTTTCCTCCAAAATTTTGGAGGAAAGTGGGGGGTGCGTCTTATAGTCCGAATACTATATTATTGTATGGCCGCATGGTGGTGGGTGTGGGGGAGCCACAGGGGTGGATTAAGAGTAGCAAGGGCCCCGGGCAGTTTAGAAGGCACGGCCCTCCCCCCCCCCCCCACACCACCCCCACACACACACACACATGCACATATACCTGTATGTATGACATGTCACATGATCCCCTGTGATAGATCATGTGATAGTTCACGTGAAATTAATTTGGCACAATATTAATTATAATAATTTTTTTTATGCTGTGTGCCCACTACGCGTTTTTTAAGCTTTTCCGCAGCGGCAATTCCGCTGCAGAAACGCTTAAAAAATGCTTGGTAGAAGGTCTGCCATGTTCCCCAATGATAATCCGCATGTGCTGTGCACATGCTGCGGAAATTTCCGCTGCGGATTATCATTGCGGAAAAATCCACAGCAATAACAATTATTTTGCGGAAGCGTGGCGCTTTCGCCGCCATTGACTTGCATTAGAACACATGGAATCCGCATCACTGGATCTGTACATGCAGAATCCATGCGCTTCAATGTGCGGATGGTACCCGGGTTTGGAGAAGAGGAGACTGTCCTCCGGACCCGGGTACCATAGAACCTGTAAAAAAAGAATAAAATAAAATATAAAATATTATACTTACCTTCTGATGGCCCCCGGTGTCTTTATCCGATGCGTCCTGGCTTGCCGGCAGCTCACGATGGTCTGAAAAGGACCTGCCGTGACGTCATTTAGTCATGTGACGGGTCACGCGACCGCTGACGTCGGCAGGCCATCAGAAGGTAATTATATATTTATTTTTTACCATTCTTTTACGGTCACACTATATAAATCCATGCCGGTTGCATGGATTTATATAGTGTGACCAAGTTGTCAAGTACTTTCCAAGTGATGCTAAAATCGCTTGGAAAGCGCTTGTCAACCCGCATGCGGAAATGCATGTGAAGAACGCTTCACATCCGCATGTCCCTAGCAGGTAATTTTATGACTCAATATTGAGCACACGTAACCATCTATACACAGCAGGAGGCCGCACTGCACCATTTATACACAGCGGGAGGCCGCACTGCGCCATCTATACACAGCGGGAGGCCGCACGTAGCCATCTATACACAGCAGGAGGCCGCACGTAGCCATCTATACACAGCGGGAGGCCACACGTAGCCATGTATACACGGCAGGAGGCCGCACGTAGCCATCTATACACAGCGGGAGGCCACACGTAGCTATTTATACACAACGGGAGGCTGCATGTAGCCATCTATACACAGCGGGAGGCCACACGTAGCCATCTATACACAGCGGGAGGCCGCACGTAGCTATCTATACACAGCAGGGAGCCGCACAGTGCCATCTATACACAGTGGGAGGCCGCACGTAGCCATCTATACACAGCGGGAGGCCGCACGTAGCCATCTATACACAGCGGGAGGCCGCACGAAGCTATCTATACACAGCAGGGAGCCGCACAGTGCCATCTATACACAGCAGGGAGCCGCACAGTGCCATCTATACACAGCAGGAGGCCGCACGGTGCCATCTATACACAGCAGGAGGCCGCACGGTGCCATCTATACACAGCAGGATGCCGCACGGTGCCATCTATACACAGCAGGAGGCCGCACGGTGCCATCTATACACAGCAGGGAGCCACACGGTGCCATCTATACACAGCAGGGAGCCGCACGGTGCCATCTATACACAGCGGGAGGCCACACGGTGCCATCTATACACAGCGGGAGGCCACACGGTGCCATCTATACACAGCGGGAGGCCGCACGGAGCCATCTATACACAGCGTGAGGCAGCACGGAGCCATCTATACACAGCGTGAAGCAGCACGGAGCCATCTATACACAGCGTGAGGCAGCACAGAGCCATCTATACACGGCAGGAGGCCGCACGTAGCCATCTATACACAGCGGGAAGCCGCACGTAGCCATCTATACACAGCGGGAAGCCGCACGGTGCCATCTATACACAGCGGGAGGCCGCACGGTGCCATCTATACACAGCGGGAGGCCGCACGGCGCCACCTATACACAGCAGGAGGCCGCATGGAGCCATCTATACATAGCGGGAGGCCGCACGGCGCCCCCTCCCAGAGACAGCAGGAGGCCACACGGTGCCATCTATACACAGCGGAAGGCCGCACGGAGCCATCTATACACAGCATGAGGCAGCACGGCGCCCCCCCCCAGAGACAGCAGGAGGCCACATGGCGCCATCTATACTCAGCAGGAGGCCGCACGCAGTCACGCACACACACAAACATATACAGACATATACATACACGCATAAACACATTTGAAACACAAAAATACATATAAACCGACATCACACAATGATATCTGCCTGCACACACATACATACATACACATACACACAGACAGACTCACACACACACACACACACACACACACTCACCATCCCCCGGCTCGGCTCCAGTCCTCCTGGCTCCTGCTCCTCTCCGGTGGTAAGTAGCAGTGCAGGCCGGGCGTGCACTGCGTGACGTCACAGCTAGGAGACACGGCCGTGCACAGGGCCAGCAGAGGGAAGTTAACTGCTGCAGTGCTGGCCCGGCCGAAGAAGCAGCGGTTCTGCACCGCTGCTGGGGGAGTGGTCCGGGGCCCCCCCCTGCCACTGTCTGCCGGTATGTGCCGCGGGGCTGCACATATAATGAGGGCAATCCGGCCATAGAGACCGGAGTCCCCGGGCGGTAGCCCGGATTGCCCTCATTATAATCCACCTATGGGGAGCCGCAGCGGGGGATCAGCGGGGCACAGGATTTTACAAATCGCAGAAAACCCATTTGATGTTAATTGTTTGGGCTTTTCTCATGCGTCGAGCATCACTCACGAGAAAAACAAGCTTCAAAGAACAAATGAGAGGAGACAGTCCATGCATTATGTGTCACGGTGGCGTGTCATTACCAACCCCCTTGCTGCAGCGCTCCCTAAATTCCCCACAATGTAGAAAAACCTTGTCCACACGTCACGGCTCTGAGCTGACTAGTCCTGGAGGATCGTGAGGTTCCTTCCTTACATCTCTCCTCAATTATCTCGGCTTCTGTAAAATAGGCCGAGTCTAATGGGACGAAAAATGCGGCTGCAGAATAAAGGTTCTCTGGCATTTATCTACTCTGTGATCACCGTTCCTAATCCAATCATGGAGGCGTTCCTGGCCGTTACAAGGAATTAGTAGGATTACTAAAGTGTGACAGGCGAGGGTACAGCTCCTGTGTCTGTCATGGATTCTCAATAGAGGTGGCTGGGAATGGTCGCTCTCCACTGAAATGATCGGGAGGTGCACATACTTCCCACAAGAAAGCACTTGAATTGTCAAGGTCAATCTATTCTATAGCTGTAACTTTAGCCTTAAAGGAATGGATACAGTGGGTTACATCTGGTGCCTGGGGGGCAGTGTTTGGTATACTCTGTGTCCCTCTGAAGAAGCTAAAAAAGTGAAACGCGTGTTTAGGAGAGTGGCAGGCACATAATGGGTAAGGCTCTCCTCAATACTGGTACTCAGGCGCAAAATATGTAGAATTTACACTACACTAGAGATGAGCGAACCCCGTGGATGTTCGGTTTCGACCAAACTTTAGTCCAAAGTTTGGTTCGGGTACCAGAACTTGAACCCAAACCCCATAGAAGTCAATGCAGACACAAACTTTGATGCTGTAAAATGGTTGTAGTAAGGGCTAGGAGGTCTCTCACTCTTAAAACAGACTTGTCAGTGTTCGGAGTTCAGCATTGGACACTAGGTGTCCGGTATGAACCCCAAACTTTACAGTTCGGGTTCGCTCATCTCTACACAACACTCGTTATACTGTTGTACTAATACATTACACGTCTAGTCCCTGTGATTGACTATATATTCATTGTTGAGGACGCTCTTGCAGATGTGTCTAATCTCTGATGTCACGCCATCTGGAGGCTGAATCTTGAACTAAGTGCTCTTGTAATACAGGTTTTAATATTACGCTAATAAAATATATACTGTATACTGTACAATAGCTTTCCGACCCCGTTACACAGTTTTTGAGCACTTGAGCTGAAGTTGTTAAAGCTCAATTGGTGTTTTGCATAGTCTGAGGGGGCTATAGGTGTAATTCAGCTGAGATTTTGACTTCGATGCGTGTTGCAGTTACATGGCATAATACTCTGTTCCATGTGCAATATTATGTAGAACAGAGTTTTGATTCTAAATGGACTGTAGATAAAACAGTATGTCCTGGAACAGTACCAATACACATGCTCTGTAACTTGCCATCCACTCTTTTGGAGTGGACGATTGCTCTTTATCAGCATTCTGTCAGCACTATAGGTCCTGGGACATCCCTTCTCTCATTACTCAGCACGTATTGCTTCCGCCATTGCTTAATGAGATGCCTACAAGTAACTGAAAGGCTGCATCTCTGTTATGCCTGCATATACAGTTTGACAGGCAGGAGCAGAGAGACGAAGGCCAAGCCCACTTCCGGTAATCCATATAGGGGGGTTTCTGCTGCTAGAGACAAATTACACTTAGACAGAAGGGAGACCCTACCGGCCGACACTTTTAGGCTATCTAACCCCTGAAAAGTAACTCCAACTTAATTGAACTTTATAAAGGGATTTTGCACATTATCTATTGAATGAGATCAAGTACAGGGACCATTTAATTTGTATTAGGGTTCAACTCACCTGCAAACACCATGGGTTTCGCAGGCTTAAAGCCGGGCAGAGCCACTGGCTGCTTCAGTAAATGCAGAGTGTCTCCTATTTGTGCTTCCTGTGCGTCCTTCATCCCAGCGATTAGATAACCTACTTGCCCAGCATATCTACGAAACAATGAGAGTAATATATATTCACAATTAGTGCAGATTCATCAAATTCTACATTGAATATCAGGTACAAATCAGCTATAAAAGAAGGTAGCAACGGCTCTGAGACCCAGCACTGCATGAGTTCACTACAGCTACATACAGCTGGCACTAGAGGGCGCTCACTGGAGACAGACTTCTACTGCTGCGGGTGGGTCCAATACTAGCTGTACATAATCACATGTCAACAGCTCCCCCTGGTGGTGGCTGCATGCAGCAAAAATAGTATTTCATCTAGTTACATTCATTTAAGTCAGAAATGCTGTGACATTAGTCAGCACTGAATTTTGGATGTAAAACTATTTTGGATCTATCAACATATATGTTATAACTTCCCAGAGCCTAAATACCACATCAGAGAGCTCTGCTAATCGCACTGTAACAAGCTGAGAACCATCATACGGCCACAACAGATTTGTATTGAATGGCAATAAAAACACAAAATTGTATTTTAATTTGCAGAACTTTCCATAACACAATATTGACATTTTATTTGCTTTAATAACAGATTCCCCTTTCAGCTCTGCACTCTCCTGGGCACCAAACACACATGTATATTCATAGAAAGCAGCACCGAGGAGCATCAGTACTGCATGCAGGATTAGAGCGCCATCTAGTGGCACTATAAGAATATTCCTAGTGTGCTAAAATGTCGCTCTATTATATCCTGCACAGGGTCGTACACAATTTTAAATGCTTTAGATATCGGAAAAAATTACTTTAAAAAAATGATGGAAAAACCCTTTTAAAAAGACACAGAAAGCAATAAGGAAAAAGAAGAAACAAAAGAAGTGGTGCTGAGATGGCCGGCTGCAGTTTATGCAGATCCTTGGGTGACAAAGTGCATGTGGAATAATCTTCACTTTTACAATTGTTTTTTATCCTTGCCTTCTAAAAGCTATAAAACTTTTTTTCCAGTAGATTCGTTGTATCTGGGCTTTTTTCCCAGTAGATTCGTTGTATCTGGGCTTTTTTCCAGTAGA
Source organism: Phyllobates terribilis (assembly GCF_046119375.1). Taxonomy (NCBI): domain Eukaryota; kingdom Metazoa; phylum Chordata; class Amphibia; order Anura; family Dendrobatidae; genus Phyllobates; species Phyllobates terribilis. The sequence goes on along the minus strand of NW_027363772.1, from coordinate 465,507 downwards.
TTCGTTGTATCTGGGCTTTTTTCCCAGTAGATTCGTTGTATCTGGGCTTTTTTCCCAGTAGATTCGTTGTATCTGGGCTTTTTTCCAGTAGATTTGTTGTATCTGGGTTTTTTTTCCAGTAGATTTGTTGTATCTGGGCTTTTTCCAGTAGATTCGTTGTATCTGGGCTTTTTTCCAGTAGATTCGTTGTATCTGGGCTTTTCTCCCAGTAGATTCGTTGTATCTGGGCTTTTCTCCCAGTAGATTCGTTGTATCTGGGCTTTTCTCCCAGTAGATTCGTTGTATCTGGGCTTTTTTTCCCAGTAGATTCGTTGTATCTGGGCTTTTTTTCCCAGTAGATTCGTTGTATCTGGGCTTTTTTTCCCAGTAGATTCGTTGTATCTGGGCTTTTTTTCCCAGTAGATTCGTTGTATCTGGGCTTTTTTTCAGTAGATTCGTTGTATCTGGGCTTTTTTCCCAGTAGATTCGTTGTATCTGGGCTTTTTTTCCCAGTAGATTCGTTGTATCTGGGCTTTTTTTCCCAGTAGATTCGTTGTATCTGGGCTTTTTTTCCCAGTAGATTCGTTGTATCTGGGCTTTTTTTCCCGTAGATTCGTTGTATCTGGGCTTTTTTCCCAGTAGATTCGTTGTATCTGGGCTTTTTTCCCAGTAGATTCGTTGTATCTGGGCTTTTTTCCCAGTAGATTCGTTGTATCTGGGCTTTTTTCCCAGTAGATTCGTTGTATCTGGGCTTTTTTCCCAGTAGATTCGTTGTATCTGGGCTTTTTTTCCAGTAGATTCGTTGTATCTGGGCTTTTTCCCAGTAGATTCGTTGTATCTGGGCTTTTTTTCCAGTAGATTCGTTGTATCTGGGCTTTTTCCCAGTAGATTCGTTGTATCTGGGCTTTTTTTCCAGTAGATTCGTTGTATCTGGGCTTTTTTCCAGTAGATTCGTTGTATCTGGGCTTTTTTTCCAGTAGATTCGTTGTATCTGGGCTTTTTTTCCAGTAGATTCGTTGTATCTGGGCTTTTTTTCCAGTAGATTCGTTGTATCTGGGCTTTTTTTCCAGTAGATTCGTTGTATCTGGGCTTTTTTCCAGTAGATTCGTTGTATCTGGGCTTTTTTTCCAGTAGATTCGTTGTATCTGGGCTTTTTTTCCAGTAGATTCGTTGTATCTGGGCTTTTTTTCCAGTAGATTCGTTGTATCTGGGCTTTTTTCCAGTAGATTCGTTGTATCTGGGCTTTTTTCCCAGTAGATTCGTTGTATCTGGGCTTTTTTCCCAGTAGATTCGTTGTATCTGGGCTTTTTTCCAGTAGATTCGTTGTATCTGGGCTTTTTTTCCCAGTAGATTCGTTGTATCTGGGCTTTTTTTCCCAGTAGATTCGTTGTATCTGGGCTTTTTTTCCCAGTAGATTCGTTGTATCTGGGCTTTTTTTGCAGTTAGAGCTGTAGTTTTTATAAATATTTTCTGATCTTTTTATTACTTTTCTTGGTGAGGCAAAGTGAACAAAATAAACTCCAGAGATTCTGCCGCTTCATCTTTTTTTTCTTTTTCATTCCATCATCCACTCGATAGGATTTCTAGAAGATATTTTTTTTAGTTTTAACACGAACAGATGTGGTGAAGCCAAAAATGATGTAACGGGAGAATTTAACTTTGCAGGCTCAGGTCACCGAAAACATCCAATGGCTTTACCGCTACAGTGTAGAGTAAAATGACCAATCTGATATTAATCCCAGTTATGGGACGGGCTTCATAGTTGTACAATCATGGAAGACATGGAGGCCTTCAGTAGGATCCTTGGCTGTCAAGACAATGCCATTGCCACATAACACTCATATGATTGATGACATGACATGGCTTTATAACTGATGGGGAGCCGTACCCCTTCAAGCCCCACTGATTCTCAGAAAGAGGGGGATGTTGTCTTTGCCTGCACAGCGGCCCCTAAGGCTATGTGCCCACGATGCAGAAATGCTCCGGTTTTTCCTGAACGTTTCTGTATCTCCCTGGCATGCGGATTTTACATGCCTTTTTTTCAGCCAGGGACAAGCGTTTGTCACGAGTTTTGCACATGTGATTTCGCATGCGGGTTGTCAAGCGCTTCCAGGCGATTTTAGCATCACTTGGAAAAGTGCTTGACAACTTGGTCACACTATATAAATCCATGCAACCGGCAATTAGCAGGATCCCCCAACAATTTCTTAAGCAATGAGAAAATGCAGTCCCTAATGATGTCCTCTGACAATAAGCGGATCACGGACAGCAGATGCATTGGGTTCTGCATTTCTTGGAGAATGGGATGGGGCAGCTTCTGTCTTCTCAGTGATACAATCAGGAAGGAGATGCAGCGTGAGACAATCCCTGTCTACATCTTTGATCTGATCATCAATACAGAGGGCTGATTGGTGAAGACAGAGGGAAAGGCTAATAAAATTATTAAAAAAAACTTAGTTTTTCGGCTGGCACTTCCTCTGGGGTCAGTATGCCAACCTCATTGACTTCATAGCACTTGCCAGAGTGAGCAGACACGATTTTATTGCCTTTACACACGTCACCTCCACACAGGGCGATGCTGCTACGACGCCTCTGTAGTGATCAAACGTTGAGTCAAACAGCAGGGCTTTAAGAGGGCTGCCTTTTCAATCTTGGGACTAAAACACAAAAATAAGACATCCTGTTAAGGGGGATAAAGGTAAGTAAACTGCGTTCAGTCCAGAGTGATGAATTCCAAAGACAAAGTTTATTTCGCCATCACATAACGTTTCGACCTGTTATAGGTCTTTATCAAGTATATACAAAGACATACAGGGATACTGATCCCCTTTAAGGAAAATCAGTGGCCAGAACCCTTTAAATTCCCCTTAAATGGTCCAAAACTGAAACTGTGGGAACAATATAATCCACTTAGGGTTCAGCAAACTTACAGTCAAGGGTTTGATAAAATTATCTACACCCTTGTGTAACGGGTCCGGGAGGCGGAACCTCTGAGCTACTATACAAGGGGGCGGCCCTTGTAAGGGAGCGGGTGGCAGTCTCTGGGTGAACGGACAGGGAGTTACGGCAAGTGATCAGGGCAGTCTCTGGGTAAGGGGTAGGTACGACCTGTGATGGCTGAACCTCCGGGTAGGCTAGCAGGCAGATGGTAGATGTGTGCTCCCAGGTGAGCAAGTGAGAGTCTCTGGAATAGCAGGTGGTCACGGCACGTGACGGCGGAGCCTCCGGGCTGGCAGGCAGGTAGGTAACGGAGAAGCGCTCCCAGGTGAGCGGGCAAGAGTCACTGGAATAGCTGGTGGTCACCGCACGTGACAACGGGACCTCCGGGCTGGCAAGCAGGCAGGTAACGGAGATGCGCTCCCAGGTGAGCGGGCAAGAGTCTCTGAGATAGCTGGTGGTCACAGCACGTGACAACGGAGCCTCCGGGCTGGCAAGCAGGCAGGTAACGGAGAAGCGCTCCCAGGTGAGCGGGCAAGCTGGTCCATAGACAGACTGACCGGAGTAGTAAGGCAGACCGTCGGACCTCAGGCAAGCAGGCAGGTAGCTGATATGCGCTCCCAGGTGAGCGGGCAGGCTGGTCCTTTAGACAGACTGACAGGAGTAGTAAGGCAGACCGTCGGACCTCAGACTGGCAGACAGGTAACAAGTATTCAGGCAGGAATCAGGCAGGTAACTGGCAGGTAACTGGCAGGAAACTGGCAACGGGACCTGAGGGCTGAAGCACAGGTGAGACACAGGTGCAAACAACATAGCTCGGGCACCTCCATTTTGGAGGAGGTGCCTTATATATGATGAAGTCCTCCGGCCATTGGCCGGGGACTCCTTAGGACGGCGCGCGCGGCCCCTTTAAGAGGAGGGGAGCGCGCGCCCTAAGCACAGGGGCCGGGAAGGAGCGCGCGCTGAGAGCAGAGCGGGAGGAGGACGCCGGGAAGGAGCGCGCGCTGACAGCAGAGCGGAGAGAGGACGCCGGGCACGGAGCAGAGCGGTGAGGGGAGCAGCGTCCCTGCCTAGCAGAGGGCAGGGACGCCAGCGCTACAGTACCCCCCCCTTTAGGCCCCCCCTTTTTTAGGCCAGACAGAAATTTAGCTAGGATGAGAGGGGCATGGATGTTCTCCCGGGGCTCCCACGTTCTCTCCTCAGGACCAAACCCCTTCCAATCTACCAGAAAAAAGGTCTTTCCTCTTACCCTTTTGGTGGCAAGAATGTTCTCTACCTCAAACTCGTCCTCAGCAGAAACCGGAGCAGGAGGCGTACCTGTAGACTTGGAAAAAGAGTTAAGTACCACAGGTTTGAGGAGAGATACATGGAAGGAGTTAGGGATCCGTAAGTTGGCCGGGAGTTTCAATTTATAGGCCACCGGGTTGATCTGACTGATGACCTCCAGTGGGCCGATGAACCGAGGCCCTAACTTATAGGAAGGGATCTTGAGCCGGACATATTTGGACGAGAGCCAGACTTTATCCCCAGGGCGGAATTGAGGAGGGTCCAGACGTTTTTTGTCAGCGTGTCTTTTCATACGCTCAGATGACAGAAGGAGTGCGGACCGGGTACTCTCCCATATGGAGGAAAATTTGTTAACAAGAGATTCCGCAGCCGGATTGTCCGCCGAGGTGGAGACGGGAAACGGGATCCGAGGATGCTGACCGTAGACTACAAAAAACGGGGATTTGGAGGAAGACTCGCTCTCGTGATTGTTGTACGAGAATTCGGCCCATGGCAGGAGATCCACCCAGTCAGAATGGTGGGCATTAACGAAGTGCCGAAGGTAACTGGTCAGGTTCTGATTGATCCGCTCCACTTGACCATTAGACTGTGGGTGGTAAGCGGAGGAGAAGTCCAGGGTGACGTCCAGCAATTTACAAGTGGCTCTCCAGAAACGGGAAGTGAACTGTACCCCACGATCCGACACGATGTGACGGGGCAGGCCATGAAGACGGAAGATGTGGCGGATAAAGTCTTTAGCCAGCTCGGGTGCAGACGGAAGACCTGGCAGTGGAATGAAGTGAGCCATCTTGGAGAAGCGGTCAGCGACCACCCAAATGACCGTACAACCGGCAGAGACGGGCAGATCAGTAATGAAGTCCATCGCTATATGCTGCCAGGGGGCAGCAGGTACTGGCAGAGGTAGGAGGCGGCCGGCCGGCAGGTGTCTCGGAACTTTGTTGCGGGCGCAGGACACACAGGCAGAAACAAAGTCTATTACATCCTTGTGCAGGTTAGGCCACCAGTAGTGCCGGGTAATAAGCTGGAGGGTCTTTTTCTGACCGGCGTGGCCAGCTAGTTTAGACGAATGACCCCAGTGTAGGATCTTCTCCCGATCAGGTACTGGTACGAACGTCTTACCAGGAGGAAGACGATTTAGACTCACGGGAGCCACCTGCATTACTCTGGCGGGATCGATGATATGTTTCGGATCCTCCTCGAGATCAGACACCAGAAAGGATCGAGACAAGGCGTCCGCCTTGACGTTTTTGTCAGCCGGGCGAAAATGAAGGACAAAATCAAAACGAGCAAAAAACAAGGACCACCGGGCTTGGCGCGGGTTAAGTCTCTGGGCATGCTGGAGGTAAGCCAAGTTCTTGTGGTCAGTGTAAATTATTACCGGGTGAAGAGCCCCCTCGAGCAGGTAACGCCACTCCTCCAATGCCAGTTTGATGGCCAATAACTCTCGGTCTCCTATGGAATAGTTGCGCTCAGAGGAGGAGAAGAGTTTAGAGAAGAAGCCACAAGTTACCATCCTCCCGGAAGATGATTTTTGAGTAAGTACCGCTCCGGCTCCAGAGGAGGAGGCGTCAACTTCCAGGAAGAACTGCTTGTTGCCATCTGGGCGATGCAGCACCGGGGCGGAAGAGAAGGCCTGTTTAAGGGAAAGAAAGGCCTCCTCTGCTTCGGGTGGCCACTCTTTGGGATTAGTACCTTTACGGGTGAGCGCAGAAATTGGGGCCGTCCGGGAAGAGAAGTGTGGTATGAAGAGGCGGTAATAGTTGGCGAAGCCCAGGAATCGCTGAATGGCCTTCAACCCCTCCGGTCGGGGCCATTTCTCGATGGCAGACAGTTTCTCAGGATCCATTTGTAGGCCGGTCTGAGAGATAATGTAGCCCAGAAACGGAAGCGAGGTCTGCTCAAAGAGGCACTTCTCAAATTTAGCGTAGAGATGGTTCTGCCTTAGCCTGAGCAGGACCTGACGAACGTCCCTCCGGTGAGTCTGGAGATCCGGAGAGAAGACCAAGATGTCGTCCAGGTACACCACTACGCAGGAGTAGAGAAGGTCCCGGAAGATGTCATTGACCAACTCTTGAAAGACGGCAGGAGCGTTACAGAGACCAAAGGGCATTACCAGGTATTCATAGTGGCCGTCCCGGGTGTTGAATGCCGTCTTCCATTCATCCCCCTGACGAATACGAACCAGGTTGTACGCCCCACGAAGGTCCAGTTTGGTGAAGATCCTAGCCCCCCTCAGACGATCAAATAATTCTGGAATGAGCGGAAGGGGGTACTTATTCTTCACCGTGATCAGGTTTAGGCCTCTATAGTCTATACAGGGACGGAGAGAGCCGTCCTTCTTTTTGACGAAAAAGAAGCCTGCTCCCGCCGGAGAGGTAGATTTCCGGATGAATCCTCTGGCCAGATTCTCCTCAATATATTCGGACATTGACCGGGTCTCAGCAGCGGATAAAGGATAGATACGCCCACGGGGAGGAGTAGTACCGGGTAGCAGATCGATGGGACAGTCGTATGGTCTATGTGGTGGTAATGTCTCTGCCTCCTTTTTATTAAAGACATCTGCATAAGACCAATAAGGAATCGGAAGTCCAGGTAGATTAGCTGGGGTAGGAGAGGGACGGACGGGATGGACGGGAACCAGGCAGGTTTTATGACAGTCTTGTCCCCAGCGAAGGACCTCTCCGGTTTGCCAGTCTAGCACGGGTGCATGTCTCTGGAGCCAGGGCAGACCTAGCAAGAGGGCGTGAGAGAGTCCAGGCAGAACATGAAAGGAGATACTTTCAGAATGCAGCATTCCCACCTGCAGGGTAATGGATTCGGTGATGAGTTGAATGGGGCGAGGTAAGAGGCCCCCATCCACGGCAGCGACAGACAAGGGTACAGCCAGAGGTTTGGTGGGGATGCGGTATTTCTCAACCAGGGACTGTGAAATAAGGTTCCCGGCTGCTCCAGAGTCAAGTTGGGCTAGTTCGAAATAACGGTTCTCCCCGTAGATGATCGAAACTGACAACAGCAGGGATGGAGAGGATTTATTCTTGTCTAGGTGGACCTCTCTGAGCGAACCTAGACACAGGCGTTTCCCGACCTCTCCGGGCAGGCACGGATCCGGTGCTCCTTACTGCCACAGTAGAAGCAGCTCCCCTCGGCACGGCGTGAGTCCTGACGGGTTTTGACCATCTTGGTCTGGTCGACCTGCATAGGCTCAGGAGAGTGTACCTGGGGAGAGATGGAGGGAATGACGGGTTTCTGGAAAGTAGGAGCTAAACGTGGAATCCTTCTCTCACGGGTGACCTCTTTGGCACGCTCCTGGAACCGTAGGTCAATCCGGGTGGCAAGAGTTATTAAGTCATCGAGAGTGGTAGGAATGTCCCGACCGGCAAGTTCATCTTTAATACGGCCGGACAGACCCTCCCAGAAGACGGAAACCAGAGCGTCGTTATCCCAGGCCAGCTCCGAGGCAAGGGTACGGAACCGTATGGCATATTGGCCCACGGTGAGACTCCCCTGACGGAGGCGTAGCAACGATGATGCAGATGAGGTCTTCCGTCCGGGTTCGTCGAAGACTTTCCGGAAAGCCGTGAGAAAAGCAGGCAAGTTGGACACCAGGGGGTCTCCTCTCTCCCATAGAGGATTCAGCCAGGCCAGGGCCTCCCCGGTGAGATGGGACATGATGAAGGCAATTTTGGCCCGGTCGGAGTTAAACTAGTAGGACAAAAGTTCAAAATGCAGGGTGCACTGATTTAAGAAGCCCCGAGCCTGGACGGAGTCGCCTCCGAAGCGAGGAGGTGCAGAAAGCCGGGGTCCGGGGTAGGATACCATGGTATTAGTGGGCAGCGGAGCTGCCGGATTGCAAGATATGGCACTGGCGGAGGTTGTTGGTGGATCAGACAGAGTGTTCAGGCGAGTATTAACATTCCGCAGGTGACCCAGGATGGCCTCCTGTTGGGACCTCTGACGGGACAGTTCAAGACAGAGGTCCGAGAGCGAGGGAGCTTGGGTGCCACCGGGTTCCATGGCCCGAGCAAACTGTAACGGGTCCGGGAGGCGGAACCTCTGAGCTACTATACAAGGGGGCGGCCCTTGTAAGGGAGCGGGTGGCAGTCTCTGGGTGAACGGACAGGGAGTTACGGCAAGTGATCAGGGCAGTCTCTGGGTAAGGGGTAGGTACGACCTGTGATGGCAGAGCCTCCGGGTAGGCTAGCAGGCAGATGGTAGATGTGTGCTCCCAGGTGAGCAAGCGAGAGTCTCTGGAATAGCAGGTGGTCACGGCACGTGACGGCGGAGCCTCCGGGCTGGCAGGCAGGTAGGTAACGGAGAAGCGCTCCCAGGTGAGCGGGCAAGAGTCACTGGAATAGCTGGTGGTCACCGCACGTGACAACGGGACCTCCGGGCTGGCAAGCAGGCAGGTAACGGAGATGCGCTCCCAGGTGAGCGGGCAAGAGTCTCTGAGATAGCTGGTGGTCACAGCACATGACAACGGAGCCTCCGGGCTGGCAAGCAGGCAGGTAACGGAGAAGCGCTCCCAGGTGAGCGGGCAAGCTGGTCCATAGACAGACTGACCGGAGTAGTAAGGCAGACCGTCGGACCTCAGGCAAGCAGGCAGGTAGCTGATGTGCGCTCCCAGGTGAGCGGGCAGGCTGGTCCTTTAGACAGACTGACAGGAGTAGTAAGGCAGACCGTCGGACCTCAGACTGGCAGACAGGTAACAAGTATTCAGGCAGGAATCAGGCAGGTAACTGGCAGGTAACTGGCAGGAAACTGGCAGGAAACTGGCAGGAAACTGGCAGGAAACTGGCAGGAAACTGGCAGGAAACTGGCAACGGGACCTGAGGGCTGAAGCACAGGTGAGACACAGGTGCAAACAACATAGCTCGGGCACCTCCATTTTGGAGGAGGTGCCTTATATATGATGAAGTCCTCCGGCCATTGGCCGGGGACTCCTTAGGACGGCGCGCGCGGCCCCTTTAAGAGGAGGGGAGCGCGCGCGCGCGCGCCCTAAGCACAGGGGCCGGGAAGGAGCGCGCGCTGAGAGCAGAGCGGGAGGAGGACGCCGGGAAGGAGCGCGCGCTGACAGCAGAGCGGAGAGAGGACGCCGGGCACGGAGCAGAGCGGTGAGGGGAGCAGCGTCCCTGCCTAGCAGAGGGCAGGGACGCCAGCGCTACACCTTGTGTCTCCAGAAAGCATAGCGTACGTTCACGTGCTGAAAATGCCGACCAGTGCTGGAGTGAGCAGAGGTCCGCAGCTTGTGACACTCCTGCTGTAGTGAAACTACAGGTCCCAGCAGACTGATGGTCTCTCATCAAGTTATGCTGGGAGCCGCAGTTTCACAAATAGTGCTAGAGGATCCATGTCAGAAATATGAGGCTGCCACTAGGGTTTCTCCCACAAATAAGTAATCGGACGTGGAGCAGATCTGCACGTGGATGAGCCATATTCTCTATCTGTGAACATACTACTCCTTCACTCAGATTCTAAGTGGTTCTGCAGCGCATCTGTGCAGAGCAAGCTGTCAATCAAAATCCGGGCCGGGTTTACAGCCGTCGCCCCTGATATAGCGAGCGGTGCTGTGATCCAAGACTGTAGCCGCTCCGTGCACAACGATGAGTGAAGGCCGGCGGCTGCAGGGAGGAAAGAAGTAAATTTTCTCCCGGTACCTACACTATCAATAAGGCGGCCGGGCAGCATTGTAACAATATTTATCTGCAGATTAACCCTATACCTGCAGGTACATAGCATTTTCCAAGGTGACAGGTTCCCTTTAATAAAGAGAAGATGGATAGAGCCGCATTAGTCCGTACTCACGGTGGAAGCCTCCTGACAACTTCTTGAAGAACACTTTCCACATTTGTTCCAAGCTTCCCCGACATCTAATAGAAATAAACAGAGAAATGAATTTCTTAATACAGTTTAGAACGCGGCTACAACGAATCAGAAGAAATGAAACCTGTTTGAAGCTGACAAGCAATCAAGCCCCTCCGTAAGCCACACAGAACATGGCTACTTATGTCATCTGCAGGTGATTAAAGGAACCTGTCATGTTGAAATGGTATAAGATCTGTAGGGGGGTGTTGTAGAGCAGAGAAGTTGATCAGACTGATAGACATATCTGTGGGAAGAGAGTCAGCAAAACTGGCATTATATGCAGTGAAAAGTCCTGCCGTATGTACACTAGTCCAGTGGGCGGTCCTACTAAGTGATTGACAGTTCCCTGTATGACCATGCAGGCAAAGATAGCTGTCAATCACTAGTAGGACCGCCCACTGGACTCATCTGTACAAACAGCAGGATTCCACTGAATAAATTGATACAGGAAAAATATCTATCTTTGTACCGTATTAGCCAGTAGATAGAAGAGTATTTAGATTTGAGAGTCCTCAGTGGTTGATACCATCTTTTCCGTTAGCCATTAAAAGGTAACAAATTGCAGGCTTTCCAGACTACTCAGGTCTCAGGTCTGCCTGATGAAGAAGCCAGAGTAGTCTGGAAAGCTTGCAATTTGTTACCATCTTTTCAGTTAGCCATTAAAGGTATCAACCACTGAGGACTCTCAAATCTAATGAATAAATTACAATTTATACTGAATCTTCTCCCACAAACCTATATATCGTTCTGCTCAGTTTCTCATAGATAAAACCTGTACATCTGAATGGGGCTTTAATGTTGTTATTACAATCACGTAACCGCAGATCACAAAATCTTTCATATGATCATTTTTTTAACACCTAAAACCCCAATGGGTCGTTCTTAGACCTGTGTGGCTTACCAAGCCCAATTTCTAAAAGTTGTAAGAGTGCTGTAAAATAGGAAGCTGCACATTTTTGCGCAAAAATGATGCGTCACAAAAGTTTTTTGCTTTTTTTTAACACAAAAATTGATGTAAATTCCTCGCTACATTGCCCCTTTTCCAGCCACATTTTGTAGAAAAAAATAAAAAGACAAGGTACAGACAGCGGAGTTAAATTTGCCTACAGGAATGATTTTGATCTGGAGCGCATCGTACCCGGATACAGTCACTAGCGGGAACGTCAAACATCTTCTCAATTTGTTTCTCCACCCTTTCCGGATCTGCATTCTTCAAGTCTATCTAAAAGCAAAGTATAAATACTAATTATTTATCAAAGCTGGACAACATCTACAAACCATATAATAAAACTGGCTTAAAATATAGTGTGAACAAGAGTTTAGGGAGAGATGTACAACTGGCACTGGCCTATAAAAGGGATTGTGTAATCGCACAAAACTAGCAAAAATGTAAAGTGCCCGGAAAACAAGGAACGTGCAATTTACCTCTTAGTAAAAATCCTATGCTTTCTCAAGAACAGAGGAATTTTAATTTCATATTTATTTTTAATCAAATAATTTTTATTGAAAAACTCCAACTACAAATATTCCATCTTTCAAATAACATACATGACATAGTAATTCCATAGTAAAAATATGAACAAAGTATCTGAACTTCAATTCCCATAACCCACCCTAAACCCAAATCCCAACACTCCAGAGAGAACCATTTTCAGAGCAGTTCTAGAATAACGGACTATAGCATTCGTAGAAGGGGAAGAAGATAAAAAAGTGACTAACAAAGGGGTAGCAGCGTTTTAATGTTATCATTTACTGCTTGATGCCTGAGCCGGGGAGTGCACGCTGAAAACTGTTGCAGGCTGCTGTAATCACAGGACACAAGCAAACAGCATGGCATTTCCTATCAGCAGGGAGGAAGTAAAGGGAACAGTAATGAAAGTCTCCTCCTACTCCGCTCCATATTGAAATGAATAGTGTGCATCCTACAAATGAGATGCATACAGCAAACAATTGATTTTCCATACATAGGTTTTGAGTTGACCACTGGATATACACATGTGTATCACTAATTACCAGAACTGGAAATCGAAAAAAAAGACGAGCAAGTTTGGGGTGAATCCAGCCTTCATTACTGTACAGCCGCTCAGAGGGATCGGTACTAGGAACAGCAGGAGTGCCGGCGATGTTCACAGATTTACCTGCTGCGGGACTGAAGGAGTCTGATCGCGCTCAGCTCGAAGCTTTTTACCTTGTTTCCGATAGGAATAATTGAAAGCTGTGCTTCAAAGGCGAGGAAGAAGTTTGCCACCATCTATTAGAAAATAGACAAACTTAGGATAGAAACAATATGAACATATACCCTGCTATAAGTAAGTAAAAAGCAATAGGAAATATATATAATATAGGGTACTTAGTAAACATGGTTTTTGATTAAAAAAAAAAGCCATCCCACCAGCACCAAGGTGTACCCAGTCAGTTATGTGAAGTATATAATAAAATACACTTTAGTACAATATTAGTATCTTGTCCCTTTAAATGTGCAGCTACTTCTGTCACCATGGTAACTGCATTCATACTCAGCCAATAGGATTGCTCGGTTTGAATTTGAAGAAGAAAAAAAAAGTTCTATATGGTCAGTTTGTTCCATCTCATCTGAGTGTGAAGACAGACACCTGCGATCAGCGAGATTATAGGTATAAGACGTGATATAATATAACGGACGGAGCCACATCCCATCACACGCACTCAGCGACCACAACTGACAGGAATCAGCACATTTATCAGAGGAGAAGTCATTATTCCCCAACACATGATAAGTGACAACTTCTAGATCTGCTGGGAACCCAACTAATCCCTGCTAGTACCTCCCCGGACCACCGCTCCATTCATTCTCTATGCAGGAGAAAGCTGAGTACAGCGCCCCCCATAGAGAATGAACGGACCGGCGGTTGAACATTTGCACTTCGCTCACTTCTATCTATAAGTGCTGTTCTGCTGATTGGGTCATAGCGGCCAAACCCACCGATCTAAGAGTCATCACCTATCCAGAGATCAGTGAGAACTTGTTCCAACTAGACATCCCCTTTAATTGCAGAGATCACATATCTAACAGCCAATCCTATTCATTCCCAATCTTCCCTGTGCCCAGTAATGCCCCTGGGTATATCGCCAATATGAGCCAATCACCAAACCCTCTGCTGACTGTTCCCCATGTTTTATAGATTTTGGATCCGTTTCTACAAGAGAAGATATCAGCGGCCACCATGGGGATGGGTTACTCTGCCAGCGATGGAGCAGGTAGTATCCACCAGCCGGTGATATCTCACCTTCCTCCATATTCTGCTGTTACATGCGTTTCTTCAGCTTTACCCCTTCCCAACAGAACCAACTGATGTTTTTTTCTGTTTTTTCCTTCGCTTTTTCCAAGGGCTATAACTTTTTCATGTCTGTCCACATAGTGTGAGGTCTTGTTATTTTGCAGGACGAGCTGTACTTATAAATCCCACCATTCATTTACCACATAGTACTAGAAAACGGGGAAAAAATTCCAAGTGCAGTAAAAGTGCGAGGAAAAAAAAGCCCGACACTGTTTTTCTGGGAAGGGTTTTAACGGCGTACATAGTGTGGTAAAAATGACCTGGTAATAGGATCCTACTCCTCAGTGTGATTACAGCATGACCAAACTTCTCCAATAGTTTTGGCAAAAGAAAAAAACTTTTTTTTATGGCGTCACCATTTTTTCTGAGACCCGTAACATTTTCGTTTTTCGGGTTGATGGAGCTGTGTGGGGGCTTATTTTTTGAAGGGCAAGAGGACTTTATTGATAACATTTTGGGACACATATGACATGGTCATCGCTTCTTACAGGGTTTTCTGTAGTATTGTGGCGAACGAAAAAAATGTAATTTGGGCTTTTTGAATTTTTTTCTGTGTTCACTGATCGTTTGTTTTTTATATTTGGATAGATTGTATTTCTCTGAAAGAGACCATACCACAAATGTGTATATTTTTATTATCTTTATTTTTAGTGGGAGGTGAGCTGAACGTGTGGGGTTTTAATATTTTAAACTTTTTTTTTTTTTTTTTAAATTTTCACTGCATTTGTATACATTATCTGATTGCTTGTGCTATATACAGCGATACCACAGTAATGCTCCATATAGCAAAATCACGGTCTTCTTTACAGCCCAAATGAAGCTTTATGATGACAGGCACGGAGGCTTCAGCAGAGCCCCGGATGTCATAGCAGTCCATCTGCGCCCTGTGATCGCGTCACAGGAGCGCCGGTGGGCACATGGAACGATGCATCCCAATGCCGGCGCGCTGTTAATGCTGCTGTTAGTGATTGACAGCAGCACTGAACAGGTTAACAGTGGTGAGCAGATCTTCGCTCCACTCGCAGCTCTTAGAGGCAGGTCCTGGTTGTTTGTCACAGCCATTATCTGCCATGTACGGGGCGAGCTGACTCTGCTCCATACACCCGCTACTGACTTATACCATACACGAACGGCAGATGTTGGTAAGGAGTTAAAGCGGTTGTCCAGATTTGGGGTCATTTGTTTTTTTTACTTTAATGCAAGTATTTGGGGCTAAAATTGATTTCTGTCATTGAGTTTCATTAAAAATGTTGCCTTCTGTAGCATCTGTGCTGCACTGTCTATTCCTGGCTGCAAAATTAGCTAACTGAGAATCTATCAGTGAGCTCCTTCTGACAGTCTTAAGGAGGATCATTTGTGGCCTGCTGGAGGTCATTTTGCAGGGCTCTGGCAGTGCTCCTCCTGTTCCTCCTTGCACAAAGGCGGAGGTAGCGGTCCTGCTGCTGGGTTGTTGCCCTCCTACGGCCCCCCTCCATGTCTCCTGGTAGCGTCTCCAGCCTCTGAACACTACGCTGAGACACAGCAAACCTCGTTGCCACAGCTCTCACTGATGAGCCATCCTGGATGAGCTGCACTACCTGAGCATCTTCTGTGGGTTGTAGAGTCCGTCCCATACTACCACGAGTGTGAAAGCACAACCAACATTCAAAAGTGACCAAAACATCAGCCAGAAAGCACTGGTACTGAGATGTGGTCTGTGGTCCCCACCCGCAGAACTACTCCTTTACTGAGGGTGTCTTGATAATTGCCAATAATTTCCATCTATTGTCTATTCCATTTGCACAACAGCATGTGAAATTGATCGTCAATCAGTGTTGTTTCCTAAGTGGACAGTTTGATTTCAGAGAAGTTTGATTTACTTGGAGTTATATTCTGTTGTTTAAGTGTTCCCTTTATTTTTTGAGCAGTGTACATAAAAAAATTACTGCAGCTTTAATGCTATTTATTACGTCTCAGGTAACTGTGACTAACTATACAGCATCAAAAATACCAAAAAGCTTAAATCTCCAATGGAAGCCAATAGCACCAGTGAGAACACGGCATAAGCGTAATCCAAAGGAAGAGGGGGACATTATTCACTCCAGTTTCCTGCGGCCCCTCGGGAGTATAGGTTGCTGCATGGTAGTCTGCATTCTGTGTAAAACAGGAAAAACACTTTTACTTAGCGGGATGAGGTCAGTAATGGCGCTCTGTCAGTTGAGGGTTGCGTTTCCTGAGAAGAGGACAGAAGAGGACAGAAGAGGACAGAAGAGGACAGAAGAGGACAGAAGAGGACAGAAGAGGACAGAAGAGGACAGAAGAGGACAGAAGAGGACAGAAGAGGACAGAAGAGGACAGAAGAGGACAGAAGAGGACAGAAGAGGACAGAAGAGGACAGAAGAGGACAGAAGAGGACAGAAGAGGACAGAAGAGGACAGAAGAGGACAGAAGAGGACAGAAGAGGACAGAAGAGGACAGAAGAGGACAGAAGAGGACAGAAGAGGACAGAAGAGGACAGAAGAGGACAGAAGAGGACAGAAGAGGACAGAAGAGGACAGAAGAGGACAGAAGAGGACAGAAGAGGACAGAAGAGGACAGAAGAGGACAGAAGAGGACAGAAGAGGACAGAAGAGGACAGAAGAGGACAGAAGAGGACAGAAGAGGACAGAAGAGGACAGAAGAGGACAGAAGAGGACAGAAGAGGACAGAAGAGGACAGAAGAGGACAGAAGAGGACAGAAGAGGACAGAAGAGGACAGAAGAGGACAGAAGAGGACAGAAGAGGACAGAAGAGGACAGAAGAGGACAGAAGAGGACAGAAGAGGACAGAAGAGGACAGAAGAGGACAGAAGAGGACAGAAGAGGACAGAAGAGGACAGAAGAGGACAGAAGAGGACAGAAGAGGACAGAAGAGGACAGAAGAGGACAGAAGAGGACAGAAGAGGACAGAAGAGGACAGAAGAGGACAGAAGAGGACAGAAGAGGACAGAAGAGGACAGAAGAGGACAGAAGAGGACAGAAGAGGACAGAAGAGGACAGAAGAGGACAGAAGAGGACAGAAGAGGACAGAAGAGGACAGAAGAGGACAGAAGAGGACAGAAGAGGACAGAAGAGGACAGAAGAGGACAGAAGAGGACAGAAGAGGACAGAAGAGGACAGAAGAGGACAGAAGAGGACAGAAGAGGACAGAAGAGGACAGAAGAGGACAGAAGAGGACAGAAGAGGACAGAAGAGGACAGAAGAGGACAGAAGAGGACAGAAGAGGACAGAAGAGGACAGAAGAGGACAGAAGAGGACAGAAGAGGACAGAAGAGGACAGAAGAGGACAGAAGAGGACAGAAGAGGACAGAAGAGGACAGAAGAGGACAGAAGAGGACAGAAGAGGACAGAAGAGGACAGAAGAGGACAGAAGAGGACAGAAGAGGACAGAAGAGGACAGAAGAGGACAGAAGAGGACAGAAGAGGACAGAAGAGGACAGAAGAGGACAGAAGAGGACAGAAGAGGACAGAAGAGGACAGAAGAGGACAGAAGAGGACAGAAGAGGACAGAAGAGGACAGAAGAGGACAGAAGAGGACAGAAGAGGACAGAAGAGGACAGAAGAGGACAGAAGAGGACAGAAGAGGACAGAAGAGGACAGAAGAGGACAGAAGAGGACAGAAGAGGACAGAAGAGGACAGAAGAGGACAGAAGAGGACAGAAGAGGACAGAAGAGGACAGAAGAGGACAGAAGAGGACAGAAGAGGACAGAAGAGGACAGAAGAGGACAGAAGAGGACAGAAGAGGACAGAAGAGGACAGAAGAGGACAGAAGAGGACAGAAGAGGACAGAAGAGGACAGAAGAGGACAGAAGAGGACAGAAGAGGACAGAAGAGGACAGAAGAGGACAGAAGAGGACAGAAGAGGACAGAAGAGGACAGAAGAGGACAGAAGAGGACAGAAGAGGACAGAAGAGGACAGAAGAGGACAGAAGAGGACAGAAGAGGACAGAAGAGGACAGAAGAGGACAGAAGAGGACAGAAGAGGACAGAAGAGGACAGAAGAGGACAGAAGAGGACAGAAGAGGACAGAAGAGGACAGAAGAGGACAGAAGAGGACAGAAGAGGACAGAAGAGGACAGAAGAGGACAGAAGAGGACAGAAGAGGACAGAAGAGGACAGAAGAGGACAGAAGAGGACAGAAGAGGACAGAAGAGGACAGAAGAGGACAGAAGAGGACAGAAGAGGACAGAAGAGGACAGAAGAGGACAGAAGAGGACAGAAGAGGACAGAAGAGGACAGAAGAGGACAGAAGAGGACAGAAGAGGACAGAAGAGGACAGAAGAGGACAGAAGAGGACAGAAGAGGACAGAAGAGGACAGAAGAGGACAGAAGAGGACAGAAGAGGACAGAAGAGGACAGAAGAGGACAGAAGAGGACAGAAGAGGACAGAAGAGGACAGAAGAGGACAGAAGAGGACAGAAGAGGACAGAAGAGGACAGAAGAGGACAGAAGAGGACAGAAGAGGACAGAAGAGGACAGAAGAGGACAGAAGAGGACAGAAGAGGACAGAAGAGGACAGAAGAGGACAGAAGAGGACAGAAGAGGACAGAAGAGGACAGAAGAGGACAGAAGAGGACAGAAGAGGACAGAAGAGGACAGAAGAGGACAGAAGAGGACAGAAGAGGACAGAAGAGGACAGAAGAGGACAGAAGAGGACAGAAGAGGACAGAAGAGGACAGAAGAGGACAGAAGAGGACAGAAGAGGACAGAAGAGGACAGAAGAGGACAGAAGAGGACAGAAGAGGACAGAAGAGGACAGAAGAGGACAGAAGAGGACAGAAGAGGACAGAAGAGGACAGAAGAGGACAGAAGAGGACAGAAGAGGACAGAAGAGGACAGAAGAGGACAGAAGAGGACAGAAGAGGACAGAAGAGGACAGAAGAGGACAGAAGAGGACAGAAGAGGACAGAAGAGGACAGAAGAGGACAGAAGAGGACAGAAGAGGACAGAAGAGGACAGAAGAGGACAGAAGAGGACAGAAGAGGACAGAAGAGGACACAACAATCGATCCTACAACATAAAGGAAGAAGCAGAACAACATCTGCCATTACATCAAAAAGGTATTTGAGAGGAAAGAGGAACACCATGTGGACCATCCTGCTGGGACCTCTCTGCCGATATCATCATACGGCAATACCGGCTGGTAAGTAGAAATCCACCAAAGTAATAATAGCAGGATAGTAGTAATCTAGAGGTAGTATATCAGTATTAGTGTAATTTGAGTAATACTACTAGTGATAATAGTAAGAAAGTAATAAAATAACAGTAGTAATAGTAGTAGGTAGAATAACAGTGTGATCCAGGGTTCTAGGACTGATCGCCTTTTCTCGGGGTCAAGAAGGAATTTTTCCGCTGTGACACAAATTGACTGAAGGTGTCCTGAGGTTTTTGCCTTCTTTTGGATCAACACTGTAGGTATAGGGTAGTATTAGTAGTAATAGGAAAGAAGAATAATACCGTAATAAGATAGCAGGTTATTATTATTAATAATAAATATAAACTAGTTATATCTATAGAAAGAACAAAGAGTAAATAAAAATAATTATAGACGTAGTTCAATCAATACTGTAATATTAAATAGTTATAGAAAAATTAGAGTAGTACTTTAATAAGAAAGCAGGACATAAGACAAAATATATAAAAAAAATTATATTAAAAACTGTAGAAGTACATTTAGTACAGTAATAGTAATTACATAACTAGTAACATAATTAGGTTTGATCCAGGGTTCTAGGACTGATCGTCTTTTCTCGGGGTCAAGAAGGACTTTTTCCCCTGTAACACAAATTGGCTGAAGGTGTCCTGGGTTTTTTGCCTTCTTCTGGATCAACACTGTAGGTATAGGGCAGTATTAGTAGTGATAGGAAAGAAGAATAATACTGTAATAAGATAGCACAATGTTAAGTATAACCATCTCAAATAGTTAGATTTATAAAAACAAAATTAAAATAACTCCAGTAGTACAATAATTAGCGTAATATTATATAACTTGTAATAATATTATTAGGTTTGATCCAGGGTCCTAGGACTGATCGCCTTTTCCATAGGTCAAGAAGGAATTTTTTCCCCTAGGAAACATATTGGCGTTAGGTGTCCTGGGGTTTTTGTCTACTTCTGGATCAACAGCTTTAGGCAAAGGGATTTTAGTAATACCATTATTAGAATCACAAGTATAATAAAAAAAAATTGAATTAAATTTTTTTAATTAGTGTTATAACAGTTACAATTAATTGCATTATTGCAATAATAATAAGTAGTAAAAATGGTGGTAATAATAATAATACAAAAAACTAGCCCCAGTTCCTAAGTTAGTGTAGTGTTAGTGTAGGGACCCATCTGAAGAGGTCGCCTTGACGTTGGCAGATGGGCTCGCACAATTTGCTCAAAATGTGCGCTAAGAACCTCATATTTCTATGTACAGGAGATCTAGCAGTAATTCCATTCAGGAGATAGATATCTGTGTACACACACACACACTTTGTTATATAATTTTGTGCAGCACACAGGGCAGGGATACAGGTACAGGGCGAGAGTGTTACAGTGATATTATAACTCGGCCTAAAGGATAAAATGCTGATAACTACAGATCCTGGAAACACATCCGAAACTAGACCTTGTAAGTAACTGGTTCCCAGCTAGTGGTGAATATGTACAGGGCAGTCCGGTACCAGGACCCGCTCTATAGGACACATTATCATCAGGCAGGTCCTGTCAGGGTTCTTGCAAGATCGGCGGCAGAAGTGTGGCTGTATAACAGTCCTGCTCCTGCCTCAGCCACCGACAGTGGAGCCAACCCGGATCCTGGCAGCTTAATCCACTGTATGACACAGTAGGGGGCTTCCACAGCATTTAGGCACTTTAGACAGGAGAGGGAGGTGCGATCATGGTGCTGATGAGTTTCTATGGCAGCCGAGATCTAACAATGGACCCCATGACGGCCATCTTACTGCTCCTATTAGACCCCGGCTGAGGAAAGGTCTATGAGGACACCGGTCAGACTTATGTCGCCTGCTCTGCACATATTAGAAATGCCTAGGGCTGATTAGTTTGCCATTTGTAAATCTGATCCAGCAGCGCTGGGCTACCACTGACGTGATCAGGGCTATTGAGCTCCTAGATTGGGCAGAGGAGCTCAGTCTTCAGCAGGAGCTGGCCGAGGAGAGCGGAGCAACTTGCATGGGGCTGCTGCACAAGAAGTAACTCAAAAGGTGGAGATTTACCCGGAGACGTGGTGCCCGGGCTGTGATCTGCTGTGCAGGCTGCATAGACGATGCCTCCTAGGACCCGATCTTCACCCCTAACAGGCACAGGAGAGCTCGGACCGACAAGTTCTTTTGCATTGGAGGAGAGACCCTTTTCGATATCTGACCAGGTCCCCTGGGCTCCCCACCCTCTGGGACTCGTATCTGTGGTAATTGTGCTAGTGACCCCAAGTACCCAGGGAACCCCTCGAGATTGGTGGCAGGATGAGCCTAACCTCTATAAAGATTTTACTGACCGGGGTGATAAGGACAACTTCCTTTCCAAGTGCCTTAAGAGAAACTTCATTATGTAGCAGATCCCACTGTAAAACGCTGGAATGGTATTGTGCTCACAGAACCCACGATATCAGGGTACCCAACAGGTACATTGCACCTCCAAGGGACATGACCGAATTTGCTATGGCTTTCTTCACCGGGCCCCTCATTTATCGTATTTTAGCTTCCGGGAGGTAGCATTCTTGAGATTCGCAATCCCCAAAAACTGCTGAACTGTTGAGTAATCTGGATCGTGTGCTCGCGATTCCAGACGAAATCCATGACACAGTGATGGCAGGGTGAGATATTGCGTGATCTCCCCGGTGTCGTCTCTGAGGAATCCCTGACGCTGCGCATTAAAAAGAATATTGCACAGTGACAAGATCCTGCTGAGCAACTGAGAGTTAGAATTGACAACCGACACATGCGCAGAGTATCAGGGACTAGCCCAGCCCCTGAAACAGGCATCACTGATGACGCTTCATTCAGGGTGGGGAAAGAGGCAGCAGCAGGGACCGCAGCCTCTGCTCCCTGATCACGTCCGTCTTCATATCCCAGGATGCACTGGGGATTTTCAAACTAAATGTTATCAAACAGGAAGTTGGTAAAAAAAAACAAATGTATACACACATACAAACACACCCCAGTTAGATAAATTTAGATTAACTTTTAATTAAAGTATATTAGAAAAGCAATTACCGTATTTTTCGGACTATAAGACGCACCGGACCATAAGACGCACCTAGGTTTTAGAGGAGGGAAAAAAAAAATAAAAATTAAGCAAAAAATTGTTCATGATGCACTTTTAAGGGGGAGGGGGTCTTCTGGTATAGGGGTAATACCCAATTCTGACAATATCCCCTATCCTGGTATATATGCCCAACCCCCTTCCTTTTATACGTGGCCATCATCCCCGTCCAGGTACGCACGGCACCCCTCATCCCCATCCTGGTATGTATGGCCCCCTCATCCATACCCTAATATGCATGGTCCCCCTAATCCCCATCAGGCTGCACATAAAAAAAAAAAAAAATAAACACTTATACTCACCTTTCTTCTCTCTCCTCATGTCTGCCCGCACTGATCTCTCCATGTGAGCCGCACGTCACTGCCATGTGCGGCTCACATGGAGAGATCAGCTGCCGGAAGTCACTGCTCCCCACGCCGGGTCTGTGTGCGCGGGGAGCAGTGACTTCTCTCCTTCATAGCCGGCACACAGCTTGGCCGCGCTGCGGCTCCTGCTGCTGCCGGGCTATAGCGTGTGCCCGCTTATTAAAAGGCATGAATATTCACCCCCTCCCCACGCCCATGAGCGTGGAGAGAGGTTGAATATTCATGCCCTTTAACAGCGGGCACAGGCGATTCCGGCAGCAGCAGGAGCCGCAGCGCGGCTACACTGTGTGCTGCTATTAAGGAGCAGTGAATATTCATTTTCTTTAGCAGCAGGGACAGTGTAGGGTGCACCGCTGCCTCCTGTGCCCCGCTCCTCCACAGCTACCACTCCCCTCACACCCCACAATCTATAATATAACCGGGGATGCGGGTCTCGGTCCAAAGCCTCGATAGACTGCGCATGCGTGACGCGCAGTCTGGCTCCAGACAGAAGACCGCATCCAGCCGTTACAGGTAAGAGGTGTATGGCGTCAGAGATCGCGGTTGTGTGTAGGCACTGAACGCACACTGCGATCTCCGGCGCCATACTTACCTGACCGGGAAGAGCGTTGCCGCGGCGCCTCTCTTCAGCGGAGACCGGGGGCAGAGTGAGACGTTGGATCGGCGCGTGCGCATAGCGCTATCCGGCGCCATTTTTATGAAGACACATTTACAGTGTGTCTTCAGCAAATTGGCGCCGGTCGGCGCTGTGCTCTGTCGCCGCACTCCTCCCCCGGCCTCCGGCAGAACAGGACGCTGCAGCGCTGGAGTACAGAGAAGAAAGGTGAGTATAACTGTTTATTTTTTTGGGGATGTGTGTATAGTGGGGGGGGATTAGGGAAGCCACGCATACCGGGATTGGGGATGAGGGGAGCCACGCATTCCAGGATAGGATGGCGGGGGCAGCACAAATACCAGGAGGGGGGCAGCACATACTAACATGGGAGACCATATACCAATAAAAATGCTCGCCACCCGGGCGTAGAACGGGTTCAATAGATATACACACACACCCCATTCGGACTATAAGACGCATCCCCCATTTTCCTCCAAAATTTTGGAGGAAAAAAAGTGCGTCTTATAGTCCGAAAAATACGGTAGATTATTAAATTAAATAGAGATTTAGGATTAAATCAGTGTAGGGTACGGACAACCCCTTTAATGTTAATTGAAATCAAAACAGTTCCCCATTGTATTAATAAGGCAGTGATTCCAACTGTATTACCACTGGGAGACCCCCAACTCACACTCCTATTTCCCGAGTGCCTTCCACGCCAAGCTTGGTTATGGAGGCTTTGGATTACCATCCATACTGTTCAGCACAGATCATGCTTCTTAGGTCTTCATCGATCCCCCAGAACACAGCCCTGCATTACAGCGTCCTTCAGGCTTTGTCCAATTATTTTCTCCAAATTTGTTTGCCGGTCAGTGGCAAAAGGCTGTTGAGCTACTCAATCTCCTTGTTCCTTTGGAAAATTGGCACACTCTTGCATATAACAGTAGAGAATGGCCAAATCTTACGGATACACTGGTAGATCGCAACGAAACATGGAGAGAGCAGATGTTCAGCAGTGAACTTGGAGTCTCCCTCCTCTATGAAGCTTTGCCGTACACATCTGACTTACTCCTGAGGACTTCTCGTAATTTACATGTGCAAAAATAGTTCAATCCACAACTAAAATGCTTGAACCAACTCGTGGAAAACTGGATAAAGATAGATAAAAGGCACATTACCTGTGGGTAGCCCAAGTGTGAAGTAATTGTCAGGTCCAGGATTGAACTGGGCAATGCGATTACTTATGTATTTTGCTGCCCATTCGCTGGCCAGGGCATAGTCATCAAGAATCACCAGCCGCATGATTGTGCCCACAAGTTTTCGCCTGGCAGCATGTGGCTAACAAACTGAAAAGAGAAGCGACACACAAGATAAGAGGTGACAATAATATACAAAAGAGGTAACACAATAATACACAGTCGTCAAGTTTGGAGACTGAAACACATTCTGGCTTTCATAAAGTTTGCTGCTTCAGTTTTTATAGTGTCAATTTGCATTAACTGTAGATTGTTATGAAGAATGATCAGATGAATTGTTAAAAAAAAAAAATGCATATTAATTTTTTCCCAAGGAAATTACTTAACCACAAAACCCCCATTTCCACAGTCATGCTTACTGAATTACAAGAGCAGGCTGGTGCTTCAAATCATGGTCTTCTGATTACCTTCAAGGAAACATGTGCAGTCATCATTGCTTTGCAGGCAAGGACATTGCTGCTTGTAAGATTGCCCCTAGATCAACCATTTATCGGATCATTAAGAATTTAGTCTGCGGTGCATCATATACGTGCTGTGACGGATCAGCTCTTGGGTAGGCGCAGGTTCACACAGGTATGCAGTCCGCAGGTTCCAAAACAAACTGGTGGTTTATTAAATGTCCATAAACCAACCAGGAAAACAAAATATAACAGCTCTTTCAGCTGCTCGTAAAACTCGGCCCTTCAATCCGGGCCCACTAACTCCCTACACTATGTGTGCTGGAGCCTGCTTCTCCGGGTCCTACATCACCAAAGCTTGGCACTTCGGGGACACATACCTCCCGTCCACGACCTGTCCGGCAGCAACCTTACACACCCCCCCCTCTGCCCAAAGCAGGGGGGGCTTGGCACCTTCTGCCACCATACAATAGATACACAAAAGGTATAACGCAGTGTTTCCCAAACCCCATCCTCACAGACCCCACAGGTCATATTTTCAGGATTTCCTTAGTATTACACAGATGATTGAAGTATCATCAAGGCATCAGGAATTCTCTCACCTGTGTAATACTAAGGAGATTCTGAAAACATGACCTATGGGGGTCCGTGAGGATGGGGTTTGGGAAACACTGCTATAACAGAACAAAACTAAAAATAACCAGTCCATACAGCACGTCATCAGCCGTTTAAATGTAGTGCTTTTCTCGGCCTCCAGCAGACTGAGCAGCACATGCAAGGTTTGCTCACCTTGCACAACACACAGCACCACTGAGACAGGCACAGCTGTCTTAAATCAGGCCTTCCAAGACCTGGACTGGAGGTAAGTGAGCAGCTGTTTTCCCCCCCAACTCTTTCAGCTGCTCTTGAAACCCGGCCCTTTAATCCGGGCCCATTAACTCCCTCCCAGCACTATGTGTTCTGAAGCCTGCTTCTCCATGTCCTACATCACCGAAGTTTGGTACTTCGGGGACACATACCTCCAGTCCACGACCTGTCTGGCAGCCACCTTACATTGTGTTGCACTGAGTTAGACCAGAATTGAACCAGAAGATAACTGAAGGTAACTGCACAGCCAGAGTAAAAAATGTTTCTCTTTGTTTTTACTCTCACCCCTATAGTCCTACACGTTCTACTAACCCTTCTCATCCCTACACCTAGTAATGAACTGGTCATCTCTCCCTCCATCTCACCTCCTCCTCAGATCTGTTCCTCAACATACAATCCTCTGTCTCCAAACACAGACAGCCACCTCACGCTCTCTCCTGCTGCTCCTCACTGCTGGCGATATCTCTCCAAATCATGGCCCTCCTCACCACATCCCCACAGTCACTTCTACCTCTCATCCACAATCTATCAAATTTCCACAACCTTCCTAACCCTATACCCATTGCCCATCCCCCGCTTCCCCAATCCCACTAACAGGAGCTCTATGGAACGCTCTCTCCATCTGCAACAAACTTTCCTACATCCATGACCTTTTCATTACTAACAAACTTTCCTTCCTTGGCATCAATGGTACCTGACTCACCCCCTCTGACATGGCGTCTCCAGCTGCACTTTCATACGTTGGATTCCACCTTTCCCACACCCCATCGGCAAGCATGGCAAAGGAGTTTGTTTTCTCCTGTTAGATAACTGTACTCTGCTGCCCGACTAATCCACCTGTCCCCCCCGCTATTCCCTGGCCTCTCCCCTCTGTCAATCCCTTCGCTGGCTCCCCATTATCCAGAGACTCCAGTTGAAAACCCTAACCATGACATACCAAGCCATCCACAACCTGTCTCCTCCATATAACTGTGACTTAGTGTCCCGCTACATACCTGCACTCAACCTCCGATCCTCACAAGATCTCCTTCTCTACTCCCCTCTTATCTCCTCTTCCCACAATTGCACATAAGATTTCTCCCATGCATCCCCCTACTCTACAACTCTACCCCAATATATCAGACTGTTGCCAACCGTGGAAACCTTCAAAAGGAAGCTGAAGATCCACCTCTTCTGACAAGCCTACAATCTGCAGTAACCACCGATCCATCATACCACTGCACGACCAGCTCTACCCTCACCTACTGTATCCTCACCCATTCATTGAAGACTGTAAGCCCTCGCGGGCAGGGTCCTCGCTCCTCCTGTACCAGTCGGTGATTCGTTTTTGTTCAAGATTATTGTACTTGTTTTTTGCTATGTATATCCCTTTTCACATGTAAAGCGCCATGTAATAAATGGCACTATAATAAATAATAACTTAATAGGGGGAGGTTAATTTGCTGTGAAGACTTCAGGACTCCGAAGAAAGTCCAGCAAGTCCCTGTATCACTTCCTACATAGGATTCAGCTATGGAATTGGTTCAACACCAGTGCAGAGCTTGCTCAAGAATGGCAGCAGGCAGGCGTCAGTGCATCTGTACACACCGTGAGGAGAAGGATTTTGGAGGCTGTGCTGGTGTCAAGTAGGGCAGCAAAGAAACCACTTTTCTCCATGAAAAAGATGAAGAACAGGATTATAAAATGCAGTAAACTACAGTGATTGGATTACAGAGGACTGGGGTAAAGTTATTTCCCTGATGAAGGCCCCCTGCAAACTGTTAGGGACATATGGAAGAATGAATGTCCGGAGAAGAAAAGCTGAGTGCTACTTTGAGTCCTGTGTTATGCCAACAGTAAAGCACCCGAGACGAGTCATGTGTGGAGCTATCCATCATCAAAAGGGAGTGGGCTCACTCACAATTATACCTAAGAACACTGCAGGAGCATTTTTGGTGATTAACAATGCATATATGAGCATGACGGAGAATATGTCACAAGGCAAAAGTGACAACTAAGTGTCTGGGTAACATTAACATTTTGGGTTCATGGCCAGTAAACTCTCCAGATCTCAATTCGATTGTGGTCACTCCTCAAAAAGCGGGTGGACAAACAGAAATGTATGTAGTGAGCTCCTAGCACTGATTAGACAAAAATTGTCCATCGTCAGTCAGGATTTGTACATAAAGTGACACAAAACAAGATACAAGACATAGGTAAAAAAAAAACTCCATCTTCTTCGTTACGTCAATCCGTGAAAAATGGGACTGCACTCAGATGTCATCTGAGTGCAGTGCGATCTTTTCCAAGGACTCATTAACTTGCATGGCAGAGCGTGATCCGAATATTAGATGAAACTCAAGCATAGTGATTTTTGTCCTCGGACAGACTGTCTATCGGGCCGTGCACATGTCCGATTTTTCTCCTTGGACAAACACTGGTCACAGTGCGATTCAATGTTTTGTCAGATCGCACTCCGACCGAAAACACTGCTATCTGCACCAGCCTTAACATTGCAACGCTAACAATAGTGATCGCAGCAAGGACTGCTGGGAGATTTCAGCTCAGAAGCCTGCAGATCTCTGAACGCAGCTCTAGACTATCACTGGCTGTAACTCAGGATTAGTAATCGATACGTTTTTCGAAAGTTACACAATAAACTATAATAAATTACTCTCATGTGAACACAAATTCTAAAGGAGAACTCTAACACTAAGATATTAACTTAAGGAGGAATTCACACATCCGTGGTGGGATCCGAGGACCCGGCCCAGCTCTCCGGACCTGATCAGTGCCTCATCTATTCCTAGGAGGTAATCACAGATCAGCACTGGTGACCCAGCGGTTGTCAGATCTGAGCTCGGTCCGTGGAGCACAGATGTGTGAATTCAGCCTTACAGAAGTTGTCCCAGAGTAGAAAGTCAGAGCTGTTGTATTACAGCGCCACCCCTGGGCACAGGCTGTGTGTGGCATTACAGCTCAGCACCTGTCACGTCACTAGACCGGAGCTGTAGTACCAGACACAACCTGTGGCCAGGACTGGCGCTCTGTGTTCCTTTTTCTCATGGACAAACCCTGTGCAGAAAAATACAGAATCCAGGAACCTCCAAACATGGCAGACATCGCCAAGTTCTAACAGTGCATAATGGGCAGAGCTCCAGCCATACTGTCAGTGACTGGAAACCTGGTTTATAGTCCAACTGCTTACAGGTGAGAGGCTGCGGCTCCCTGTAATCACCGGCTCTGACCCGTCACCGACCATTGCTGCAGGGGACTAACCACATCCACAGGAAGCCAGGGTGCGCCCCCCCCGGACCGAGACTGCCCCCCGGGAGCTCAGTGTGGGGTGCGCAGTCATCCGCCATGTCTCCCCAATACTCAGCAGCCTCACCACCAACCACTCGCTCTGCAGCCTCCTCCCTGGTAAACGCTAGAATGTATGGGCTCCTTCCAGGTATGACGTCATTTCCGTGGGCGTGTCCTGACTGCATTATGGGCGTGTTCTAGTTTAGCACCAGACGCCATAGATTCATGCAGAAAGTGATACGGTGAAGCTTCAGGAGGAGGTCAGTGCTGGGCTCTGGGGGGGTGCTGCGGGCTTTGGGTGGTCTGGGATGATGATGATTGATGATTGATGATGATGCACGCGTGTGGGGGCTCTGGGAGCTCTGTGGGGATGCTGCCGGCTGTGGTGGCATGTCTATGTCTATGGCTCTGGTGGGGGCTCTGTGGGCATGCTACGAGCTGGTGGTGGCTCTGGAGGGATGCTGCGGGTCTGTGGGGGATGGTGGGGGCATGCTGTGGGCTGGTGGGGGCTGATGATGCACGCGTGTGGGGACTCTGGGAGCTCTGTGGGGATGCTACGGGCTGTGGTGGCATGTCTATGGCTCTGGTGGGGGCTCTGTGGGCATGCTGCGGGCTGGTGGTGGCTCTGGAGGGATGCTGCGGGCTGGTGGTGGCTCTGGAGGGATGCTGCGGGCTGGTGGTGGCTCTGGAGGGATGTTGGGGGCATGCTGCGGACTTGTGGGGGCTCTGGAGGGATGCTGCGGGCATGCTGTGGGCTTGTGGCTCTGGGGGCATGCTGCGGGCTCGTGGGTGCTCTATGGGGCTGGTGCGGGTTCTGTGGGAGCATGTTGCGGGCTCTGGAGGTAATCTGCGGGGGGGGGGGGGGATGATGCACCCGTGTGGGGGCTCTGGGGGGGAGGGTCGGATGATGCACGCGTGTGGGGATGCTGCGGGCCGTGGTGGCATGTCTATGGCTCTGGTGGGGGCATGCTGCGGGCTGGTGGTTGCTCTGGAGGGATGCTGCAGGCTTGTGGGGGCCCTGGGTGCATGCTGCGGGCTCTGAGTGCTCTGTGGGGATGCTGAGGGCATGCTGCGGGCTCTGGAGGTATTCTGGGGGGGGATGCTGCGGGCTTGGTGATGCACGCTTGTGGGGGGGGCGGATGATGCACGCTTGTGGGGGGGGCGGATGATGCACGCTTGTGGGGGGGGGCGGATGATGCACGCTTGTGGGGGGGGGGGCGGATGATGCACGCTTGTGGGGGCTCTGGGGCGGATGATGCACGCTTGTGGGGGCTCTGGGGCGGATGATGCACGCTTGTGAGGGCTCTGGGGCGGATGATGCACGCTTGTGAGGGCTCTGGGGGGGATGCTGCGGGCTGTGGTGGCATGTCTATGGCTCTGGTGGGGGCATGCTGCGGGCTGGTGGTTGCTATGGAGGGAAGCTGCAGGCTTGTGGGGGCTCTGGGTGCATGCTGCGGGCTCTGGAGGTATTCTGGGGGGATGCTGCGGGCTTGGTGATGCACGCTTGTGGGGGGGGTGGATGATGCACGCTTGTGGGGGGGGGCGGATGATGCACGCTTGTGGGGGGGGCGGATGATGCACGCTTGTGGGGGGGGGCGGATGATGCACGCTTGTGGGGGGGGCGGATGATGCACGCTTGTGGGGGGGGGCGGGTGATGCACGCTTGTGGGGGGGGGCGGGTGATGCACGCTTGTGGGGGGGGGCGGGGTGATGCACGCTTGTGGGGGGGGCGGGTGATGCACGCTTGTGGGGGGGGGCGGATGATGCACGCTTGTGGGGGGGGCGGATGATGCACGCTTGGGGGGGGCGGATTATGCACGCTTGGGGGGGCGGATTATGCACGCTTGGGGGGGGCAGATTATGCACGCTTGGGGGGGGCGGATGATGCACGCTTGGGGGGGGCGGATGATGCACGCTTGGGGGGGGCGGATGATGCACGCTTGGGGGGGGCGGATGATGCACGCTTGGGGGGGCGGATGATGCACGCTTGGGGGGGCGGATGATGCACGCTTGGGGGGTGGGGCGGATGATGCACGCTTGGGGGGTGGGGCGGATGATGCACGCGTGTGGGGGCTCTGGGGGGGGGGATGATGCACGCGTGTGGGGGCTCTGGGAGCTTCGTGGGCATGCTACGGGCTGGTGGTGGCTCTGGAGGAATGCTTCGGGCTGGTGGTGGCTCTGGGGGGATGCTGCGGGCTGGCGGGGATGCTGGGGGCATGCTGCGGGCTGTGGTGGCATGTCTATTGCGCTAGTGGGGGCTGTCTAGGCATGCTGCGGGCTGGTGGGGGCTCTGGAGGGATGCTGCGGGCTCGTGGTGGCTCTGGGGGGATGCTGCGGGCTCGTGGGGATGCTGAGGGCATGGTGGGGGCTCTATGGGCATGCTACGGGCTGGTGGTGGCTCTGGAGGGATGCTGCGGGCTGGTGGTGGCTCTGGAGGGATGCTGCGGGCTTGTGGGGGCTCTGGAGGGATGCTGCGGGCATGCTGCTGGCTGGTGGGGGCTCTGGAGGGATGCTGCGGGCTCGTGGTGGCTCTGTGGGGGATGGTGGGGGCATGCTGTGGGCTTGTGGCTCTGGGGGCATGCTGCGGGCTCGTGGGTGCTCTATGGGGCTGGTGCGGGTTCTGTGGGAGCATGTTGCGGGCTCTGGAGGTAATCTGCGGGGGGGGGGGGATGATGCACCCGTGTGGGGGCTCTGGGGGGGGGGGTCGGATGATGCACGCGTGTGGGGGCTCTGTGGGGATGCTGCGGGCTGTGGTGGCATGTCTATGGCTCTGGTGGGGGCATGCTGCGGGCTGGTGGTTGCTCTGGAGGGATGCTGCAGGCTTGTGGGGGCCCTGGGTGCATGCTGCGGGCTCTGAGTGCTCTGTGGGGATGCTGAGGGCATGCTGCGGGCTCTGGAGGTATTCTGGGGGGGGATGCTGCGGGCTTGGTGATGCACGCTTGTGGGGGGGGGCGGATGATGCACGCTTGTGGGGGGGGGCGGATGATGCACGCTTGTGGGGGGGGCGGATGATGCACGCTTGTGGGGGGGGGCGGATGATGCACGCTTGTGGGGGGGGCGGATGATGCACGCTTGTGGGGGCTCTGGGGGGATGATGCACGCTTGTGGGGGCTCTGGGGGGATGCTGCGGGCTGTGGTGGCATGTCTATGGCTCTGGTGGGGGCATGCTGCGGGCTGGTGGTTGCTCTGGAGGGAAGCTGCAGGCTTGTGGGGGCTCTGGGTGCATGCTGCGGGCTCTGGAGGTATTCTGGGGGGGATGCTGCGGGCTTGGTGATGCACGCTTGTGGGGGGGGCGGATGATGCACGCTTGTGGGGGGGGGCGGATGATGCACGCTTGTGGGGGGGGCGGATGATGCACGCTTGTGGGGGGGGGGCGGATGATGCACGCTTGTGGGGGGGGGCGGATGATGCACACTTGGGGGGGCGGATGATGCACGCTTGGGGGGGGCGGATGATGCACACTTGGGGGGGCGGATGATGCACGCTTGGGGGGGGCGGATGATGCACGCTTGGGGGGGGCGGATGATGCACGCTTGGGGGGGGCGGATGATGCACGCTTGGGGGGGGCGGATGATGCACGCTTGGGGGGGGCGGATGATGCACGCTTGGGGGGGCGGATGATGCACGCTTGGGGGGTGGGGCGGATGATGCACGCTTGGGGGGTGGGGCGGATGATGCACGCGTGTGGGGGCTCTGGGGGGGGGGATGATGCACGCGTGTGGGGGCTCTGGGAGCTCCGTGGGCATGCTACGGGCTGGTGGTGGCTCTGGAGGAATGCTGCGGGCTTGTGGGGGCATGCTGCGGGCTGGTGGTGGCTCTGGAGGGATGCTGCTGGCTCGTGGTGGCTCTGGGGGGATGCTGCGGGCTGGTGGGGATGCTGGGGGCATGCTGCGGGCTGTGGTGGCATGTCTATTGCTCTAGTGGGGGCTGTCTAGGCATGCTGCGGGCTGGTGGGGGCTCTGGAGGGATGCTGCGGGCTCGTGGTGGCTCTGGGGGGATGCTGCGGGCTCGTGGTGGCTCTGGGGGGATGCTGCGGGCTGGTGGGGATGCTGAGGGCATGGTGGGGCTCTATGGGCATGCTACGGGCTGGTGGTGGCTCTGGAGGGATGCTGGTGGGGATGCTGGGGGCATGCTGCGGGCTGTGGTGGCATGTCTATTGCTCTGGTGGGGGCTGTGTGGGCATGCTGCGGGCTGGTGGTGGCTCTGGAGGAATGCTGCGGGTTTGTGGGGACGCTGGGGGCATGCTGCTTGCTCGTGGGGGCTCTGGGGGGGCTGATGATGCACGCATGTGGGGGCTCTGTGGGGATGCTGCGGGCTGTGGTGGCATGTCTATGGCTCTGGTGGGGGTATGCTGCGGGCTGGTGGTTGCTCTGGAGGGATGCTGCAGGCTTGTGGGGGCTCTGGGTGCATTCTGCGGGCTCTGGGTGCTCTGTGGGGATACTGAGGGCATGCTGCGGGCTCTGGAGGTATTCTGGGGGGGATGCTGCGGGCTGGATGATGCACGGTTGTGGGGGGGCAGACGATGCACGCTTGTGGGGGGGCAGACGATGCACGCTTGTGGGGGGGCAGACGATGCACGCTTGTGGGGGGGCAGACGATGCACGCTTGTGGGGGGGCAGACGATGCACGCTTGTGGGGGGGCAGACGATGCACGCTTGTGGGGGGGGGCGGACGATGCACGCTTGTGGGGGGGGGGCGGACGATGCACGCTTGTGGGGGGGGGGCGGACGATGCACGCTTGTGGGGGGGGGCGGACGATGCACGCTTGTGGGGGGGGCGGACGATGCACGCTTGTGGGGGGGGCGGACGATGCACGCTTGTGGGGGGGGCGGACGATGCACGCTTGTGGGGGGGGGCGGACGATGCACGCTTGTGGGGGGGGCGGACGATGCACGCTTGTGGGGGGGGGCGGACGATGCACGCTTGTGGGGGGGGGCGGACGATGCACGCTTGTGGGGGGGGGGCGGACGATGCACGCTTGTGTGGGGGGGGCGGACGATGCACGCTTGTGTGGGGGGGGCGGACGATGCACGCTTGTGTGGGGGGGGCGGACGATGCACGCTTGTGTGGGGGGGGCGGACGATGCACGCTTGTGTGGGGGGGGCGGACGATGCACGCTTGTGGGGGACGGGCGGATGATGCACGCTTGTGGGGGACGGGCGGATGATGCACGCTTGTGGGGGACGGACGGATGATGCACGCTTGTGGGGGGGGGGGGCGTCCCAGCAGATGGCCCCCTGCAAACATTATATCCCCCCAGAGACCCCATAAGGAGAGTGTGCCCGCCCCCCTGCAGCCCCCTATTCAGCCCTGGCAGCCGGCAACATCACCATCCCCATGGCCTCATAGCTGAAATCATGGAACTTGTATTCAGCTTCCAAAAAGTCCATCAGCCTCACCTTCCAGGGCTCCTGCCTTTTCGAAGAGCTAGATAAGATGATCTCTAATGCCATGGGGGGTAAGAGTATTTTGTTTCTGCAACAGAGGGCCAAATGCCCTCCTCCCAAGAGACGCACAGTCCAGTTTTGGTCCTTTCGGAAATTTTCAGTGTAGAAAAGCAACCAAAAGGACAACACTCCGGCCCACCAGGAAAAGAAGAGACCTTCCTTTAGGCTAGCCCCCTCCTGGCATCAACGAACCCACCAGCGCTGGTCTGCCAGGCCCGGATCTAGAAGATTCCCACCTGGGATGTTTCTCAGGGTGGGCGGCCGTCTCCTTTGGTTCCAGGATGAGAGGCTCTCGGTAGTCAACAACTCTTGGGTCTGAGACGTTGTCGACTACAGCCACAAAATAGATTTTTCCACGCTGCCTTGTTTTCGAGACCAATTTCCCTAAAGACCCCCTTCCCTTATTCCTGGGTTTTTCAAGGCTATTGATTTGCTATCCAAAGCAGGCATCATGATCTCAGTTCCAGGACGCTGAGACATCAGACACCGGAGGCAGGCCGAGGGGTCGGGGCAAAGCCAAAGACCTTACCCACAATCCTCCCATGAATGCACTTTTATAAAATTAGAATTATTTCTATACATAATGGTAAAATGTTATTTCTATAATATTTCTACAATTAAACGTTTGAGATTTCTGTGGTAATGGTTATTTTGTTTCTTTTAAACCTGTTCTGAATGTAAATAAAACATTTCTCTGATTAAGTTTCCACATTGTATTTTAGCCTTTCATTT
Source organism: Phyllobates terribilis (assembly GCF_046119375.1). Taxonomy (NCBI): domain Eukaryota; kingdom Metazoa; phylum Chordata; class Amphibia; order Anura; family Dendrobatidae; genus Phyllobates; species Phyllobates terribilis. The sequence goes on along the minus strand of NW_027363772.1, from coordinate 430,897 downwards.
TACTCTTAGGGCAGGAAAAGCCCATGATGCACCTGTGTAAACCATATAAAAGGTACTATAATAACATGGCTTAGACAGGTAACCCACTTTTCAAACAATGAAGTTCACTTGTACAAGCTGCATAGATGAAAACCTGCTTTAGGCTGTGTGCCCACGATGCAGAAATGCTCAGGATTTTATCCTGAGAGTTTCTGCAACTCCCTGGCAGAAAAAAACGCATGCGGATTGTCCATGCGGATCGAGCATGCGGATTGTCCATGCAGATCGTGCATGCTGTAAGGCAGCGCTAGTCATCATCCTGGGGAATACTCGCTGCAGCGCGTCAATTAATGCACACCAGCAATGTCTTTCTGGTTTTCACACTTCAGCAGTTTATTATACTTCATAAACCGCAGTTCACACATATAATGTCCACGAGCTCAAGTGGCAGACAGGCCCACTTGGCTTCAGATACAGCCTTCAGCAAGGTAATACTATAGCAATGTCCATATAACAAAGTGTATTACCTTTGTCAGGTTTTAGCTGCTTCAGTCCATTTGGTTCCGCCACCACTGTGGCTCTACAGCTTACCACACGTGGTCTCCAGCCCTTATCCCGTCCAAGGCCACTGGCATCTCTCACACACAGATCCAGGCTCTGCCCTCCAGGACGCTTATCCTCCAAAACCTGTGGCTCTCCAAGGCTTACTGGCATCACTTACACACACAAGGATCCAGGCTTCACCCTCCAGGAGTCCACCAAGCTTCATCAGGCCTCACACGGTGCCACACACACAGGTAACAGGCCTCAGGCCTCACGCCTATCACACCCCTTGCACCCCTGCATACTTCTGTCTCAAATTACCAGGGTTTTTATATCCTTTAGAAACAGCCACAGGACCTGTGCTTATCTCACAGTCACATGTCCAGACCTTCTGTTGTGCAAAAGGACCTGTGTGATGTCACAGTCATGTGACCAGTCAGCTGAGGGAGGTACGTGGTCCGTCAAAACACACACTGAACCATTAAAGGGATGCCTGCTGCATCACAATGCGGATTGTACATGCGTTTTGCTGCCAGGGACAAGCGGAAGTGAAGCGTTCTTCACTTGCATTTCCGCATGCGGGTTGTCAAGCGCTTTCCAAGCGATTTTAGCATCACTTGGAAAGTGTTTGACAACTTGGTCACACTAAATAAATCCATGCAACCGGCACTGATTTATATAGTGTGACCGAAAGAATGTTAAAAAAATAAATATATACTTACCCTCTGATGGCCCCCGGTGTCCTGCTTTCCCTCCGTTCTCCCTTGCCAGCAGCGATACACTGAAGGACCTGCCGACGTCAGCGTCGCGTGACCTGTCACATGACTATAATGTCAGCACAGGTCCTTCAGTACATCGCGAACTGCCGGCATGAGAGGAGGAGTGCAGCGGGGGGCCGCCAGAAGGTAAGTATATATTTATTTTTTATTTTATTCTTTTTTTTTTCTTTGCAGTTTTCTATGGTACCCTGGTCCGGAGGAGTCTCCTCTCCTCTAGACCTGGGTACCATCCGCACACTAGAACGCATGGAATGCGCATCTACATATACAGTGATGCGTAATCCATACGATCTAATGCAAGTAAGTGGCGGCGAAAACGCAGCACTTCCGCAAAATAATTGGTAGTGCTGTGTTTTTTTCCGCAATGATGATCCGCAGAGGAAATTTCCGCAGCATGTGCACAGCACATGCGGATTATCATTGGGGAACATGGCAGGCCTTCTACCATGTGTTTTTTAAGCGTTTCTGCAGCGTTTTTGCTTAAAAAATGCATCGTGGGCACACAGCCTTAAGGGAACCTGTCACCTGTTTTTCCCCATATAAAGTACGACCACCACCTGTATGACCTAGAATGCTGTAAAGAAGTCGGACGGTACTAGATAGTGCCTGCCGTGCCTCAGACCACACGGGAGGACGGTACTAGATAGTGCCTGCCGTGCCTCAGACCACACGAGTGGACGGTACTAGATAGTGCCTGCCGCTCTTCAGACCACACGGGAGGGACTGTACTAGATAGTGCCTGCCGTGCTTCAGACCACACGAGAGGACGGTACTAGATAGTGCCTGCCGCTCTTCAGACCACACGGGAGGACTGTACTAGATTGTGCCTGCCGTGCTTCAGACCACACGAGAGGACGGTACTAGATTGTGCCTGCCGTGCTTCAGACCACACGGGAGGACGGTACTAGATAGTGCCTGCCGTGCCTCAGACCACACGAGAGGACGGTACTAGATAGTGCCTGCTGCTCTTCAGACCACACGGGAGGACTGTACTAGATAGTGCCTGCCGTGCTTCAGACCACACGAGTGGACGGTACTAGATTGTGCCTGCCGTGCCTCAGACCACACGGGAGGACTGTACTAGATTGTGCCTGCCGTGCCTCAGACCACACGGGAGGACTGTACTAGATTGTGCCTGCCGTGCCTCAGACCACACGGGAGGACTGTACTAGATTGTGCCTGCCGTGCCTCAGACCGCACGGGAGGACGGTACTAGATAGTGCCTGCCGTGCCTCAGACCACACGAGTGGACGGTACTAGATAGTGCCTGCCGTGCTTCAGACCACACGAGTGGACGGTACTAGATTGTGCCTGCCGTGCCTCAGACCACACGGGAGCACGGTACTAGATAGTGCCTGCCGTGCCTCAGACCACACGGGAGGACTGTACTAGATTGTGCCTGCCGTGCCTCAGACCACACGGGAGGACTGTACTAGATTGTGCCTGCCGTGCCTCAGACCACAGGAGAGGACGGTACTAGATTGTGCCTGCCGTGCCCCAGACCACACGGGAGGACGGTACTAGATTGTGCCTGCCGCTCTTCAGACCACATGAGAGGACGGTACTAGATTGTGCCTGCCGTGCCTCAGACCGCACGGGAGGACTGTACTAGATTGTGCCTGCCGTTCTTCAGACCACACGGGAGGACGGTACTAGATTGTGCCTGCCGTGCCTCAGACCGCACGGGAGGACGGTACTAGATAGTGCCTGCCGTGCCTCAGACCACACGAGTGGACGGTACTAGATAGTGCCTGCCGTGCTTCAGACCACACGAGTGGACGGTACTAGATTGTGCCTGCCGTGCCTCAGACCACACGGGAGCACGGTACTAGATAGTGCCTGCCGTGCCTCAGACCACACGGGAGGACTGTACTAGATTGTGCCTGCCGTGCCTCAGACCACACGGGAGGACTGTACTAGATTGTGCCTGCCGTGCCTCAGACCACAGGAGAGGACGGTACTAGATTGTGCCTGCCGTGCCCCAGACCACACGGGAGGACGGTACTAGATTGTGCCTGCCGCTCTTCAGACCACATGAGAGGACGGTACTAGATTGTGCCTGCCGTGCCTCAGACCGCACGGGAGGACTGTACTAGATTGTGCCTGCCGTTCTTCAGACCACACGGGAGGACGGTACTAGATTGTGCCTGCCGTGCCTCAGACCGCACGGGAGGACGGTACTAGATAGTGCCTGCCGTGCCTCAGACCACACGGGAGGACGGTACTAGATAGTGCCTGCCGTGCCTCAGAGCACACGGGAGGACGGTACTAGATAGTGCCTGCCGCTCTTCAGACCGCACGGGAGGACGGTACTAGATAGTGCCTGCCGCTCTTCAGACCACATGCTGCAGATAAAAAAAAGAAATCAAAATATGACTGAAAGAGCACCACAGCAACAAAATATAGTACATTGATAAACAGTGTTATAATTATATCTATAATATAATCAGCTAAGCGTCCCTCTGTCTGAAGCCTCGATAGACTGCGCATGTGTGACGCGCAGTCTGGCTCTAGACAGAAGAACGCATGGAGCTGTTACAGGTAAGAGGAGTGTATGGCGCCGGAGATCGCGGTATGCCGAGACACTGAACACATACCGCGTTCTCCGGCGCCATACTTATATACTTACTTGACCGGGAGGAGCGTTGCAGTGGCGCTTCTCTTCTCGCCGGAGACCGGGGCAGGAGTGAGGCGTCGGATCAGCTCATGTGCATAGCGCTATCCGGCGCCATTTTACTGAAGACACATTTGCAGTGTCTCTTCAGCAAAGTGGCGCCGGACAGCGCGGTATGGGCACGCACGTACTCCGGCGCTGCACTCCTCCTCCGGCAGAGCAGGACACAGCAGCGCTGGAGCACAGGTAAAAAAGGTGAGTATAAGTGTTTATTTTTTTGTATGTGTGTGCAGCGTGAAAGAGATGAGGGGGCCACACATACCAGGATTGGGGGGTGAGGGACGCCATGCATACCAGGATTGGGGGGTGAGGGACGCCATGCATACCAGGATTGGGGGATGAGGGACGCCATGCATACCAGGATTGGGGGATGAGGGACGCCATGCATACCAGGATTGGGGGATGAGGGACGCCATGCATACCAGGATTGGGGGATGAGGGACGCCATGCATACCAGGATTGGGGGATGAGGGACGCCATGCATACCAGGATTGGGGGATGAGGGATGCCATACATACCAGGATTGGGGGGTGAGGGGCCCCATCCATACCAGGATTGGGGGATGAGGGGCCCTATGCATACCAGGATTAGAGGATGAGGGATGCCATACATACCAGGATTGGGGGATGAGGGGTGCCATGCATACCAGGATTGGGGATGAGGGGTGCCACGCATACCAGCATTGGGCAATGAGGGGGGCCACGCATACCAGGATTGGGGGATGAGGGGTACCATGCATACCAGGATTGGGGGATGAGGGGGCCACACATACCAGCATTGGGGGATGAGGGGGGCCACGCATACCAGAATTGGGGTGAGAGGTGCCATGCATCCCAGTATAGGATGATGGGGGCAGCACAAATACCAGGAGGGGGGCAGCACATACCAGCATGGAAGACCATATACCAATAAAGATGCTCGCCACCCGGGTGTAGAATGGATTCAGTAGTGTGAGAGAAAAGAATCCATCTTGTTTCTCTGTGGTATCCATTTTGTTTTCACTCTTATGTAATGGTCATCAGGTAACACTGATGGGCAGTGAGGTTTCACATTACTATTCACTCCCTTAAGGTTACTATTGGTTCATAGGTCAGAGGGAAACATTCCTTTGTCGCTGACCCTATTTAAAGTGCCACATGTGCTAATAAAGCAGAAGTCTTTTCTAGTACACCATACAAGGCTGTGCTGTATTGATTTCCCGAGCGCTCGTAAAACAAATCTTATTAATTTGGAGTTCGGAAGGCATAGAAGAGAGCGTATTTCGCTCACAGTAGCTAGTTTATTTATACGGGGCTGTTCACCGTATCCGGGACAGTTGGAACTAGAGCTGAGAGGATCAATTCTTGGGACGCTGGACAGGAGGCCACGAATCCCTTACCTATAGTGTTGCACGAGCATGCTCGGTTTACCCTTTCACCGTGCACGCTCGGTTGCTGCCCGAGTATTTTCGGCGTGCTCGGTATCTATGCTCGGGCCGCTGGGGCTGTTAGACAGCTGTGACACATGCAGGGATTGCCTAACAAACATGCAATCCCTGCATGTGTCACAGCTGTCTAACAGCCGCGACACATGCAGCCGCGGCGGCTCGAGCATAGATGCCGAAAATACTCAGGCAGCACCTGAGCGTGCTCTGTGAGAGGGTTAAGAGAACACGCTCATGCATCACTACTAACCTTACCTCATCCGGCGTGACTTTTGATGAAGCTGGCATGGTGTCATCTGTGCGTCGTGCTTCTTTCACTTGGGATCTATGGATTTATTTTCTGTCCATTCCACTTTCTCATCTTTATGTAGCTTCACTATTTGACATTGGCTTTTTTGTGTCTGCAAGGCCGTGTTCACATGTTGAATAAATACTGTATTTTTTTTTTTGTTTTCTGCAGATGTCCACACCAAACTACACAATAACAATCTTCTGATTATTGCGTACTTGCTGTATTTTTTATGCCTTTTCCCCCTTATTTGATGTTTTTTGGTGCAGATGTGAAGCCGCATTGTTCATTTTTTGTTATAATACAGAATGGCTTTGATTCTGCACTTAAGGTAACTGCAGTCTTTTTACATGCGTTTTCTCTCTTTTTAGGCTCCACATAGAAGCCTCCAGACGTAAAATAAACCATAACCGTACAGATCAGCAGCGTCTTTAGACCACAGAGCCGTTTTCATGAAATCACATTCACTTTTCTTGGCCATTTAAATGCTGCAAAATGACTGTTCCAAAAAAGCAGCTGAAAAAACACAGCACTTATGCTACATCTGAACACGGCCTAAATGTGCAAGTGCAGTGGATGTGATTTAATGAAATCTACGCCTGCAGTGAGTCTAAAGACGCTGCTGAACTGTGCGGATTTCATGCATTTTATTATATATATATATAAGCCTCTGTGGAGCCTGTAAAAAAAAACAACATTTTTAAGCTCAAAAATCTAAGTTTTTCTGTAGTATTAAAAATGTAGATTCACAGCTTCACCAAAACACATTTTAAGGGGGAAAACTCAAAAGAAACTCAGCAAACACACAATAATAAGATTGTTATTTTGTTGTATGGTGCGGACACCTGCATAAAAAAATGCAGTCTTCATGTTGTGTGAACTTGGCTTTAGTGTTACATTTTATTCAACTTTTTATTTATTTTTTATGGCTTTAATAAAGACTAGCACACCTTTTCATTTTGTGGGATTGAAATTCAGCTGTTATACAGAGCTGAGTGCAGAACACAAAAATATATTTTTATAATTTGCCAGTGTGATAGCGCAAGGTATAGTAGCCCACCTTATCAGTTTTTGGGGGTGAAATTGATTTGTATGCACAGTAAAAAAAATATAATTTTTTTTCTGTTGCTAGCCAGAGTCCACCTAGTCCTTTTGTGGTGGTAAAATTCAGCTGTATGCAGAGACACCTCGTACACGTGCGGCTCTGCTCCACACACCTCGTACACACGCGGCTCCGCTCTGCACACCTCGTACACGCACTGCTCCACTCCGTACAGCTCGTACGTGCACGGCTCCGCTCCATACACTTTGTACACGCGCAGCTCCGCTCTGCACACCTCGTACACGCACTCCTCCACTCCGTACAGCTCGTACGTGCACGGCTCCGCTCCATACACTTTGTACACGCGCAGCTCCGCTCTGCACACCTCGTACATGCACGGCTCCGCTCCGTACAGCTCGTACACGCAGGCTCCGTTCCGTACAACTCGTACACGCGCGGCTCCGCTCCGTACACCTTGTACACGCATGGATCCGCTCCGCTCCGCACACCTCATACACGCGTGTCTCTGCTCCATACACCTCGTACACGCGCGGCTATGCTCCGTACATGAGTGGCTCCACTCCGCACACTCGTACACGTGCGGCTCTGCTCCGCACACCTCGTACACGTATGGTTCCGCTCCATACACTTTGTACACGCGCAGCTCCGCTCTGCATACCTCGTACATGCACGGCTCTGCTCCGTACAGCTTGTACACGCGCGGCTCCACTCCATACAGCTCGTACACGCGCGGCTCCGCTCTGGTACTGCTCGTACACGCGCGGCTCCGCTCCGTACACTTTGTACACGCACGGATCCGCTCCGCACACCTCATACACGCGCAGCTCCGCTCCGTACAACTCGTACATGCGTGTTTCCGCTCCACAAGCCTCGTAACGCACAGCTACGCTCTGCACACCTCGTATACGCGCGACTCTGCTCCGCACACCTCGTACACGTGCGGCTCCGCTCCGTACACCTCGTACACGCGTGGCTCCGCTCCGCACACATCGTACACACGCGGCTCTGCTCCGTACACCTCGTCCACGCGTGGCTCCGCTCCGCACACCTCATACACGCGCGGCTCCGCTCCGTACACCTTGTACACGCGTGGATCCGCTCCGCACACCTCGTACACGCATGGCTCCGTTCCATACACGTCGTACACGCGCGGTTTCGCTCCTTACACGTCGTACACGCGCGGCTCCGCTCCTCACACCTCGTACACACGCGGCTCTGCACACTCGTACTCGCGTGGCTCTGCTCCGTACACTTCGTACGCGCGTGGCTCCGCACACCTCCTTACACCTCGTACACGTGCAACTCCGCTCTGCACACTCGTACACGCGCTGCTCTGCTCTGTACACCTCGTACACATGCGGCTCTCCTCCGCACACCTTGTACACGCGTGGCTCCGCACCGTACATCTCGTACACGCGCGGCTCCGCTCCAGCTCCGCACACTCGTACACGCGCTGCTCTGCTCAGTACACTTCGTACACCCGCGGCTCCGCTCTGCACATCTTGTACACGCGTGGCTCTGCTCTGCACACATCGTACACGCGTGGCTCTGCTCTGCACACATCGTACACGCGCGGCTCTGCTCCGCACACATCGTACACGCGCGACTCAGCTCCATACAACTCGTACATGTGCGGCTCCACTCTGTACACCTAGTACACATGCGGCTCCGCTCCGTACACCTCGTACATGCACTGCTCTGCTCTGTACACCTCGTACACGCGTGGCTCCGCACACCTCGTACACGCGCAGCTTCGCTCCGCAGACTCGTAATTGCGCGGCTCTGCTCCATACACCTCGTACACACGCGACTCCGCTCCGCACACATCATTCAAGCTCAACTCCGCTCCGTACAACTCGTGCAAACTACTCTGTACACCTCGTACACACGCGGCTCCGCTTCGCACACTCGTACACGCGCGACTCCACTCCATACACCTCGTACACGCTCAGCTCCGCTCCGTACAGCTCGTACACGCTCGGCTCCTCTCCGTACAGCTCGTCCACGCGCGGCTCCGCTCCGTACACCTTGTACACGTGCGGATCCGCTCCGCACACTCGTACACGCGCTGCTCTGCTCTGTACACCTCGTACACGCTCGGCTCTGCTCCGTACACCTCGTACACTTGTGGCTCCGCTCTGTACAACGTGGCTTCGCTCCATACATCTTGTACACGCTCGGCTCCGCTCCAGCTCCGCACACATCGTACAAGCGCTGCTCTGCTCCGCACACATCGTACACGCGCGACGCCACTCCGTACACCTTGTACACATGATGATCCGCTCCGCACACTCGTACATTCGCGGCTCTGCTCCGTACACCTCGTACACACGTGGCTTCGCTCCGTACACCTTGTACACATGTGAATCCGCTTCGTACTCCTTGTACACAAGCGGATCCGCTCCGCACACTCGTACACCCGCGGCTCTGCTCCGTACACCTCGTACACGTGGCTTCACTCTGTACATTTCGTACACGCCACGCTCCGCTCCAGCTCTGCACACTTGTACACGCTCTGCTCTGTACACCTCGAACACGGGCGGCTCCGCACACCTCGTACTTGTGCGGTCTCGCTCCGTACACCTTGTACACGTGCGGCTCCTCTCCAGCTCGGCACACTCGTACACGTGCTGCTCTGCTCTGTACACCTCGAACATGCGCGGCTCCGCTCTGCACATCTCGTACACGGGCGGCTCTGCTCCGCACACATCGTACACGTGTGACGCCGCTCCGTACGCCTTGTACACGCGCGGCTCAGCTCCGTACAATTCGTACATGTGCGGCTCCGCTCCGTACACCTCGTACACGGGCGGCTCCGCTCCACACACTCGTACACGCGCGGCTCTGCTTCGTACACCTCGTACACGTGCAGCTCTGCTTTGTACACGCGTGACTCTGCTCTGCTCTTACATCTCGTACACACGCGGCTCCGCTCCGCACACTCGTACACGCGCGGCTCCGCTCTGTACACCTCAAACACGCGCGGCTCTGCTCCGTACGCTTCGTAAACGCGTGGCTCCGGTCCGTACTCCTCATATAAGCGTGGCTCCGCTCCGTACACCTCGTACATGCGCGGCTCCGCTCCACTCTGAACACTCGTACACGCGCTGCTCTGCTCCGCACACCTTGTACACGCACGTCTACGCTCCGTACACCTCGTACTTGCGCAGCTTTGCTCCGTACACCTCGTACTTGGCGGCGTCTCTCCGTACACCTTTTACACGTGCGGCTCCACTCCGCTCCGCACACATCGTACACGTGCGGTTCCGCTCCGTACACCTCGTACACGCGCTGCTCTGCTCTGCACACCTTGTAAATGCGCGACTCTGCTCCGCACACCTCATACACGTGCGGCTTCGCTCCATACACCTCGTACACGCGTGGCTCCGCTCCTTACACGTCGTACACTCGCTGCTCTGCTTTGTACACCGCGTACACGTGCGGCTCTGCTCTGCACACCTCGTACATGCGCGGCTCCGCTCTGCACACCTCATACACGTGCGGCTCCGCTCCATACACCTCGTACACGTGTGGCTCCGCTCCTTACACATCGTACACTCGCTGCTCTGCTCTGTACTCCTCGTACACGTGCGGCTCTGCTCTGTACACCTCGTACACGCGCGGCTCCGCTCCGCACACTCGTACATGGGCGGCTCCGCTTCGCACACTCGTACACACGCGGCTCTGTTCCGTACACCTCGTACACGCGCGGCTCTGCACCGTACACCTCACACATGCGTGACTGCTCCGAACACCTCGTACACTCGCGGCTCCGCTCCGCACACTCATACACGCGCAGCTCTGCACCTTACATCTCGTACACACGCGGCTCCGCTCCGCACACTCGTACACGCGCGGCTCTGCTCTGTACACTTCGTACACCCGCGGCTCCGCACACTCGTACACGCGCGGCTCCACTCCGCACACTCGTATACGCGCGGCTCTGCTCCGTACACCTCGTACACGCGCGTTTCTGCTCCGTACACCTCGTACACTCGCAGCTCCGCTCCGCACACTCGTACACGCATGGCTCCGCTCCGCACACTCGTACATGCGTGGCTCTGCTCCGTACACCTCGTACATGCGCAGCTCTGCTCCGTACCCCTCATACACGCGTGACTCTGCTCTGTACACCTCGTACACTCGCGGCTCCGCTCCGCACACTCGTACATGCGCGGCTCTGCTCCTTACATCTCGTACACACGCGGCTCCGCTCCGCACACTCGTACACTGGAGACTCTGCTCCATACACCTCCTACACGCGTGGCTCCGCTTTGTACACCTCGTACACACGCGGCTCCGCTCCGCACACTCGTACACTGGAGACTCTGCTCCATACACCTCCTACACGCGTGGCTCCGCTTTGAACACCTCGAACACGCGCGGCTCCGCTCCGTACACCTCGTACAAGCGTGGCTCCGCTCCGTACACCTCGTACACGCGCGGCTCTGCTCCTTGCACGTCGTTCACGTGCGGCTCCGCTCCGCACACCTTGTAAACGCGTGGCTTTGCTCCGTACACCTTGTACACGCGCGGATCCGCTCCGCACACTGGTACTAGCGCGGCTCTACTCCGTACACTTCATACACGCGTGGCTCCGCTCTGCACATATCGTACACGCCCGACTCTGCTTCGTACAGCTCGTACACGCGCGGCTCCGCTCGGCACACCTCATACACGCGTGGCTCAGCTCCACACACATCGTACACGCTCGACTCCACTCCACACACCTCGTACACGTGCGGCTCTGCTCCACACACCTCGTACACGCGTGTCTCTGCTCCACACACCTCGTACACGTGCGGCTCCGCTCCGCACACCTCGTACACGCACGGTTCCGCTCCGTACAGCTCGTACACTTGCTGCTCCGCTCCGTACACCTCATACACGCGTGGCTCCGCTCCGTACACCTCGCACACGCACGGTTCCGCTCCGCACACCTCGTCCACGGGCGGCTCTGCTCCACAACCTCATACACGCTGGGCTCCGCTCTGCACACCTCGTACACGCACGGCTCCTCTCCCTACAGCTCGTACACGCACGGCTCCACTCCTTAAATGTCGTACACGTGCGGCTCCGCACACCTCGTACACACGCGGCTCCGCTCTGTAAACCTCGTAAATGCGTGGCTCCGCTCCGTACACCTCGTAAACTCGCGGCTCCACTCCGTACACCTCATACACGTGCGGCTCCGCTCCGCACACTCGTACACGCGCTGCTCTGATCCATACACCTCGTACACGCGCGGCTCCGATCCGTACGGCTCGTACACGCGTGGCTCCGCTCCGTACAGCTTGTACATGCGCGGCTCCGCTCCGTACACCTTGTACACGTGTGGATCCGCTCCGCAAACTCGTACACACGCTGCTCTGCTCTGTACACCTCGTACACGCGCGGCTCCGCTGTGCACACTCGTACACGTGCGGCTATGCTCCGTACACCTCGTACATGCACAGCTATGCTCCGTACAGCTAGTACACGTGCGGCTCCGCGCTGTACACCTAGTACAAGCGCGGATCTGCTCCGCACACTCGTACACTCACTGCTCTGCTCTGTACACCTCGTACACATGCGGCTCCGCTCCGCACACCTTGTACATGCGCGGCTCTGCTCCGTACACCTAGTACACATGTGGCTCCGCTCCGTACACGCGTTGCTTCGCTCCGTACATCTCGTACACACGCGGCTCCGCTCCAGCTCTGCACACTCGTACACATGCTGCTCTGCTCTGTACACCTCGTACATGGGTGGCTCTGCTCCGCACACATCGTACACACGCGACGCTGCTCTGTACGCCTTGTACATGTGCGGCTCAACTCCGTACAACTCGTAGAAGCGCGGCTCCGCTCTATACACCTCGTACACGCGCGGCTCTGCTCCGTACACCTCATAGACGCGCAATACCCCTCCGTACACCGCGTACACGTGTGGCTCTGCTCCGTACACCTCGTACACGCGTGACTCCGCTCCGCACACCTTGTACACTTGCGGATCTGCTCCGCACACCTCATACACGCGTGTCTCCGCTCTGCACACCTCGTACACGCACGGCTGTGCTCCACAACTCGTACACGCGCGGCTCCGCTCCGCACACCTCGTACATGCAAGGTTCCGCTCCGTACAGCTCGTACACGCGTGGCTCCGCTCCGTACAGCTCGTACATGCGCGGCTCCGCTCCGTACACCTTGTACACGTGCGGATCTGCTCCGCACACCTCATACACGCGTGTCTCCGCTCTGCACACCTCGTACACGCACGGCTGTGCTCCACAACTCGTACACGTGCGGCTCCACTCCGCACACCTCGTACACGCGCGGCTCAGCTCCACACACCTCGTACACGCGTGTCTCCGCTCCACACACCTCGTACATGCGCGGCTCCGCTCTGCACATTTCGTACACGCGCGGCTCTGCTGCGCACACTTTGTACATGCGCGGATCCGCTCCACACACTCGTACACGCGCTGCCATGCTGTGTACACCTCATACACACACGGCTCCGCTCCACACACCTCGTACATGCGCGGCTCCGCTCCGCACACCTTGTACATGCGCGGCTCCGCTCCGCACACCTTGTACACGCGCAACTCCGCTTTGCACACCTCGTACACGCGTGACTCCGCACACTCGTACATGCGCAGCTCTGCTCCGCACATCTCGTACACGCACGGTTCCGCTCCATACACTTTGTACACGCGCAGCTCCGTTCTGCACATCGTACACGCACGGCTCCGCTCCGTACAGCTCGTACACGCGCGGCTCTGCTCCGTACAGCTCGTACACGCGCGGCTCCACTCCGTACACGTTGTACACACACGGATCCGCTCCAGCTCTGCACACTCGTACACATGCTGCTCTGCTCTGTACACCTCGTACATGGGTGGCTCTGCTCCGCACACATCGTACACACACGACGCTGCTCCGTACGCCTTGTACATGTGCGGCTCAACTCCGTACAACTCGTAGAAGCGCGGCTCCGCTCTATACACCTCGTACACGTGCGGCTCTGCTCCGTACACCTCATAGACGCGCAATACCCCTCCGTACACCGCGTACACGTGTGGCTCTGCTCCGTACACCTCGTACACGCGTGACTCCGCTCCGCACACCTTGTACACTTGCGGATCTGCTCCGCACACCTCATACACGCGTGTCTCCGCTCTGCACACCTCGTACATGCAAGGTTCCGCTCCGTACAGCTCGTACACGCGTGGCTCCGCTCTGTACAGCTCGTACATGCGCGGCTCCGCTCCGTACACCTTGTACACGTGCGGATCTGCTCCGCACACCTCATACACGCGTGTCTCCGCTCTGCACACCTCGTACACGCACGGCTGTGCTCCACAACTCGTACACGTGCGGCTCCGCTCCGCACACCTCGTACACGCGCGGCTCAGCTCCACACACCTCGTACATGCGTGTCTCCGCTCCACACACCTCGTACATGCGCGGCTCCGCTCTGCACATTTCGTACACGTGCGGCTCTGCTGCGCACACTCGTACATGCGCGGATCCGCTCCACACACTCGTACACGCGCTGCCATGCTGTGTACACCTCATACACACACGGCTCCGCTCCACACACCTCGTACATGCGCGGCTCCGCTCCGCACACCTTGTACAAGCGCAACTCCGCTTTGCACACCTCGTACACGCGTGACTCCGCACACTCGTACATGCGCAGCTCTGCTCCGCACATCTCGTACACGCACGGTTCCGCTCCATACACTTTGTACACGCGCAGCTCCGTTCTGCACATCGTACACGCACGGCTCCGCTCCGTACAGCTCGTACACGCGCGGCTCCGCTCCGTACAGCTCGTACACGCGCGGCTCCACTCCGTACACCTTGTACACACACGGATCCGCTCCACACACCTCATACACGCGTGTCTCCGCTCTATACACCTCGTACACGCGCGGCTCCACTCCGTACACCTTCTACACGAGCGGCTAAGCTCCGCACACTCGTACACTTGCGGCTCTGCTCCGCACACCTCGTACACGCGTGGGTCCGCTCCGCACACCTCGTACACGCATGTCTGCGCTCTGCACACCTCGTACACGCATGTCTGCGCTCTGCACACCTCGTACATGCACGGCTCCGCTCTGTACAGCTCGTACACATGCCGCTCCGCTCCGTACAGCTCGTACACGCGCGGCTCCGCTCCGTACAGCTCGCACACGCGCGGCTCCGCTCCGTACACTTTGTACACTCTCGGATCCGCTCCGCACACCCCGTACACGCGCGGCTCCGCTCCATACACTTTGTACACGCGCAGCTCTGCTCTGCACACCTCGTACATGCACGGCTCCGCTCCATACAACTCATACACGCGCGGCTCCGCTCCATACACTTTGTACACGCGCGGATCCGCTCCGCACACCTCGTACACGATTGGCTCCGCTCCACACACTCGTACATGTGCGGCTCTGCTCTGCACACCTCGTACACGCGCGACTCCGCTCCGCACACTTCGTACACGCGCGGCTGTACTCCACACACCTCGTACACGCGTGTCTCCTCTCCACACCTCGTACTTGTGCGGCTCTGCTCCACATACCCCGTACACGCACGGCTCCGCTCTGCACACCTCGTACACGCTAAGCTCCGCTCCGTACACCCTGTAAATGCGTGGATCCGCTCCGCACACTCGTACACGCGCTGCTCTGCTCCGTACACCTCGTACACGTGCGGCCTGCTCCGTACAGCTCGTACACGCGCGGCTTTTCTCTGTACACTTTGTACACGGGCGGATCCGCTCCGCACACCTCGTACACATGCGGCTCCGCTCCATACAACTCATACACGATTGGCTCTGCTCCGTACACCTTGTACACGCATGGTTCCGCTCCATACACTTTCTACACGTGCAGCTCCGCTCTGCACACCTCGTACATGCACGGCTCCGCTCTGTACAGCTCATACACGCGCGGCTCCGCTCTGTACACTTTGTACACGTGTGGATCCGCCCCACTCCGCACACCTTGTACACGATTGGCTCCGCTCCGCACACTCATACATGTGCGGCTCTGCTCCGCACACCTTGTACACGCGCGGCTCCGCTCCGCACAGCTCTTACACGCGCGGCTCTGCTCCACACACCTCGTACACGCGCGGCTCTGCTCCACACACCTCGTACACGTACGGCTCTGCTCTGCACACCTTGTACACACCTGTCTCCACTCCATACACCTCGTACACGCGCGGCTCCGCTCCACACACCTCGTACACGCGCAGCTCCACTCCGCACACCTTGTACACGCGTGTCTCCGCTCCACACACCTCGTACACGCGCGGCTCCGCTCCATACACTTTGTACACGCGCGGATCCGCTCCGCACACCTCGTACACGATTGGCTCCGCTCCACACACTCGTACATGTGCGGCTCTGCTCTGCACACCTCGTACACGCGCGACTCCGCTCCGCACACTTCGTACACGCGCGGCTGTACTCCACACACCTCGTACACGCGTGTCTCCTCTCCACACCTCGTACTTGTGCGGCTCTGCTCCACATACCCCGTACACGCACGGCTCCGCTCTGCACACCTCGTACACGCTAAGCTCCGCTCCGTACACCCTGTAAATGCGTGGATCCGCTCCGCACACTCGTACACGCGCTGCTCTGCTCCGTACACCTCGTACACGTGCGGCCTGCTCCGTACAGCTCGTACACGCGCGGCTTTTCTCTGTACACTTTGTACACGGGCGGATCCGCTCCGCACACCTCGTACACATGCGGCTCCGCTCCATACAACTCATACACGATTGGCTCTGCTCCGTACACCTTGTACACGCATGGTTCCGCTCCATACACTTTCTACACGTGCAGCTCCGCTCTGCACACCTCGTACATGCACGGCTCCGCTCTGTACAGCTCATACACGCGCGGCTCCGCTCTGTACACTTTGTACACGTGTGGATCCGCCCCACTCCGCACACCTTGTACACGATTGGCTCCGCTCCGCACACTCGTACATGTGCGGCTCTGCTCCGCACACCTTGTACACGCGCGGCTCCGCTCCGCACACCTCTTACACGCGCGGCTCTGCTCCACACACCTCGTACACGTACGGCTCTGCTCTGCACACCTTGTACACACCTGTCTCCACTCCATACACCTCGTACACGCGCGGCTCCGCTCCACACACCTCGTACACGCGCAGCTCCACTCCGCACACCTTGTACACGCGTGTCTCCGCTCCACACACCTCGTACACGCGCGGCTCCGCTCTGCACACCTCATACATGCTCGGCTCCGCACACTCTTACACGCTTGGCTCCGCTCCGCACACTCGTACACGCGCTGCTCTGCTCCGTACACCTCGTACACGTGCGGCCCGCTCCGTACAGCTCATACACGCGCAGCTTTTCTCTGTACACTTTGAACACGCGCGGATCCGCTCCGCACACTCGTAAATGCGCAGCTCTGCTCCATACACCTCGTACACGCGCGGCTCCATTTCGCACACATCATACACGCTCGGCTCCGCTCCGTACAACTCGTACACGCGCGTCTCCATTCCGTAAAACTCGTACACGCGCGGCCCCTCTCCGCACACCTCGTACACGCGCGGCTCTGCTCCGTACACGTCGTACACACGCGGCTCCGCTCCGTACACCTCGTACTTGCGCAGTTTCGCTCCGTACACCTCGTACTTGCGCGGCCTCGCTCCGTACACATTGTACACGTGCGGCTCCACTCCGCTCCACACACCTCGGACACGTGCGGCTCCGCTCCGTACACCTCGTACATTCGCGGCTCTGCTCTGCACACCTCGTACACATGCGTCTCCGCTCCTTACACGTCGTACATGCGCTGCTCTGCACACCTCGTAAACGCGCGACTCTGCTCCGCACACCTCGTACACGCGCGTCTCCGCTCCTTACACGTCGTACATGCGCTGCTCTGCTCTGCACACCTCGTACACGCGCGGCTCCGCTCCGCACACCTCGTACACGCTCGACTCCACTCCGCACACCTCATACAAGCGCGGCTTTGCTCTGTACACCTCGTACACCCGCGGCTCCGCTCCGCACACCTAGTACACGCGCGGCTCCGCTCCGCACACCTCGTACACGCGCGGCTCCGCTCCGCACACCTAGTACACGCGCGGCTCCGCTCCGCACACCTCGTACACGCGGGGCTCTGCTCCACACACCTCGTACACGCGCGGCTCCGCTCCGCACACCTCGTACACGCGCGGCTCCGCTCCGCACACCTAGTACACGCGCGGCTCCGCTCCGCACACCTCGTACACGCGGGGCTCTGCTCTGCACACCTCGTACACCCGCGGCTCCGCTCCGCACACCTAGTACACGCGCGGCTCTGCTCCGTACACCTCCTACACGCGCGGCTCCGCTCCACACACCTCGTACATGCGCGGCTCCGCTCCACACACCTCGTACACGCGCGGCTCCGCTTCATACACCTCGTACATTGTTGAGTTGATCAAAAATGTTGTGACGTTTGGTGTTTTCACGTCAGTTTTGCCCAGCTTCACCAAAATGGGCAGAGTTGGGGCAGGATGGAAGTGTGGCACCACAGCTTGTCTAATTCATAGCGAACTGTGGCTTCCCTTACACCAGAAATCTTACTCCAGTCCGTGACTGGAGTAAGATTTGTGGCAAGGTGCACACACCACTTGTCAGAAGTGCATAATTCATGCTCCACTTAATGAATGTGGACCGTCTGACTCCAGCACGCTCCCTCATCAAGAGCAGCTTGAATATGGCCAGTCTTAATGAATCCGTGTCCTAAGTGCTTTATTAGTTAAAGAATAACCGTTGTTTTAATTTTTGTTTTGTAAATTAATATTACACATGAAAATAAGTAATTTTATAATCTTATCAGAGAAGTCTTCTTTTTCCTGCTGGATTGATCTTTCAGTCTCAATTCGCGGTAACATCTGTAAAATCTGTATTCAGTGAAGACAAACTTTCCTATTAGTGAGATAGATGACAGTTAGTGCTATTAATACTCTTTACAGAAGGAAGGGGAGGAGCTAGCGGAAGGGGGAGGAGCTAGCGGAAGGCACAGACCTTCTGCTGCAAGTTCTCCTGAAACCACAGTTACTTCTCCATGGAAGATTGCAGCTGGTGTTTATACATAGAATCCTAGAGCATTAGAATTGGAGGAACCTCCAGGGTCCTAGTGTCCAACCCCTGCTCAATGCAGGATTCACTAAAGCATCTCAGACAAATGTCTGTCCAGCCTCTGTTTGAAGACTTCCATTGAAGGAGAATTCACCACCTCTCGTGGCAGCCTGTTCCATTGAAAAACGCACCAAATCTGCAGCGTGTGCACACAGCCTTGTTGTTCTTTTGGTCACAGGCAGGTCTTTGCACAGTCCTGAATGATAAGTACAGCACATACACGCTAAGGCTATGTGCCCACGTAGCAGATTTACATGCATTTTTTCTGCCAGAGAGAAGTGTTTTTTCAGCATTTTTTCAGCGTTTTTTCAAGCACTTTTCCAAGTGATTTTGAGCATCACCTGGAAAGTGCTTGACAAGTTGGTCACACAATATAAATCCATGGAACCGGCAATCGGCATGGATTTATATTGTGTGACCAACTTAGATGCTTTAAATGCTGCATCTATAGTAAAAAAAAAAAGAAGTTAAAAATAAAAAAAACCTGTATACTCACCTCTCCGGTCTCCTCCCGGCGGCGTTCTCTCTCTTCAGCGTCCCGCGGTATACTGGCAGGACCTGCGGTGACGTCATCTAGTCAGCTGATGGTCACGCGACCATCACCTGACCTCTGACGTCAGCGGTCGAGTGACCATCAGCTGACTAGATGACGTCACCGCAGGTCCTGCCAGTACACCGCTGGACGCCGAGGAGAGAGGATCGCCGCCGGGAGCAGACCGGAGAGGGGAGTATACAGGTTTTTTTATTTTTAACTTATTTATTTCTTTTTTTCACCGCTTGGTAGCCGGGATGAAGAGGAGTTGTAGTCTCTTCTTCATCCTGGGTACCACACGCACCCCGATTACGCTGCAAATTCTCGGCCATTGAATTTAATTGAAACGCAGCAAATCCACATATACCTGCGGGTTTGCTGCTTTTCAATGGCCGCGTAATCGCGGTAGAAATGGTCATGCTGCGTTCGGCGCGCTAATTAGCGCATCATGTGCACAGCACATCCCAATTCACATTGCTTTGCATGGCAGACGGTTTTACATGGGCACATAGCCTAAGAGCGGGGAGCGGCTCTAGTGTCACCTGCTGGGATGGCACAATCACGGTCAGCAGGATACAGGGGACATTATCAGAAAGGAGGAGATGACGTCTCTGCCCTCTCGCCTATCAGAGAATAGATGGCTGTATACGGGGGGCCTTATCCTCCTCTATTACACAGCACTCAGCTCCTAAAGGGAATGATTTGACCATAATACAATATATTTGAGTGGGGCCAGTGCTCCAGGTTTACCTTCATAATGTTGAATGGAGATTGATCAGTTCCAGTGTGTCTGAACAGGGTCCGAGCCCACATCTCCTGAGCTCAGGCTTTACACTGAGCATCACTGTCACGGAGGTCAGATTAGAAGGGCATGGAGCACGATGTGGATGGTTGCCTCCGTATCCGCCATTACCTGGACTGCTAGCTTTCCCTGGACACTCTGGATCAGCTCCTCCGTCTTGTCGAGACCTCTAAGGGCCTGTTCACACAAGCAGATAAAATATCATTCAGAGTTTCATCCAGAAAAGTGGGAGAATTCTTTCCTCACTTGTCGTCCATGTGCAGTCCAGATCTAATCTGGCTTTTTAACCATTTACAGTTTCCAGGGCTACAGGATTGCAATGTATCTGTATAAAGCAGATTTTTTTCTGTACCCATAGACTTGAATGGGTGACTCTTGTCTGACGGATGAAACGAGGACATGCTGCCATTTTCTTTCTTTATTTTTTGCTCACACACAGATTCGATCAGTGACAAAAAAGAAAAATGACTCCTCTGCACTTTCCCATTGAATCCCATTGGTCTGAGTGCCGTCCATTTGTTCCACAGACAACTTTCCTACTGAAAATACATTCGTGTGAACGAGTCCTAAGAAAGACATTGGAATTGGTTATTAGATGTTGACTGAAGTTTGGCTCTGAAAATGCAGGGCTCTTAAAGACGTTCTCTAATACTTTAATGCAGATGATTTATGCATAAAATAGGTGGTCTATATCAGATCGTTGTAGGTCCGACTCTTGGCTCCCCACCAATAAGCTGTTTATAGCTCTGGCAACGGCCGGATGTAACTTGTGAACAGAGCGCACCCCAGTGGCCACTGCCTGGTGCTGCAGATCACCTCCGGTACTCCTCAATAGCTGGTCTGCACCCGGCAGCGGCCGCAGTGTACGGAGCGGTTTTGTTCCACTTTGAACATTGCCTGCATCTTGCCAGAGGTGATGACAGCTGATCATCGGGGGGCCGATGGTTGGACCCCCACCTATCTTATATTAATGACCTATCCAGTGGAGTATAAAAGTGTTTGATAAATCTTGTTTCCATCCCATTGTCTTATACAGCGTGTATCTGTGTTCTTTCTGTAACCAGATGGGCCTGACCTCTGATGGTTCTTCTAGGCTTCTATTACAGCTCTTACAGCCCCAGCATGCATCATTTGTGCTGGAGAGGAATATGAAGACGCAGGAGCAAATAGAAGAACAATTAGGAAAGCTTGGATTATTAGAAGAGCAAAAAATGCTCATAGTGGAGGTGAGCCGATTATTTTTTTTTATTTTTATTTTTTAACTTTTTTTTATATTTTTTTATTTTTAGGACATTTGTTTCCTCTCTTCAGAAAATAACAGTAGATAAGATTGATTAAAGCTTCTGGAAAGGTGTTCAATAACGTCTGATCAGGTGGCTGGTTTGTAATGGTTGTCCCATCTTACCAATCCCTCTCTTCTACCATGAATGGGACATTGTGGGATGAATATATATATATGTATATGTGTATGTGTGAAAAGTTGTTTGCCCCTTCCTGATTTCTCATTCTTTTGCATGTTTGTCATACTTAAATATTTCAGATCTCAAAACAAATTTTAATATTAGACAAAGATAACACAAGTAACCACAAAATGCAGTTTTTAAATGAAGATCCTAATTATTAAGGGAAAAAGAAATCCAAACCTACAGGGCCCTGTGTGAAAAAGTGATTGCCCTCTAAACCTAATAACTGGTTGAAGCACCCTCAGCAACAACAACTACAATCAAGTGTTTGGGATAATTGGCAATGAGTCTTTTACAACACTCTGGAGGAATTTTTGCCCACTCATCTTTGCAAAATTGTTGTAATTTAGCCACATTGGAGGGTTTCCAAGCATGAACCGCTTTCTTAAGGTCAGGACTTTGACTAAGCCACTGCAAAGTCTTAATTTTGTTTTCCTTAAGCCATTCAGAGGTGGACTTAATAGTGTGTTTTGGATCATTGTCCTGCAGCATAACCCAAGTGCACTTCAGCTTGAGGTCATGAACAGATGGCCGGACATTCTCTTTCAGGATTTTTTGGTTAACCAGCAGAATTCATGGTTCCATTTACCACAGCAAGTCTTCCAGGTCCTGAAGCAGCATAACAGTCCCAGACCATCAAGCTACCGCCACCATATTTTACTGTTGGTATGATGTTC
This sequence comes from Phyllobates terribilis, assembly GCF_046119375.1. NCBI lineage: Eukaryota > Metazoa > Chordata > Amphibia > Anura > Dendrobatidae > Phyllobates > Phyllobates terribilis. Next base: position 408,515 of record NW_027363772.1, on the reverse strand, counting down.
CTTTTTTGAAATGCAGTGTTACTTCTACGCCAGATGTAATGGGACATACGCCTTCCAAAAAGTTCAACTTTTGTCTTGTCAGTCCACAGAGTATTCTCCCAAAAGTCTTGGCGATCATCAAGATGTTTTCTGCCAAAACTGAGATGAGCCTTTGTTCTTATTGCTCAGCAGTGGTTTTCGTCTTGGAACTCTGCTATACGTGTCATTTTTGCCCAGTCTCTTTCTTATGGTGTAGTCATGAACACTGTCCTTAACTGAGGCAAGTGAGACCTGCAGTTCTCTGGATGTTGTTGTGGGGTCTTTTGTGACCTCTTGGATGAGTCATTGCTGCGCTCTTGGGGTAATTTTGATCAGCCGGCCACACCTAGGAAAGTTCACCATTGTTCCATATTTTCGCCTATTGTGGATAATGACTCCCACTGTGGTTCGCTGGAGTCCCAAATCTTTAGAAATGGCTTTAGAACTTTTTCCAGACTGATAGATCTCAATTACTTTGTTTCTCATTTGGTCCTGAATTTCTTTGGATCGCAGCATGATGTCTAGCTTTAGAGGATCTTTTGTTCTACTTCACTTTGTCAGGCATGTCCTATTTAAGTGATTTCTTGATTGAGAACACGTGTGGGAGTAAACAGGGCTGTGTGGGGCTACGGAAATTGAACTCAGCTTCCCAAAGATGTGACAAATTACAGTTAATTTATGTTTTAAGGAGGGAGGTGCATCACTTTTTCACACAGGGCCCTGTAGGTTTGGATTTCCTTTTCCCTTAATCATAAAAACCTTCCTTTTAAAAACTGCATTTTCTGTATACTTGTGCTATCTTTGTCTAATAGGAGTCTGCTGCTGACATTGGTATTGGGGTAATGTCCCCCAATTCTGTTAATATCCTCCATCCTGGTATGTATGGTCCCTCCTTCCTGGTTATATGTGGCTCCCATCCCATCTTGGTATACGTGGCCCTCATCCCCATCCTGGAATGCATGGCACCCCTTGATCCCCCATCCTGGTATTCATGGCACCCCTTTGATCTACCATCCTGGTATGCATGGCACCCCCTGATCCCCATCCTAGTTTTCATGGCACCCCTTGATCCCCCATCCTGCTATGCATGGCACCCCTTGATCCCCCATCCTGTTATGCATGGCATCCCTTGATCACCCATCCTGGTATGCATGACACCCCTTGATCCCCCATTCTGGTATGTATGGCACCCCTTGATCACACATCCTGGATATATACAGTAACAGACCAAAAGTTTGGACACACCTTCTCATTTAAAGATTTTTCTGTATTTTCAATGACTATGAAAATTGTACATTCACACTGAAGGCATCAAAACTATGAATTAACACATGTGGAATTATATACTTAACAAAAAGTGTGAAACAACTGAAAATATGTCTTATATTCTAGGTTATTCAAAGTAGCCACTTTTTGCTTTGATGACTGCTTTGCACACTCTTGGCATTCTCTTGATGAGCTTCAAGAGGTAGTCACCGGAAATGGTTTTCACTTCAGGTTTAATAAGTGAGATTTCTTGCCTTATTAATGGGGTTGGGACCATCAGTTTTGTTGTGCAGAAGTCTGGTGGATACACAGCTGATAGTCCTACTGAATAGAATTTGTACTATGGCAAGAAAAAAAGCAGAAAAACACGTCCCCAATATGAGACACCCATTCAGGGCCGATGTAAGGGCAGGCAGACTAGGCATCTGCCTGGGGCCTCCAGCCCGTGGCGTGCCGCTATAGGGCCCGTGAGTTCGTTCCCCCGCATTGGGCATTGAACTGTATCGGTAGCGGGGGAATGACTGTGCCTGCAGAGTGGAGCTGCTGAGACGCTCTGCAGAGCATGGAGCAGCTGGAGAACGAGGAGAGGTGAGTATTGTATGTATTTGTTTTTTATACGTGGTGACCATAATACTGCAGAACTGGGGGGCTGCATTATACTGTATGGAGTAGCTGAATTATACTCTATGGTTGGGGCCGAATTATACATTACGAGGACTATGGGTTTCATTATATTATATGTACTATATGTTTGGCTGCATTATACTATAGGGAGGCTGCATTATACTCTATTAAGGACTGAGGAGAATGCATTATACTATATGAAGGACTATGGGGAGTGCATTATACACTATGAAGAACTATGGAGAGTGCATTATACTATAGGGAGGGCTATGGGGAGTGCATTATACTATAGGGAGGGCTATAGGGAGTGCATTATACTATATGGAGGGCTATAGGGATTGCATTATACTATATGGAGGACTATGAGGTGCATTCCATTATATGGAGGACTATGGGAAGTATATTATACTATATGGAGGGCTATGGGGAGTGTATTATACTATATGGAGGACTATGAGGTGCATTCCATTATATGGAGGACTATGGGGAGTATATTATACTATGTGGAGGGCTATGGGGAGTGTATTATACTATATGGAGGACTATGAGGTGCATTATACTATATGGAGGGCTATGGGGAGTGTATTATACTATATGGAGGACTATGAGGTGCATTATACTATATGGAGGGCTATGGGGAGTGTATTATACTATATGGAGGACTATGAGGTGCATTATACTATATGGGGGGCTATGGGGAGTGTATTATACTATATGGAGGGCTATGGGGAGTGTATTATACTATATGGAGGGCTATGGGGAGTGCATTATACTATATGGAGGACTATGAGGTGCATTCCATTATATGGAGGACTATGGGGAGTAAATTATACTATATGGAGGACAATGAGGTGCATTATACTATATGGAGGGCTATGGGGAGTGTATTATACTATATGGAGGGCTATGGGGAGTGTATTATACTATATGGAGGGCTATGGGAAGTGTATTATACTATATGGAGGACTATGGGGAATGTAGTATACTATATTGAGGAATATGGGCCACATTATACAATATGGAGGGCTGTGGGGCACATTATACTATATTGAGGACTATTGGGAGTGCATTATACTATATGGAGGACTATGGGGAGTATATTATACTATATGGAGGACTATGGGGAGTGCATTATACTATTTAGAGGGCTATAGGGAGTGTATTATACTATATGGAGGACTATGAAGTGCATTATACTATATGGAGGGCTATGAGGAGTGCATTATACTATATGGAGGGCTATGGGGAGTGTATTATACTATATGGCGGACTATGAGGTTCATTATACTATATGGAGGACTATGAGGTGCATTATACTATGTGGAGGGCTACGGGGAGTGTATTATACTATTTGGAGGAATATCGGTCACATTATACAATATGGAGCTCTGTGGGGCACATTATACTATATTGAAGACTTTGGGGGAGTGCATTATACTATAGGGAGTGTATTATACTATATGGAGGGCTATGGGGCAGTATATTATACTATATAGAGGGCTATGGGGCAGTGTATTATACTATATGGAGGGCTATGGGGCAGTGTATTATACTATATGGAGGGCTATGGGGCAGTGTATTATACTATATGGAGGGCTATGGGGCAGTGTATTATGCTATATGGAGGGCTATGGGGCAGTGTATTATACTATATGGAGGGCTATGGGGAGTGTACTATACTATATGGAGGACTATGAGGTGCATTATACTATATAGAGAGCTATGGGGAATGTATTTACTATATTGAGGAATATGGGCCACATTATACAATATGGAGGGCTGTGGGGCACATTATACAATATGAAAGACTATGGGGAGTGCATTATACTATATGAAGGACTATGTGGAGTATATTATACTATATGGAGGGCTATGAGGTGCATTATACTATATGGAGGACTATGAGGTGCATTATACTATATAGAGAGCTATGGGGAGTGTATTATACTATTTGGAGGAATATGGGCCACATTATACAATATGGAGGGCTGTGGGGCACATTATACAATATGGAGGACTATGGGGAGTATATTATACTATATAGAGGGTTATGGGGAGTGCATTATACTATATGGAGGGCTATCGGGAGTGTATTATACTATATGGAGGACTATGGGCCTCATTATACAATATGGGGGGTTGTGGTGCACATTATAAAATATGGAGGACTATGGCATGTATTATACTAAACAAGCAAAATGCTGCCTATTCATCGAGTAATTGGATTGTTTATGCCAGAACAAAAATCCTTGTTCTCAGCAGCACATCGCCCGGTGTAACCTGCAGATGTGCTGCTGATAACATGATGCTGTATGGGGACAGATTGATCTATTAGTGATTGTTCTGTATCCATCATTCTTCCTCAGCTGGTGTAAAGAGGTCGGGAAACAAGCGTCGAACGGCTTCAGTATTGTGGATTGCGCTCGTTTAGCGGCCTGATCTCAGCGCATGTACATACAAGCTAAATGTTTGTGTGGTGCTGTATGTCAGCATTTGGGACCCCACTTTAAACTTTTCCCCAGGGCCCCACTTTATCTAAAATCGACCCGGCACCCATTTAAATGGTTCCCGTCCGCTGCACAGACTGGGAGAGAGAGAGGAGACTATTTGTGGCTTATGTAGTGGCGCTCAGTTTTGTGGACATCGGAGGGAAAGTTTTCTTTTAATTTATGAAATTCAATTCATGTGATAAATGTAAAAAAATATTAGTAACAATTCAACTTTATTTTAATGCTTAGGTTATGGGTGAGGATCTTTTGGCAGAAAGAACAGAGGAAGGACAAACGGACACAAAAACCACTCAGACATTGGCCTCTTACATAATGCCGTCTGACGCCGAGTTCAGAGTCAAATGGTTTCAGAAAGCGAGCACTTTCCTAATGAGCAGCGAGTAAAGATGATCAGCTCTCCGCCATCACTGACTGTCTGCCAACTGGAGCTTGTCCATCTCTAATCATTCCTGCTCAATGGGGGCCACAATATTTTTACTTCACAGTAATCACTGACATCTTTTCGGAGTATATTGTATACATAGTGATCTTTATACGGCTGGAGCACTTACAGTAGCCAATCAGATGGCGTGCAGGTAGCGTTGTGCGAGATCCAGTATGCCGTCCTGCTTCTATCATTAGAGGGTCCTGCTAGAGAACAGCGGCCACACTATTATACTGTGTCCAGAGTTACAGGAGTCTGTCAGATGTGGACTGCTACGTTCCAAAAAATGCTTAATGAGTTATTTTTTTTCAAACTGGATTGATATGCAAAATATTTTTAATAAAATCATTTTCGTATACTTGCAGGGTTTCTGTTTATTCAGTAATGTTGTAGCTGTTTTCTCTCATGCTGTGGATGATTGTAAATGAATACAGTTTCCTACATAATCATTGCAGCGGATCAGTTAAAAACGGGTGCCGTATGTGTTGTACCCAGGGCCGGCATCACCACCCGGGCAAGTGCCTGGGTCCTGAGCGAGCAGGGGGCCCACTCACCCTCTGGGACACCAGCGCGCTATGGGGCCCATGAGTCAGCGGGGCCTGATGCCAGCGAATGGGCACTTGCACTGGGACTTCCCCAGTGCTTTAAACTGTTTGCAATACTTACCTCTCCCTGTTCCTCTGCTGCTCCTCTGTCTTCTGCGTCTTCTTACTCTGTGACATCTCAGGGCAGAGGGCGCAATGACGTCACTACAGAGCGCCCTCTGCTGAGCAGTCCCAGTGCAGAGAGTCAGAAGACGCTGATGAGACAGGCCTGCTTCCAGCAAGGAGCGGTGAGTATTTGATTTTTTTTTTTATGTTATGAGTATTATATGGGGCTCATTATCTATTGAACAATATATGGGGCCCATTATGTATGGAGTATTATATAGGGCTTATTATCTATTGAACAATATATGGGGCTCATTATGTATGTAGTATTATATGGGGCTCATTATCTATTGAACAATATATGGGGCCCATTATGTATGGAGTATTATATAGGGCCCATTATCTATGGAGCATTATATGGGGCCTATTCTTTATGGAGCAATATATTGGTCCCACTATTTATGGAGCAATATATAGGGCCCATACTGTATGGAGCAATATTTGGGCTCCATTATTCTGTATGGAGCATTATATGGTACCCATTATGTATGGAGCAATATATGGGGCTCATTTTACTTTATGGAGCAATATATGGGATCCATTATACTGAATGGAGCAATATATGGGGATCATACTGTATGGAGCATTATATACGATCCGTTATTCTGTATGGAGCAATATATGGTGCCCATAGTACTGGATGCAGGACCATGTGGTGCCCATAATACTGTATATGGAGGACCACGTGGTGCCCATAATACTGTATGGAGGACCACGTGGTGCCCATAATACTGTATATGGAGGACCATGTGGTGCCCATAATACTGTATGTGGAGGACCACGTGGTGCCCATACTACTGAAAATGGAGGACCACGTGGTGTCCATAATACTGTATATGGAGGACCACGTGGGGCCCATAATACTGTATATGGAGGACTACGTGGGGCCCATAATACTGTATATGGAGGACTACGTGGGGCCCATAATACTGTATAGAGGACTATATTGTCTGGTCTGAACTGTGCGCTGGGAGGATTCGCCGGTTTCTGAGCTGTTGTAGACTTTACAATAGATATCACTCATGTAATGTGAGAAGTCAGTGAAATCTTTAGCATTGTACTATACCTATATTTCTGTGCATCATGAATCGTGGTAGGTGTGAAAGGGGCCCACTGAGACTTTTGCCCGGGGCCCATGAAATCCTGGAGCGGCCCTGGTTGTGGCATCTATTTCTTTTTGTACTGTATGCATGAGTTTTAATGGCGAAATTCTTTCAAAAAACAGTGGGATAAACAGTCATCTGAACTTGTCCCTTAACTTACATTGGTCTGTGAGGTGATCTGAAAGCAGAAAATCCAGTGCTGACTTCTAGAACATTTGGGGTAACTTTCCCGCATTGGTCTCTACATGATCTGTGAATTCAGGGAACTGCTAGATCTGCGGCAGATAAAAGAGGGATTATATCAAAATGACATCATGCAGACCAGCAAGTGACACATCGCTGGGATAAGGTCCTCTGCCCCGACTTGTTGCTTTTAGATTACATAGCAAAAACCTGATGACAGTTTCCCTGTAATAAAATCCCAGAGCTTCTCACATGGGAAATCCAGCGGGTGGCAGATACTGGCCTGGAATCCTGTAGATACACAGTACTGCCGTCGCCTATACACTGCATTGTGAAAGGATTTGGCCCCCTTGAACTTTTCTACCTTTTGCCACATTTCTGGCTTTAAACATAAAGATATAAAATTCTATTTTTTGGGGGAAGAATCAACAACAAGTGGGGCACAATCGTGACGTGGAATGAAATTTATTTGCTATTTTAAACTTTTTTAACAAATTAAAAACTGAAAAGTGGGGCGTGCAATATTATTCGGCCCCCTTGAGTTAATACTTTGTAGTGGTAGGGGTATGCCTCTATCAGTTTTGCACATCGAGTGGCTGAAATTCTTGCCCATACTTCCTTGCAAAACAGCTCGAGCTCATTGAGGTTGGATGGAGGGCGTTTGTGAACAGCAGTTTTCAGCTCTTTCCACAGATTCTCGTTTGGATTCAGGTCTGGACTTTGACTTGGCCATTCTAACACCTGGATATGTTTATTTTTGAACCATTCCATTGTAGATTTTGCTTTATGTTTGGGATCATTGTCTTGTTGGAAGATAAATCTCCGTCCCAGTCTCAGGTCTTTTGCAGACTCCAACAGGTTTTCTTCCAGAATGGTCCTGTATTTGGCTCCATCCATCTTCCCATCAATTTTAACCATCTTCTCTGTCCCTACTGAAGAAAAGCAGGCCCAAACCATGATGCTGCCACCACCATGTTCGACAGTGGGGATGGTGTTTTGAGGGTGATGAGCTGTGTTGCTTTTACGCCAAACATATCGTTTTGCATTGTGGCCAAAAAGTTTGATTTTGGTTTCATCTGACCAGAGCACCTTATTCCACATGTTTAGTGTGTCTCCCAGATGGCTTGTGGCAAACTTCAAACGAGACTTTTTATAGATATCTTTGAGAAATGGCTTTCTTCTTGCCATTCTTCCATAAAGCCCAGATTTGTGCAGTGTATAACTGATTGTTGTCCTATGGACAGACTAACCCACCTCAGCTCTAGATCTCTGCAGTTCATCCAGAGTGATCATGGGCCTTTTGGCGGCATCTCTGATCAGTCTTCTCCTTGTTCGAGATGAAAGTTTAGAGCAGTGTTTCCCATACTCCAGTCCTCACAGACCCCACAGGTCATGTTTTCAGGATTTCCATAGTATTGCACAGGTGAGAAAATTCCTGATGCCTTGATGATACTTCCATCACCTATGCAATACTAAGGAAATCCTGAAAACATGACCTGTGGTGGTCCGTGAGGACTGGAGTTTGGGAAACACTGGTTTAGAGGGACGGCCGGGTCTTGGTAGATTAGCATTGGTCTGATACTCCTTCCATTTCAATATGATCGCTTGCACAGTGCTCCTTGAGATGTTTAAAACTTGGGAAATCTTTTTGTATCCAAATCCGGCTTTGAACTTCGCCACAACAGTATCTCGGACCTGCCTGGTGTGTTCCTTGGTCTTCATGGTGCTCTCTGCACTTGAAACAGAACCCTGAGACTATCACAGAGCAGGTGCATTTATACAGAGACTTGATTACACACAGGTGGATTCTAGTTATCGTTACCAGTCATTTAGGACAACATTGGATCAGTGGATTCTAGTTATCGTTACCAGTCATTTAGGACAACATTGGATCATTCAGAGATCCTCACTGAACTTCTGGAGTGAGTTTGCTGCACTGAAAGTAAAGGGGCCGAATAATATTGCACGCCCCACTTTTCATTTTTTATTTTTAAGTTTAAAATATCCAATAAATTTCATTCCCACTTGTTGATTCTTCCCCAAAAAATGTGAATTTTATATCTTTATGTTTGAAGCCAGAAATGTGGCAAAAGGTGGAAAAGTTCAAGGGGGCCAAATACTTTCACAATGCAGTGTATCTACCACTCGCCGACCTCCCTCTGTGAGAAGCTGATGGTTATTAATGATGGAATACAATGTTTTATTATAGCGGTGAGTGCCGCATTCACTTCTTACACTCATTCATGTGGATTTGTCTGATTAGTGACCTGCACCAGCTTATATCATGGGGCTGCTCAGAGTATAAAAATTTACCAAAAAGGTGTGTTCTGTTTATTTTCTTTTGGTTTCCATTTTTTTTTACTTTTCTTCTTTTTTTTCTTTACGTGGATCTGTAAAAAATAAATAAATAAAAAATAAAATATAGTCAACCTCTGGTATGCTCTACTACCATGAGATCCCCATAATAAAGGCAGAATTTAATAAAGGGTTACACATTTATCCAAGACATTGAAAGTTATGGTTAAAAAGGTAAAAAGACTTTTCTTTTTTTGCAGCAAAATTGGCTACAATTGCCCAGACAGGTTATATTTGCCCACAGCGTCGGACTGGGGAGACTGGGGCCCACCCTACAGCTAGATGCAGATACCTGTTAGCCGTTATCCCCGTTATAGTGGGACCTCGACTGTAAAACACAGGCGGCTCCTGCACATCTACTGTGCGCACAGCACAACTGGGATGGACAATTACGGTAGTTTGCATTAAAGGGCTTCTTTGGTGAAAACAAGTTATCACCGATCCATGGGCTCCTCAGGATTGGTGATAACTTAATGATCGTTTGGGTCCGACCATTGGAAACTGCACTGATCAGAATTGGGAAGTTTTATCCCTGACAGGACACTTTTATCCCCATTTTAAAATGCAGCGGCAGGTGGGATGTCTGACCGCAGATTCATTCATTCTCTTTGGGGCTTCCAGAAAAAAACAAGAGCAGCGCTCGCAGCCATTGAGGAAATCAATGGATCAGTGGTGAAGTCGTACATGCTGCTCCAGTCTAATGGGGAGAAAAGCTCCACATTCTACTAATCGGTGTGGGTCCCAGCAGTCAGACCCCCACCAATCAATACCTTATCACTTATCCTTTGGAAAGGTGATTACTTGTTTTCACAGTAGAATTCCTGTAAGTGCATCTTGTTCCAAGTATTTAATCACAAATCTAAATAAAGATTATTCTCCTAATATCAGAGAGAACAATTGACTGCTGTACACAACACACTCCACTTTTTCAAGACCAATAATACCACATTCAAGGGAGAACTAAAGTGACACTGTGACCAGACCACATATTACCAGCATAAAGCGACCGAATAATCCCACGTAGAAGGGAGAAATACAGCCACACCGTGACCAGACCACATATTACCACCACATAGTGACCGAATAATACCACATATTGTATAAGGGACAAATATTGCCACACCATGATCAGACCAGATTTTAGCAGCATATAGCGACCAAATTATTCCACATAGAAGGGAGAACTACCGTCACACCGTGAGCAGACCACATATGACCACCACATAGTGACCGAACAATACCACATATTGTATAAGGGACAAATATCGCCACACCATGACCAGACCAGATTTTAGCAGCATATAGCGACCAAATTATTCCACATAGAAGGGAGAACTACCGTCACACCGTGAGCAGACCACATATGACCACCACATAGTGACCGAACAATACCTCATACTGTAAAAGGGAGAAATATCGCCACACCATGACCAGACCAGATATTACCAACATATAGCGACCAAATAATTCCACATACAAAGGAGAAATACCACCACACCATGTCCACACCACATAGTGACCAAATAATAACACATACAGGGATAAATACCACACCATGACCGGACCAGATATTACAACATAGTGACCGAATATTACAATACTGATCATTAATGAAATGTCCTCGGATGCACATTCAGTTGAAACCAGTGGGCCCCCTCTACGTCCTGCTCAGGGTCCTGCCAAGGACCCTGGCCCACCGGATAATCGTCCAGTGTCCCGGTGCTCCAGTCAGACCCTGTTTGCCCACCAAACTCATCCATTTAAATGTCTGATTTTAGAGTTTGCATTGTGTTCCTTTTCTTAGCTTATAAAAACATAATAATTATAGTCTATGAACCTTTTCTGATGCTGATGGTTCACAAAAGAAATTTGAGACATGTTTGATTGTAATCTGATTTGCAGATAAAACTGGCCATTCAAATGATTGGATTGCCAAAAAAAGATCCATTTGCATCCTTGTTCTGTATGTTTTTCACTGACTAATGTTAGAAGTTTGTAAATCTTCATCACTTTTTTTCTCTCATCAATAGGTGGCAGAAAATGTCATTTTACAACATGAGGAGAGAAAACTTCATTCCATCACTTTACCTGATGGGCCCATGCAGGTTCGGACTGGCCTGGTGTGATAAATTCCCGGTGGGCCCCGATGAGAGAGTGAGAGAATTGGTAACGGGGGCTCTTAAAAAGTGCAGGCCCTTTAAAAGCGCAGCCGAAGGAAATGTAGCGTCGCGTGCGGCGCTCATACTATTCAGTGGTGACAGCGGGTGACGCGCATAGTCACATGACAGGAGGACGTGTTCTTGGTGGGCGGTGACACGCACCGCGCTCTGCTTTCCCGCTGGTGGCTGGCAGTTGTGTGGTGTCAGGTGACACGCTGACGTCACGCTCTCCTCTCCCTGCTCCCCTGCCGGTTTTTGATACGCCGACGCCGCGCTCTGCTCTCCAGTCCCGGCTCCTGCTCCCTTGGAATTGGCCTTGTAACACCGGCTCCCGTCCGGGTATGTAACACCGCACCAGCACCGCGCACCGCCCTCTTCTCTCCTGCTCTCTTGGCCTTTTAAGCCGGCTCCTGGGCTGAGTATGCGGTGACCTGCACTCTGCTCTCTCACCATCACCCTGGAAACAAGGCTGCCGGCCCCGGCTACAGCTCTCCCTGCTTCAACTTCAAGTCAAGTGCAATAGCCACATTTTTCTGGGTGAGTGTTCCCAGCATTGGTCATCATCCATATATGGAGGGGTCGCAGGCTGGTCACATGGGGACATGGATGGAGACATGGGGCTGAAGGGGGGGCTGGATGGACCCGTGGGGACATGTATGGAGACATGGGGCTAAAGGGGGGGGTCTGGCTGGACCCGTGGCGACATGGATGGAGACATGGGGCTGAAGGGGGGGCTGGTTGGACCCGTGGGGACATGGATGGAGACATGGGGCTGAAGGGGGGGCTGGTTGCACCCGTGGGGACATGGATGGAGACATGGGGCTGAAGGGGGGGCTGGCTGGACCCATGGGGACATGGGGCTGAAGGGGGGGCTGGCTGGACCCATGGGGACATGGGGCTGAAGGGGGGGCTGGCTGGACCCATGGGGACATGGGGCTGAAGGGGGGGCTGGCTGGACCCATGGGGACATGGGGCTGAAGGGGAGGCTGGCTGGACCCATGGGGACATGGGGCTGAAGGGGGGGCTGGCTGGACCCATGGGGACATGGGGCTGAAGGGGGGGCTGGCTGGACCCATGGGGACATGGGGCTGAAGGGGGGGCTGGCTGGACCCATGTGGACATGGGGCTGAAGGGGGGGCTGGCTGGACCCATGGGGATAGACATGGGGCTGAAGGGGGGGCTGGCTGGACCCATGGGGACATGGATGGAGACATGGGGCTGAAGGGGGGGCTGGCTGGACCCATGGGGACATGGATGGAGACATGGGGCTGAAGGGGGGGCTGGCTGGACCCATGGGGACATGGATGGAGACATGGGGCTGAAGGGGGGGCTGGCTGGACCCATGGGGACATGGATGGAGACATGGGGCTGAAGGGGGGGCTGGCTGGAACCATGGGGACATGGATGGAGACATGGGGCTGAAGGGGGGGCTGGCTGGACCCATGGGGACATGGATGGAGACATGGGGCTGAAGGGGGGGCTGGCTGGACCCATGGGGACATGGATGGAGACATGGGGCTGAAGGGGGGGCTGGCTGGACCCATGGGGACATGGATGGAGACATGGGGCTGAAGGGGGGGCTGGCTGGACCCATGGGGACATGGATGGAGACATGGGGCTGAAGGGGGGGCTGGCTGGACCCATGGGGACATGGATGGAGACATGGGGCTGAAGGGGGGGCTGGCTGGACCCATGGGGACATGGATGGAGACATGGGGCTGAAGGGGGGGCTGGCTGGACCCATGGGGACATGGATGGAGACATGGGGCTGAAGGGGGGGCTGGCTGGACCCATGGGGCCATGGATGGAGACATGGGGCTGAAGGGGGGGCTGGCTGGACCCATGGGGCCATGGATGGAGACATGGGGCTGAAGGGGGGGCTGGCTGGACCCATGGGGCCATGGATGGAGACATGGGGCTGAAGGGGGGGCTGGCTGGACCCATGGGGCCATGGATGGAGACATGGGGCTGAAGGGGGGGCTGGCTGGACCCATGGGGCCATGGATGGAGACATGGGGCTGAAGGGGGGGCTGGCTGGACCCATGGGGCCATGGATGGAGACATGGGGCTGAAGGGGGGGCTGGCTGGACCCATGGGGCCATGGATGGAGACATGGGGCTGAAGGGGGGGCTGGCTGGACCCATGGGGCCATGGATGGAGACATGGGGCTGAAGGGGGGGCTGGCTGGACCCATGGGGCCATGGATGGAGACATGGGGCTGAAGGGGGGGCTGGCTGGACCCGTGGGGCCATGGATGGAGACATGGGGCTGAAGGGGGGGCTGGCTGGACCCGTGGGGCCATGGATGGAGACATGGGGCTGAAGGGGGGGCTGGCTGGACCCGTGGGGCCATGGATGGAGACATGGGGCTGAAGGGGGGGCTGGCTGGACCCGTGGGGACATGGATGGAGACATGGGGCTGAAGGGGGGGCTGGCTGGACGCGTGGGGACATGGATGGAGACATGGGGCTGAAGGGGGGGCTGGCTGGACGCGTGGGGACATGGATGGAGGCACGGGGCTGAAGGGGGGGCTGGCTGGACGCATGGGGGGACTTATGGATGGAGGCACGGGGCTGAAGAGGGGGCTGGCTGGACGCATGGGGAGACACATGGAGGTGAAGGTGGCCAAGTTGGGGACCTGGATGGACACATGGAGGTGAAGGGCGGCAAGCTGGACACATGGGGACCTGGATAGATATATGGGGTGGGGTGGGATGCATATATGGGGGGGACAGGGTGGACACATGGAGGCCCGGATGGATATATGGGAGGGGCAGGCTGGACACATGGAGACCAGAATGGATATATGGGTGGGGGGGGGTCAGGATGGATAGATGGGTGGCCTCGCTGGACAAGGGACTTTATTACTGTTTAGTGGCCAGATTGAGGAACTTTATTAGTTTATGATGGCGAGTGGGGAACATTATTACTTTAAAGTCCAATTAGGGACATTATTACTTCTGTAATATAATTTACTTTTTAGGAAACTGTTTTCCATAAGAGGGGACAAAAGGGGGGTCCTGTTACTGTGCAGGGCGCCACTATGTCGCTTTATTTCTTCAACTGGTGTAGTGTAGAAGCCTGGGGAAAAGTGGGAATGTGCTCTAAAAGAGATCAGTTATTGATAACTGTGTGTTATTTTCTGCAGAGATGATTCCTCGCTGGAAGAAGTGATGGCGGACTGTGCCAGATGAAGAAAAGCGAAGATGAAGAACTTCACCTAGAGACATCACTGGTGAGTCAGTGTATTACTGTACACTTACACTATATAGTATATTCAGAGCTCCTGTGTATGTCACTGGTGACCAGTGTATTACCTATACACTATATACAGAGCTCCTGTGTATAATGTCATCGGTAATCACTGTATTACCTGTACACTATATACAGAGCTCCTGTGTATAATGTCACCGGTGATCACTGTATTACCTGTACACTATATACAGAGCTCCTGTGTATAATGTCACCGGTGATCACTGTATTACCTGTACACTGACACTATATACAGAGCTCATATGTATAGTGACAGTGTTGTTAGTATTGTGGTTTGTATTCCTGATCAGTATTGTAGTATTTGGTCACTATGTGGTGGTAATATGTGGTCTGGTCATGGTGTGGCGATATTTGTCCCTTTTGTATGTGGTATTATTGGTGTTATTATAGTGGATTATGTTGTGTATGGCGGTCATTTGTTCTCACTGAGATTAACTAGGAAAAGATTTTTTTCCATGAGGCCACGGCTTCACTATCAGTATTTGGTCAGTATTGTTTCTCAGTAGTGAGAGGCAAAAGCAGGAGTGGGTGATAAATCCAGAATTGGTGACTTGTTTCTATT
This sequence comes from Phyllobates terribilis, assembly GCF_046119375.1. Taxonomy (NCBI): domain Eukaryota; kingdom Metazoa; phylum Chordata; class Amphibia; order Anura; family Dendrobatidae; genus Phyllobates; species Phyllobates terribilis. Next base: position 393,329 of record NW_027363772.1, on the reverse strand, counting down.
ATTCTCTTTCTCTGATTGTTCCTCACCTGGTTTTGGCTCCCACTCCTGAGAATAATCCTGACTGAATACTGATAGTGGGGCTGTGGCCTTAGAGATGAAATACTTGGAGCAGAGCGTCAGAGATGCACTTACAGGGGTTCTCCGGTGAAAACAAGTCATCATCTCTCCACAGGATAAGTGATAACTTATTGATTGGTGGAGGTCTGACTACTGGGACCTGCACCGATCGGCAGAATGTGGAGCTTTTCTCCCCATTAGACTGGAGCTCATGTGCGACTCGACCACTGATCCATTCATTCCCTCAGAGGCTGCGAGCGCTGCTCTTGTTTTTTTCTGGAAGCCCCAAAGAGAATGAATGAATCTGCGGTCAGACATCCCACCTGCCGCTGCATTTTAAAATGGGGATAAAAGTGTCCTGTCAGGGATAAAACTTCCCAATTCTGATCAGTGCAGTTTCCAATGGTCGGACCCAAACGATCATTAAGTTATCACCAATCCTGAGGAGCCCATGGATCGGTGATAACTTGTTTTCACCAAAGAAGCCCTTTTTTGGAAGCCCCCAAGAGAACGAATGAGGCTGTGGTCATACGTCCCACCTGTCGCTGCATTGTAAAATGGGGATAAGTGTCCTGTCAGGGATAAAACTTCCCCATTCTTCCAATCAATAAGTGATCACCTATCCTGTGTAGCCCATGAATCTGTGATCACTTGTTTTAACCACAGAAGCTCTTTCATGCAAACTCCAGAAATTGTCCGTCCCTGTTCTAGTCTGTGCACAGTAGATGTGAGGAGCCGCCAGTCACTGCTCCACTATAACAGGGAGAGCAGAGAAAAGACATCTGCATATTGCTGTAGGTGGCCCCTAGAGTCAATGTCCCCTGTGGCCCCAGACGCCCCAGTCCGACCCTGCTGACATCTGATTAAGGCCTAAGGCCCCGTTCACATGTCAGGTTTTAATCAGTGTTTTTTTTCTCATTTTCATCTGATTTTGGTCAGTGTGGCAGTTTTTCTCCTCAGTGGGGCATATTTTTTTATATGTAAAGTAAAAAGCTAAAGGTTTCCTAGCCTCGCTTGCCCGGCCTATAGACACTGGAAAACAAGCAGTACAGGCAACATGGTTGGTTCTGGCCATTTTTCTGACAGACTCATTGACTTCAATAGATGATCTTTATCTACAAATCGGATGAAAATCGGACCGGTCTCAGTTCTGATTTACAGATCAATCGTCCACAATAAATAGAGCTGTAAACCTGTCCCCGGTCTATAACGGAGCATATTCTACCTGTTAGAGAAATAACCAGACGTGAAAAGAGCCATGTGCTATTCTTACAGGGAAGGGGCCACCATTTTATGTTTTGTATTAATAATTATTGATTATGTAATCAATTATTTTTAATACAAAATTAAATGTCCGACTTTATTAGTTTTTTAGTTATTTATGCTGACATTGGCCACTGGGGGCTGCCATTTTTATTTGGGGGGGGGTGTAAAAAGTGCTCTTACACACCTCATTTACAGCAGCCCTGGCCATAAGAGACAGTAGTCTGTCACCGACCCCATCTCTAACATTAGAGGCCGCTCCTCCTGCCTCTAGCTGTGACCTGGGCACGCCCCCTTGGCTGTTCAGGTCGCAGCCGTGGGAGGAGATTGCAGCCATCTTTGTGGAGCCTGCAGTGTAAGCTGTACATTCCCCCTGTCGTCGCACGCACTGCTCAGTCAGAGCGTGCCATGACAGGAGCTGCCGGGGAGGAAATGCCTGGGAGTGGAGGCCCCGAGTGAGTATCTGCGGCGGCGCCGTGCGGTGATCTCAGCTTCTCTGCTGTTATCACTGCCGACATCTTCAGGCAACACAGACACAGCGCTGCGTGGGAACGTGGAAGGTGAGTAGAAGCGTTTATTGTTTTTTTTTTTTCTCCTTTGCATTGAATATATGGGGGCATAAACCCACCAGGATGGAGGAGGAGTCATAAACCCACCAGGATGGAGGAGGAGTCATAAACCCACCAGGATGGAGGAGGAATCATATACCCACCAGGATGGAGGGGGGGCATATATCCACCAGGATGGATGGAGGGGGGGCATATACCCACCATGATGGATGTAGGGGGGGGGCACATACCCACTAGGATGGATGGAGGGGGGGCATATACCCACCAGTATGGAGGGGGGGATATACCCACCAGGATGGATGGATGGAGGGGGGCATATACTGACCGGGATGGATGGAGGGGCATATACACTTACCCAGGATGGATGGATGGAGGGGTATATACACCTACCCAGGATGGATGGATGGAGGGGCATATACACCTACCCAGGATGGATGGATGGAAGGGTATATACACCTACCCAGGATGGATGGATGGAGGGGCATTTACACCTACCCAGGATGGATGGATGGATGGAAAGGCATTTACACCTACCCAGGATGGATGGATGGGCATTTACACCTACCCAGGATGGATGGAGGGGCATATACACTTACCCAGGAAAGATGGAGGGGCAGATACTCCTACCCAGGATGGATGGAGGGGCATATACACCTATCCAGGATGGATGGATGGAGGGGCATTTACACCTACCCAGGATGGATGGAAGGAGGGGCATTTACACCTACCCAGGATGGATGGATGGAGGGGCATTTACACCTACCATGGATGGAAGGATGGAGGGGCATTTACACCTACCCAGGATGGATAGATGGATGGAGGGGCATTTACACCTACCCAGGAGGGATGGATGGATGGAGGGGCATTTACACCTAGCCAGGATGGATGGATGGAGGGGCATATACAGTATAGACCAAAAGTTTGGACACACCTTCTCATTTAAAGATTTTTCTGTATTTTCATGACTATGAAAATTGTACATTCACACTGAAGGCATCAAAACTATGAATTAACACATGTGGAATTATATACTTTACAAAAAAGTGTGAAACAACTGAAAATATGTCTTATATTCTAGGTTCTTCAAAGTAGCCACCTTTTGCTTTGATGACTGCTTTGCACACTCTTGGCATTCTCTTGATGAACTTCAAGAGGTAGTCACCAGAAATGGTCTTCACTTCACAGGTGTGCCCTGTCAGGTTTAATAAGTGGGATTTCCTGCCTTATAAATGGGGTTGGGACCATCAGTTGTGTTGTGCAGAAGTCAGGTGGATACACAGCTGACAGTCCTACTGAATAGACTGTTAGAATTTGTATTATGGCAAGAAAAAAGCAGCTATGTAAAGAAAAACGAGTGGCCATCATTACTTTAAGAACTGAAGGTCAGTCAGTCCAAAAAATTGGGCAAACTTTGAAAGTGTCCCCAAGTGCAGTTGCAAAAACCATCAAGCGCTACAAAGAAACTGGCTCACATGAGGACCGCCCAAGGAAAGGAAGACCAAGAGTCACCTCTGCTTCTGAGGATAAGTTTATCCCAGTCACCAGCCTCAGAAATCGCAGTTTAACAGCAGCTCAGATTAGAGACCAGGTCAATGCCACACAGAGTTCTAGCAGCAGACACATCTCTTCAACAACTGTTAAAAGGATACTTTGTGCAGCAGGCCTTCATGGTAAAATAGCTGCTAGGAAACCACTGCTAAGGACAGGAAACAAGCAGAAGAGACTTGTTTGGGCTAAAGAACACAAGGAATGGACATTAGACCAGTGGAAATCTGTGCTTTGGTCTGATGAGTCCAAATTTGAGATCTTTGGTTCCAACCACCGTGTCTTTGTGCGTCGCAGAAAAGGTGAACGGATGGACTCTACATGCCTGGTTCCCACCGTGAAGCATGGAAGAGGAGGTGTGATGGTGTGGGGGTGCTTTGCTGGTGAGACTGTTGGGCATTTATTCAAAATTGAAGGCATACTGAACCAGCATGGCTACCACAGCATCTGGCAGTGGCATGCTATTCCATCCGGTTTGCGTTTAGTTGGACCATCATTTATTTTTCAACAGGACAACAGGCTGTGTTAGGGCTATTTGACCAAGAAGGAGAGTGATGGGGTGCTACGCCAGATGACCTGGCCTCCACAGTCATCAGACCTGAACCCAATCCAGATTGTTTGGGGTGAGCTGGACCGCAGAGTGAAGGCAAAAGGGCCAACAAGTGCTAAGCATCTCTGGGAACTCCTTCAAGATTGTTGGAAGACCATTTCCGGTGACTACCTCTTGAAGCTCATCAATAGAATGCCAAGAGTGTGCAAAGCAGTCATCAAAGCAAAAGGTGGCTACTTTGAAGAACCTAGAATATAAGACATATTTTCAGTTGTTTCACACTTTTTTGTAAAGTATATAATTCCACATGTGTTAATTCATAGTTTTGATGCCTTCAGTATGAATGTACAATTTTCATAGTCATGAAAATACAGAAAAATCTTTAAATGAGAAGGTGTGTCCAAACTTTTGGTCTGTACTGTACACCTACCCAGGATTGATGGAGGGGCATCTACACCTGCCCAGGATGGATGGATGGAGAGGCATCTACGCCTACTCAGAATGGATGGATGGATGTAGGGGCATATACATCTACACAGGATGGATGGATGGAGGGGCATATACATCTACCCAGGATGGATGGATGGAGGGGCATTTACACCTACCCAGGATGGATGGATGGAGGGGCATTTACACCTACCCAGGATGGATGGATGGAGGGGCATTTACACCTACCCAGGATGGATGGATGGAGGGGCATTTACACCTACCCAGGATGGATGGATGGAGGGGCATTTACAACTACCCAGGATGGATGGATGGGCATTTACACCTAGCCAGGATGGATGGATGAAGGGGCATATACATTTACCCAGGATGGATGGATGGAGGGGCATATACACCTACCCAGGATTGATGGAGGGGCATCTACACCTGCCCAGGATGGATGGATGGAGGGGCATCTACGCCTACTCAGAATGGATGGATCGATGGAGGGGCATATACATCTACCCAGGATGGATGGATGGGGGGGCATATAAACCTACCCAGCATGGATGGATGGAGGGGCATTTACACCTACCCAGGATGGATGGATGGAGGTGCATACACACCTACCCAGGAAAGATGGAGGGGCAGATACTCCTACCCAGGATGGATGGATGGAGGGGCATATACACCTACCCAGGATGGATGGCGGGGCACATACACCTACCCAGGATGAATGGAGGGGCATATACACCTACCCAGGATGGATGGATGGAGGGGCATATACTTCTGCCCGGCATGGATGGAGGGGCATCAACACCTACCCAGGATAAATGGAGGGGCATATACACCTACCCACAATGGATGGAGAGGCATCTACACCTACCCAGGATGGATGGAGGGGCATCTACACCTGCCCAGGATGGATGGAGGGGCATCTACGCCTACCTAGAATGGATGGATCGATGGAGGGGCTTATACATCTACCCAGGATGGATGGATTGGGGGGCATATAAACCTACCCAGCATGCATGGATGGATGGAGGGGCATATACACCTACCCAGGATGGATGGAGGGGCATACACACCTACCCAGGAAAGATGGAGGGGCAGATACTCCTACCCAGGATGGATGGATGGAGGGGCATATACACCTACCCATGATGGATGACGGGGCACATACACCTATCCAGGATGAATGGAGGGGCATATACACCTACCCAGGATAGATGGAGGGGCATATACTTCTGCCCTGGATGGATGGAGGGGCATTAACAGTTACCCAGGATGAATGGAGGGGCATATACACCTACCCAGAATGGATGGAGAGGCATCTACACCTACCTAGGATGGATGAATGGAGGGGCATCTACACCTGCCCAGGATGGATGGATGGAGGGGCATCTACGCCTACCCAGAATGGATGGATCGATGGAGGGGCATATACATCTAGCCTGGATGGGTGGGCATATAAACCTACCCAGCATGGATGGATGGATGGAGGGGCATATACACCTACCCAGGATGGATGGATGGAAGGGCATATATACCTACCCAGAATGGATGGATGGAGGGGCATATACACCTAACCAGGATGGGGACCATACACCATATACGAAGATGTGGCCTTATACAAGTATGGGGAGGGCATATACTGTGGGGCATATATGGGACCATTACGCTGTAGAGCACTATATGGGGCCATTACGCCTTTGGCTCACCATATGCGGCCATTACGCCTTTGGCTCACCATATGTGGCCATTACGCCTTTGGCTCACCATATGTGGCCATTACGCTGTGGCTCACCATATGGGGCCATTACGCTGTGGCTCACCATATAGGTCCATTACGCTGTGGGGCACCATATGGGGCCACTGAAGTTCTCCACCGAGGGGGTTAAAAACTCCTATTACAGTTACTGATGATTACTGCATGGCTCCTGTCACACAATTATGTTATAGCCTATTGACTTTGTACTTATATATAAAGATGATAATCATAGTGTCTTTTCAGCAGGGACAGATGTTACAGACTTTGCAATAACTAATAAAAATGATGCCTTAAAACATTCTCTCATTATTCTGGCATTTAGCAAATATTAAAAATTATGGTAATCCTAATTGACCTAAAACGGGAAAGATTTATTCTGATTTCATGTCAGATATTGAGAAAAACATGCAGATGTGTCTATTTATACAGTGTATGGAAACTTCTGATTTCAACTCTGTGTGTGTGTGTGTATATATATATATATATATATATATATATATATATATATATATATATATATATATACATACTAGCTATTGAACCCGTTCTACGCCCGGGTGGTGAGCATTTTTATTGGTATATCGTCTCCCATGCTGGTATGTGCTGCCCCCATCCTGTACCCACCATCCAATCCCGGTATGCGTGGCACCCCTCACCCCCAATCCTGGTATGCATGGCACCCCTCACCCCCAATCCTGGTATGCGTGGCACCCCTCACCCCCAATCCTGGTATGTGTGGCACCCCTCATCCCTATCCTGGTGTGTATGATATCCCTCATCCTGGTATGCCTGGCACCCTATCCCTCACTCCCAATCCCGGTATGCGTGGCACCCCTCACCCCCAATCCCGGTATGCATGGCACCCCTCATCCCGGTATGCGTGGCACCCCTCACCCCCAATCCCGGTATGCGTGGCACCCTCACCCCCAATCCCGGTATGCGTGGCACCCCTCATCCTTATCCTGGTGTGTGTGGTATCCCTCATCCTGGTATGCATGGTACCCCATCCCTCATCCCTATCCCGGTGTGTATGGTATCCCTCATCCTGGTATGCATGGCACCCCATCCCTCATCCCCAATCCCGGTATGCGTGGCACCCCTCATCCCCAATCCCGGTATGCCTGGCACCCCTCACCCCCAGTCCCGGTATGCCTGGCACCCCTCACCCCCAGTCCCGGTATGCGTGGCACCCCTCACCCCCAGTCCCGGTATGCGTGGCACTCCTCACCCCCAGTCCCGGTATGCGTGGCACCCCTCATCCCCAATCCCATTAAGCTTGGCACCCCTCATCCCGGTATGCATGGCACCCCTCATCCCTATCCTGGTATGTTTGGCACCCCTCATCACTATCCTGGTGTGTATGGTATCCCTCATCCTGGTATGCATGGTGCCCCATCCCTCATCCCGGTATGCATGGCACTCCATCCCTCATCCCCAATCCCGGTATGCGTGGCACCCCTCATCCCCAATCCCGGTATGTGTGGTACCCCTCACCCCCAATCCCGGCATGCGTGGCACCCCTCACCCCCAATCCCGGTATGCGTGGCACTCCTCACCCCCAATCCCGGTATGCTTGGCACCCCTCACCATCAGTCCTGGTATGCGTGTTACCCCTAACCCCCCAATCCTGGTATGCGTGTTACCCCTAACCCCCCAATCCTGGTATGCGTGTTACCCCTAACCCCCCAATCCTGTTATGCGTGGTACCCCTCACCCCCAATCCCGGTATGCGTGGCACTCCTCACCCCCAATCCCGGTATGCGTGACACTCCTCACCCCCAATCCCGGTATGCGTGGCACCCCTCACCCCCAATCCCGGTATGCGTGGCACCCCTCACCCCCAATCCCGTTATGCTTGGCACCCCTCATCCCGGTATGTGTGGCACCCCTCATCCCTATCCTGGTATGTATGGCACCCATCATCACTATCCTGGTGTGTATGGTATCCCTCATCCTGGTATGCATGGTACCCCATCCCTCATCCCGGTATGCATGGCATTCCATCCCTCATCCCCAATCCCGGTATGCGTGGCACCCCTCATCCCCAATCCCGGTATGCGTGGCACCACTCATCCCCAATCCCGGCATGCGTGGCACCCCTCACCCCCAATACCGGCATGCGTGGCACCCCTCATCCCCAATCCTTGTATGCGTGGCAACCCTCATCCCCAATCCCGGTATGCGTGGCACCCCTCATCCCCAATCCCGGTATGCATGGCACCCCTCAATCCCGGTATGGGTGGCACCCCTCACCCTCAATCCTGGTATGCATGGTCCCCTCACCCCCCAATCCTGGTATGCGTGTTACCCCTCACCCCCCCCAATCCTGGTATGCGTGGTACCCCTCACCCCCCAATCCTGGTATGCGTGGTACCCCTCACCCCCCAATCCTGGTATGCGTGGTACCCCTCACCCCCCAATCCTGGTATGCGTGGTACCCCTCACCCCCCAATCCTGATATATACATGGTCCCCTCACCCCACAATCCTTTTATGTGTGGCCCCCTCATCCCTTTCACACTGTACACAAAAAAAAACAAAAAAAAAAAAGTTACACTCACCTTTGTAATAAAGGTAACCAAAAAATTAGAGAAATATTACAAAAATACTGGTACATACTGAGACAAGATCCCCTTCTACGGGATGTACTACCAGAGAGACCAGGCATCACCTTTAGAAGGGGTAAAACACTCAGAAACATTATAGCACCTAGTCGCTTGAAAAAATCTGTAGTGAAAAGCTCTGGAAAAAAACAAACGTCTCTCCAATCTAAAACTACTAATCCTATAATAAAAAAGACAACCAATACACTCAATGGCACTTTTAAATGCAACCAGAAAAAGTGCCAATGCTGCCAAACAATAACCCATGGCCATCAATCTATCACCTCCAATAGTACAGGAGAAACCTTTCCCATAAAACATCACCTGACTTGCACTAGCAGCTATGTTATATATGTAATTACATGTAGTTGCGGAATGCAATATGGTGGCCGGACGACACAGATGGTCAGATCACGTTTAAACGCACACCGACATAATGCAAAAATTGGGCTACTATCACATAGCCTATCGAGACATCTCTTACTAAATCATAATAAGAGCTTTGAGATAAGTTTGACTCCTGTCGAAGAAATTCCGCAGAATATATCAAACAGAATCCATCTACTGAACAAGAAAGAGGCTTTCTGGATGTACAGATTGCGCTCTCTACATCCGGACGGCCTCAATGATAGACTGGAGAACATATAGAACATCGAATTAGATCAGGACAGCGATGCTGACCAATAGAAATATATAGAAAGAATGGAATATATGGTAACCCAGGCTAGATATTTTTTATGATATATTCTTGGGTTTGCCCATAAACCCCTGACTAGTGAAGCCAGCATCATGAGGACATCCACAGCATAGAAGTAAATACCAATGAGAGAAACACAATAGACCCTGGAGTGTGGACTACACGAGTTCAATCCCAATAGAAAAAACTAACTTATCTAAAAAGTTCCCACAGCAATTAAAGATATAGAACTCACAATATGATTAGATTAATGTAATATGATTATTCTTTTTATTTTTTAATTATTTTTTTTTTGTGTTGTGTTTTCTCTCATAAGAAAAGTTTTTCTAGTAAAAGAAGTATAATATAATAGTCCTAATATGATCATTGAATATATGCTGTATGTGTGGATAATGCCATAGATTTACATTTTTTTATACATCCACTCATGCTGTACACTAGTGTTGAGCCACCCCCGTAGTGTTCGAGTTCGGTTCGGTTCGTCGAACACCCGTGTGTTCGTCGAACTGTTCGTCGAACACCTTCGAACACCGTTAAAACCAATGGCAGGCAAACAAAAACACATAGAAACACATAGAAAACACCTTCAAAGGTGTCCAAAAGCTGACAAACTGCTCAGAAGACACAACTAACACATGGAAAAGTGACAAGTACATATAGTCATGTGAAAAGAAAAGAGGTGGAGGAGTAAAAGGAGGGGGAGACACAGATATAGGCATGTCATGCCCTTCTAAAATCCAAAAAGTGAGAAGCCGACACGGCCAGTCCGTTCCTGCCTGTGCCACCTCCGTGTCGCCGGGTTTGTGCCAGAGCCGCGGTGGACCCTGACGGCCAGCCCCCCTATCCCAATACTGGTGCCTGTCCGCCGGTGGGTCGAGGCCCCCCACGGTGGGGGGGGAGTAACATCTGCAGAAGAAAGACCATCTTCCAGCCAAACTAAGATGTCGACTTCTTTTCGTGGACAATGTGATACGATCCCATTCTTACGGACACGCCCATCGCTACAAATTCTAGATGAGGCACAAAAACAGCAGGTGCTTCAACGGATATCAAGTGCTCCTTCAAGTGGGCTCTCCATCACCTCAATTTCAACATCACAAATACTCCAGTCCTCAGAGGTGTCACCCCAATCGCACTTGCTTCCTCACAGCTCCCAAGTCTCCAGCTGCCCGTCTGAGTATGGGATAACACAGATGGCTGAGTCTGCCCAGCTGTTTACTCATACTATAGCCTGGGAAACGGAGGTCTGCTCCAGAGCTTCTGTTAATCCAGATGAGGAAATGATCTGATCCGATGCCCAGAATCTTTATAAGTTGGATCCAGGACCAGATGAAGAAGGTTCTGAGCATAATGTAGACCCTTGTTCCCAAACTGTAACTCCTGTTGGTGGAGACAATGATGAAGACGATGATGAGACTCAAATACCTGATTGGAGCGACAACTTGACTTTTCGGTCAGGGCAGGAAGAGGTTGGCTCTGAGGGCGACGGGTGTGATAACACACAGGGTGATGATGACGAGGTTGGAGATCCCACTTACTGTCAACCCACAGTCAGACAGTCGATGAGGTCAGCAGAGGAGGTGGAGGAGGATGTGACTAGCCCTGGGGATGGGGATGACTCGGTACCCGGACATTTGCCTGGCCTTGGGGATGTCGCGGTGGTCGGCTCCCTGGCCCGTACCCTGGGGTCTCTCTTTAAAAGGGTGGATAATTGTTAATTTTATAAGAGTTCATGACGCCACCTGTGGTATCTGGTGACAAGCACCAGCGCTGCAGCAGTCCACTGAGGCCGGTGATAAGGCAGCTCGATGGTATAGCTCCCCACAGGTGGAGCTAGGTCTCAGGGCAGCGTATGCAGGGGGAATGCAGGACAGGCGAGACCCAGCTGGATCAGAGCAAGAACGGGAACGGACACGGTAGTCACTTCAGTACCTTTTACTGGTGGAAATTCAGGCACATCCCGGAGCACTGTAGGGTGAAGGGTGCATATCAGGATCCTCCCCAATGAGCGGGTGTAGGGCCTCCTGTTTCTTGCCTCTGCGCAGTAAGTTTCTGACCTGCCTGGAGCTAGGCCTAACTTTGTCTCTGTCCTGCGCTGGCTGACCTTGTGGTAGGGCCTTCTCTTGGAGTTCACGCTCCCAGTATGCGGGGCCTAAGCGTCTCCTGGCTCTGTTACATATCAGCACCTTAGCGATCCTGGGACTTGTAGTTCTCCAGGGATTCCGGTTATGCCTTACTGGGTCATAGAGATACCGGTAAGCTCGGATCCTGTGTCCGGTAAATGCTTCGGGGTGAGCTGGTTAACCCCTTAAGCCCCGCGGGTGGTTTGCACGTTAATGACCGGGCCAATTTTTACAATTCTGACCACTGTCACTTTATGAGGTAATTACTCTCGAACGCTTCAACGGATCCCCCTGATTCTGAGATTGTTTTTTCGTGACATATTGTACTTCATGATTGTGGAAAAATTTCTTCGATATCACTTGCGTTTATTTGTGAAAAAAACGGAAATTTGGCGAAAATTTTGAAAATTTTGCAATTTTCAAAATTTGAATTTTTAAGCCCTGAAATCAGAGCGATATGTCACACAAAAGAGTTAATAAATAACATTTCCCACATGTCTACTTTACATCAGCACAATTTTGGAACCAAAATTTTTTTTTGTTAGGGAGCTATAAGGGTTAAAAGTTGACCAGCGATTTCTCATTTTTCCAACAAAATTTACAAAACCATTTTTTTAGGGACCACATCACATTTGAAGTCACTTTGAGAGGTCTTTATGACAGAAAATACCCAAAAGTGACACCATTCTAAAAACTGCACCCCTCAAGGTGCTCAAAACCACATTCAAGAACTTTATTAACCCTTCAGGTGCTTCACAGGAATTTTTTGAATGTGGAAGAAAAAAATGAACATTTAACTTTTTTCACAAAAATGTTAATTTAGACCCAATTTTTTTTATTTTCACAGGGGTAACAAGAAAAAATGGACCCCAAAATTTGTTGTGCAATTTCCCCTGGGCACGCAGATAGCCAATATTTGGGGAAAAAATACTGTTTGGGCGCACGGCAGGGCTCGGAAGGGAAGGAGCGCCATTTGACTTTTTGATTGTAAAATTTGCTTGAATAATTAGCGGACGCCATGTTGTGTTTGGAGAGCCCATGTGTGCCCAAACTTTGGAGCTCCCCCACAAGTGACCCCATTTTGGAAACTAGACCCCCCAAGGCACCTTTCTAGATGCATAGTGAGCACTTGGAACCCCCAGGTGCTTCACAAATTGATTCGTAACAATGAAAAAGTGAAAAAAAAAAACACTTTTTCATTTTTATGAATCAATTTGTGAAGCACCTGAGTGTTCCAAGTGCTCACAATGCATCTAGATAGGTGCCTTGGGGGGTCTAGTTTCCAAAATGGGGTCACTTGTGGGGGAGCTCCAATGTTTGGGCACACAGCGGCTCTCCAAACGCAACATGGTGTCGCTAACAATTTGAGCCGATTTTCCGTTAAATTTGTTAGAGGACACCATGTTGCATTTAGAGAGTCCCTGTGTGCCCAAACATTGGAGCTCCCCCACAAGTGACCCCATTTTGGAAACTAGACCCCCCAAGGCACCTATCTAGATGCATAGTGAGCACTTGGAACCCCCAGGTGCTTCACAAATTGATTCGTAACAATGAAAAACTGAAAAAAAAAACACTTTTTCATTTGTATGAATCAATTTGTGAAGCACCTGAAGGTTCCAAGTGCTCACTATGCATCTAGATAGGTGCCTTGGGTGGTCTAGTTTCCAAAATGGGGTCACTTGTGGGGGAGCTCCAATATTTGGGCACACAGCGGCTCTCTAAATGCAACATGGTGTCCGCTAACAAATTGAATGGAAAATCGGCTCAAATTGTTAGCGGACACCACATTGCGTTTGGAGAGCTTCTCTGTGCCCAAACTTTGGAGCTCCCCCACAAGTGACCCCATTTTGGAAACTAGACCCCCCAAGGCACCTTTCTAGATGCATAGTGAGCACTTGGAACCCCCAGGTGCTTCACAAATTGATTCGTAATAATGAAAAAGTGAAAAAAAAAACACTTTTTCATTTTTACGAATCAATTTGTGAAGCACCTAGGGGTTCCAAGTGCTCACTATGCATCTAGATAGGTGCCTTGGGGGGTCTAGTTTCCAAAATGGGGTCACTTGTGGGGGAGCTCCAATGTTTGGGCACACAGGGACTCTCTAAATGCAACATGGTATCCGCTAACAAATTGAATGGAAAATCGGCTCAAATTGTTAGCGGACGCCACATTGCGTTTGGAGAGCCCCTCTGTGCCCAAACTTTGGAGCTCCCCCACAAGTGACCCCATTTTGGAAACTAGACCCCCCAAGGCACCTTTCTAGATGCATAGTGAGCACTTGGAACCCCCAGGTGCTTCACAAATTGATTCGTAATAATGAAAAAGTGAAAAAAAAAACACTTTTTCATTTTTACGAATTAATTTGTGAAGCACCTAGGGGTTCCAAGTGCTCACTATGCATCTAGATAGGTGCCTTGGGGGGTCTAGTTTCCAAAATGGGGTCACTTGTGGAGGAGCTCCAATGTTTGGGCACACAGGGACTCTCCAAATGCAACATGATATCCGCTAACAATTTGAGCCGACAATTTGTTAGCGGATATCATGTTGCATTTGGAGAGTCCCTGTGTGCCCAAACATTGGAGCTCCCCCACAAGTGACCCCATTTTGGAAACTAGACCCCCCAAGGCACCTATCTAGATTCATAGTGAGCACTTGGAACCCCAGGTGCTTCACAAATTGATTCATAAAAATGAAAAAGTGTTTTTTTTTTCACTTTTTCATTTTTACGAATCAATTTGTGAAGCACCTGGGGGTTCCAAGTGCTCACTATGCATCTAGAAAGGTGCCTTGGGGGGTCTAGTTTCCAAAATGGGGTCACTTGTGGGGGAGCTCCAAAGTTTGGGCACAGAGGGGCTCTCCAAACGCAATGTGGTGTCCGCTAACAATTTGAGCCGATTTTCCATTCAATTTGTTAGCGGATACCATGTTGCATTTAGAGAGTCCCTGTGTGCCCAAACATTGGAGCTCCCCCACAAGTGACCCCATTTTGGAAACTAGACCCCCCAAGGCACCTATCTAGATTCATAGTGAGCACTTGGAACCCCAGGTGCTTCACAAATTGATTCATAAAAATGAAAAAGTGTTTTATTTTCACTTTTTCATTTTTACGAATCAATTTGTGAAGCACCTGGGGGTTCTAAGTGCTCACTATGCATCTGGATAGGTGCCTTGGGGGGTCTAGTTTCCAAAATGGGGTCACTTGTGGGGGAGCTCCAATGTTTGGACACACAGGGGCTCTCCAAACGCAACATGGCGTCCGCTAACAATTTGAGCCGATTTTCCATTCAATTTGTTAGCGGACACCATGTCGCGTTTGGAGAGCCCGTGATGTGCCTAAACAGTGGAGCTCCCCCACAAGTGTCCCCATTTTGGAAACTATACCCCTCAAAGATTTTATTAAGGTGTATAGTGAACATTTTGAACCCAGAGGTACGGCACATTATTTGTTTACATTAGGTCATCATATTGAATAAGTTTTCATTATTCTTGAGCGCAAGTGCTCGCTACTTGAGTTTGCATCGGGTACTCAGGTATGCACCATGTACAGCGTGTGCTCGAGTGACATGCTCGAGTCCCTGCTCCGCATGTTTCACGGTTATTAGACACCCAAAAAAAAACATGCGGGGATCGCTCGTGCATGGCAGACAATCCCCGTAAAGTTTTTTGGCCGCGAAGCATATGGGGCAGAGACTCGAGCATGTCACTCAAATACCCACGATACTAAATGCATACCAGAGCACCCGATGCAAACTCAAGTAGCGAGCACTTGCTCTCAACACTAGTCGCCATATCGTCATCTTTTTTTCTTACTTTTGAAAAAAATCCCAACCCCAGCCCTAACCCTAGCACAACCCCAGCCCTAACCCTAGCACAACCCTAGCCCCAGCACAACCCTAGCCCCAGCACAACCCTAGCCCCAAACCCAGCCCTAACCCTAGCCCAATCCTAACTCAAGAGTTTATTTTTGACGCCGTTCCTTGTGCGGTATAAGTGATTAGACGACTTTATTCTTCGGGTCGGTGTGATTACAGCAATGCCAGAATCATATGGGGTTTTTATGACTGACAGCTGTCACACACTAAAAGACGCATTTTTTGTAAAATCTAGTTTTTGCATCGCCATATTTTGAGAGCTATAATTTTTCCAGATTTTGGCAGACAGTCATGTGACGGCTCGTTTTTTGCGGGATGACTTGACGTTGTTATTGGTGCCATTTTCAGGCACGTGACATTTTTTGATCGCTTTCTATTCCGATTTTTGGGAGGCAGAATAAACAAAAACCAACAATTCAGGAATTGTTTTTTTTTTTTTTTTTTTTATTCTGTTCCGTGTGTGGTAAAATTGATGAGGCAGCTTTACTCTTCGGGTCAGTACGTTTACAGCGGTACCACATTTGTATCATTTTTCTATGTTTTGGCGCTTATACACAATAAAAGCTATTTTATAGAAATAAATATTTTTTAGTATCGCTTTATTCTGAGAGCTATAACTTTTTTATTTTTCGGCTGATGGAGCTATATGGCGGCTTGTTTTTTGCGGGACGAGATGACGTTTTCAGCGGTATCATTTTTATTTATATGCGTCTTTTTGATCGCGTGTTATTCCACTTTTTGTTTGGCGGTATGGTGATAAAGCATTGTTTTTTGCTTGGTTTTTTTTTTTTTTTTTTTACCGTGTTCACTGAAGGGGTTAACTAGTGGGACAGTTTTATAGGTCAGGTTGTTCCGGACGCGGCGATACCAAATATGTGTACTTTTATTGTTTTTTTTTTATTTTTTTTATAATAATATTTATTGATGGGTACATTATATTTTTATTTTTGGTGTATTATTTTTTTTATTTTTTTATAATATTTTTGCACATTTTTTTTTTTTTTTTTTTTTCCACTTTCACACAGTTTATACACTTTATTACTTTGTCCCACTCTGGGACTTTCACTTTTTTTTTTCTGATCGCCTGCATGGCACAGGAATGGAGCACCATCCCTATGCCATGAAGGCTGTCAGAAGTGCACAGTGTGAAGATTGCTTGGAGATGCACTGCGCATGTCCAAGCAATCTTCCTGCTCTCTGGTGACCCGGATGTTGTCATGACGACATCGGGTCGTCATGGCAACACCCGGGAAACCTTTGCAGACTGCGCTGGAAGCCGGAAGAGGAGGTGAGTATCGCCGATCACCTCCCCTTGCCCCCGCAATGCCGCGATCGACTTCGATCGACTTCGATCGCAGCATCGCGGGGGTTAATGTGCTGGGAGCGGTGCGTGACCGCTCCCTGCACATAGTACCGGGTGTCAGCTGTGACAATCAGCTGACACCCGGCGGCGATCGCGCCCGCACAGCCTGTGTGCGGGCGCGATCGCGATGACGTACTAATACGGGTCTGGCTCTTAAGTCCCAGGGCACAGACGCGTATTAGTACGTCAGATGTTATTAAGGGGTTAAGCTCCTCTGCCCCTTATGTACTAACTCGCCACTCGCCTTCGGCCTACTCGGGCCCTCACTAGGCTATACACACTAACGGCAGCTTGCCGCGCTTCATTGATCTTACGGCACCGGCACACCTTAAGCTCTATCTGGGCTCGCTGAATCTAGCAAGCAGGAGCTTCGTGCTCCACTGCTGAACTATTAACTGCGTTCTCTAGACTAGACTGAGCTCCACTGCAGACTGACCTCTCTTAGGCTTCTCTACTGCAGGAACTCTTCAGAGGAACTGAACTGCCTAGCTCCACCTTCCCTATTTATATCCCTAACGGGCTCCCTCTGCTGGACTGAGGTGGAAGGTGGAGATGTGTGAATGTGACTCGCCCCCTGGGCCGTGGGGCACGCGGATCCGGGCGATAGGGAGATGCTGGGAGTAGTAGTGGCGGCCCGGTCCCGCGGCTCAGGGTGGTCAGACCAATGGTAGTCTGCTACTGTACTTTAGATAATGTCCGACTACGCCACCCGTGGATTGCGGTTATTAGGAACCGCCGCTGCAAGGCAGTCCGCTGGGGCTGATGATGGGTGCAGCTGAGGTGATGTGACTCCCCACGGGAAGAGTGCAGCCCCAGGGCAGTGTAGTGGATGGTGGGAGTGATGGTAGTGCGAGTCCCGGTGCTGATAGTGCTGGAGGAGCGAAGGAGCACACAGACAACAAGTTACAGTCCAGGGTCTTTACTCACAGTTCGTTTGTTCCGGGTCACTTCTGTCAGCAGTGACCGCCCGAGCCGTGCTGCGTCCACCAGGTGAGGGGCTCGGTCAACTCCCAGGCAGCTCAGGAGCATGGCACAGGACCCCCTTTAATCCTTTCTCTGGCCTGCCTTACCAGTGACCCACTTTTGTCCAGCTGCCGCGGACTTGTGCGGTTAAACGTGGGCCCCGTCCTCCGCTGTCCTATATGGTGCCTTCCTAGCAGGTTTGATGAGGTGTCGCACCAATAGATGATCACGACGACCGGTCTTTGGCTGAGGGTTGTTTCTCCTCCACCAACTTGGGATCCGGTACCCTTAATCTGCCTGACCCTGCACCCTGGATTCTCGTGGGTTCTTAGGGTCCCTTCCACCTTCTTGTTCCTGAGCCCTTCTGTTTCTCTGTCTCTCCTTCTTTGCAGTTCCTGTTCTGTTCCTTTCTGTTCCTTTCTCTTGGAGCTGAGATGAGCCAGAATCTCAGCTCCCCTTCACCTCCTCCTCGGCCTCTCACTAGGCCCTCCTGGAGTAGAGCTCCTACAGAGCCTCTACTCCCTGTCTTCTCCTCTGGCTGAACTGACCCAGAACTAAGATGGTGCCCACCTTTTATACCTCCCTCTAGCCATGAGCCCAGGTGACCAGCAACCAATGGGCTCCTTCCTACACTCAGGAACCGCCCCCTATCTGCCCCTACAGTACTGGGTGTTCCACCCCTCCCTCCCCACTCCAGCAGGGACATGGTCGGTCGTGCCTGCACTTATGTCTAGTGGGAGCACCGTTGAGCTGTCCCTCGGAAATGGGGTGTGTGTGCTGCATGCAGCTAACTGAGCCCTGGTCCACACTCCATCCTTACCCGGGAGTGGAATACCACACCTCTGGCAGAGGTGCAATACCCCTGTAGCGGCCGAGCCCTCGGGGCGCTACATTCCCCCCCGGTAAACCACAGCACGTCCTCGGGCTGGAAAAGAGCAAAAACAGATAATTACAGGACATGCAAAAACTTTTTCAATAACTTTTCACATCAGAAAACAGGTAACATGGTTCAATTCCCTTTATGGGAAACACTCCTCTTCTCTTGCCACTACCACAAAACACTTTGCTAATGCCTCTGGAACTCTTTTGTCACTTATCATATAAAACGGTCTCAAAATTATGTAAAACATTTTCTAGCAGCATATAAAACTTTCTCATGTAACACATTTTTAAGTAAAGCACATTCTTGGATTCTTGGCTGCGGTGCAACTTGCAACCAGGTAAAGGTGCAACAGTCCAGTAAATCTTGAGGTAGACGTTGCGGTTTTTGTATAAAACCAGTAGGGGGCGCTTTAGGAAGCGCAACTATATACAAAGGGTTGACCGCTCTCAGTCCTCGGCCAGTTTTGGGAAGGGAATGGCTGCTCACAGTCCTCAGCCTGATAGGGGATGAGGGGCACACAGGTAGCAGTTCAATATTTGTCCCAACGGGGACCACACTTTCAAGACGGGAACAGTCCCAAAAACAGTTCTGATACCCTGACGGGTAACTATGTACACGGGTACTTTGCTACTTACTAGTAGCGGTGTCCTCCATATGCTCCTTCTTCCTCCTCATATGGTTCTTCAGACCCGTCCGGGTCCTCTTGGCTCTCCTCATAGCCGCGGTATTGTAGCTCCTCCTCGGTGAGCCGATGAACATGTAGGGCGTATGGTCCTTTTGCACCCACGTGGCGGGTAAAGGCGACCACATCACCAGGGTACAGGTCACGGCCACGATGCCCCTCAGGTAGATGACTCTCCACGTCCCTGCGGGTCACAAAGACCATCGCCTGCGGTTTCTGGGCCCCTGATGAAGCCCCAGCCGTTCTCCATGTGGAACTTGACTACGGTCCCGGTGATTCGGGGACCACGGGCTGCTTGGGGGTCTTGGCGGGCCTTGCGCTTTTGTTCAGCACTCTGGACTTGGAGCCGTTCCTCCCTGACGCGCCTCTCTCGTTGCTCCCGCTCAAAGGTCGCCAGTTGCTGGTGACAGGCCTCCAGACGACGGACCGCGTCTGTCCGGGTCTCTTGAGAGAACCCCATCAAGTTCTCGCCGGTGGAGTCCCACGCAAATTGGACGTCTTCTAGTGGGGGTAGGGTGACCTCGACGGGTTCAGGAGCCGGTATCAGAGGCTCGCGCGGGGGCTGGGCCTTCCATGGATGATTGCCGGTCACTTCAGCCGGCCACTCCAGCGGCAGTCCATCCGGACCGGTGTGATGGGCAAACAGGTCCACGCCCAGCGATGGTATAGTGGGGGGACCTGATCTGGGAGCAGCGCCCGGGGGCACTCGGCCTTGCGACCAGGCCGGGGGTCTTGTGGCTGCGCTAGGTGGCAGTCCCATCCGGGACAGGGGCGCAGGCTTGGCGATGGCGCCCGGGTCATAAAATGTGGGCACCACATTTTAAAAAAGACATAGACAAACTGGAGCAAGTTCAGAGAAGAGCGACCAGAATGGTGACTGGTCTGCAAACCATGTCCTATGAGGAACGGTTGCAGGATTTGGGAATGTTTAGCTTGCAAAAAAGAAGACTGAGAGGAGACTTAATAGCTGTCTACAAATATGTCAAGGGCTGTCACATTGTAGAAGGATCATCTTTATTCTCATTTGCACAAGGAAAGACTAGAAGCAATGGGATGAAACTAAATGGGAGGAGACACAGATTAGATATTAGAAAAAACTTTTTGACAGTGAGGGTGATCAATGAGTGGAACAGGCTGCCACGAGAGGTGGTGAGTTCCCCTTCAATGGACGTCTTCAAACAGAGGCTGGACAGACATCTGTTTGAGATGATTTAGTGAATCCTGCTTTGAGCAGGGGGTTGGACCAGATGACCCAGGAGGTCCCTTCCAACTCTACATTCTATGATTCTATGATCCAGGCCTTGCGACCGGGCCGATGATGCTTCCTGCTTTACGGCACCCGGGGTCAAGGGGCATGGCGCTGGGCGGGGCGTGGCCGCGGCGCTCGCCGCTTGAGGCCTAGCCGGGAGCAGTGGCGGCGCGGCAACAGGTGCGGTGAGTGGGGCCTCTGGTGCTGCGACGGGAGGCTGGGGCAGGCTTGCGGGTGCTGGGCTTGGGGTGGTGACGTCCCCTTCACTTGCCTCAGTCCTCGTGGCTCCCTCTGCGGCGTCGCCTCCGGTCCTCTCTCCTCCTGCGCCGTCCTCCGAGGCAGGCAAACCGCGGGGTGCGGCTGAAGCCTGTCGCTGGTGGGTCTCGGCCTGCCGGGCCAGTTCCTCTCTCCACTCGGTGAGTGCACTCCGCTGCGCCCGGACCATCCTCCGCTCTAGGTCCTCCAGTGCAGCTTGCGCACGCTCCGGATCTCTGGGGAGCTGCGCCAGGACTTCTGCTAGGCTGCAGAACGGTTCGGCCTGCAGCAGGCTTCGGGCCAGGAGGCTGGTGCTGCTCAGGGCGTCCATTCCCGGGTGCGGTCTGTCTGGACTGATCCAGACCACTCCCTGCCCCGCAGTTTTCTTTCCTATCCGCCCCCATGGGGGGTGGTCCTGGGGCATTCTGCTGACAATCACTCTCAGGGGCAGCCCCCCCACGTTGACGGACATTTCCACAGCAGTGCTCATGGTTGTTGGGGGCGGGCTTCCTCTTTGGCGCCATTCTGGGACCCGGCCCACGATGGGAGGCGGCCTCCTGTGGTCTTTTGGCGCGCACATTATGGCGCTCGTTCTTCTGGGGCGGGCGCCATCTTTAGTACCGTGAAACAGTCTCTTTTCAGGCGCGCAGTACCCGTGGTTAGCGGGCACGAAATCCTGCCGACTACGCCAAAGCTGACTCGCCCCCTGGGCCGTGGGGCACGCGGATCCGGGCGATAGGGAGATGCTGGGAGTAGTAGTGGCGGCCCGGTCCCGCGGCTCAGGGTGGTCAGACCAATGGTAGTCTGCTACTGTACTTTAGATAATGTCCGACTACGCCACCCGTGGATTGCGGTTATTAGGAACCGCCACTGCAAGGCAGTCCGCTGGGGCTGATGATGGGTGCAGCTGAGGTGATGTGACTCCCCACGGGAAGAGTGCAGCCCCAGGGCAGTGTAGTGGATGCTGGGAGTGATGGTAGTGCGAGTCCCGGTGCTGATAGTGCTGGAGGCGCGAAGGAGCACACAGACAACAAGTTACAGTCCAGGGTCTTTACTCACAGTTCGTTTGTTCCGGGTCACTTCTGTCAGCAGTGACCGCCCGAGCCGTGCTGCGTCCACCAGGTGAGGGGCTTGGTCAACTCCCAGGCAGCTCAGGAGCATGGCACAGGACCCCCTTTAATCCTTTCTCTGGCCTGCCTCACCAGTGACCCACTTTTGTCCAGCTGCCGCGGACTTGTGCGGTTAAACGTGGGCCCCGTCCTCCGCTGTCCTATATGGTGCCTTCCTAGCAGGTTTGATGAGGTGTCGCACCAATAGATGATCACGACGACCGGTCTTTGGCTGAGGGTTGTTTCTCCTCCACCAACTTGGGATCCGGTACCCTTAATCTGCCTGACCCTGCACCCTGGATTCTCGTGGGTTCTTAGAGTCCCTTCCACCTTCTTGTTCCTGAGCCCTTCTGTTTCTCTGTCTCTCCTTCTTTGCAGTTCCTGTTCTGTTCCTTTCTGTTCCTTTCTCTTGGAGCTGAGATGAGCCAGAATCTCAGCTCCCCTTCACCTCCTCCTCGGCCTCTCACTAGGCCCTCCTGGAGTAGAGCTCCTACAGAGCCTCTACTCCCTGTCTTCTCCTCTGGCTGAACTGACCCAGAACTAAGATGGTGCCCACCTTTTATACCTCCCTCTAGCCATGAGCCCAGGTGACCAGCAACCAATGGGCTCCTTCCTACACTCAGGAACCGCCTACTATCTGCCCCTACAGCACTGGGTGTTCCACCCCTCCCTCCCCACTCCAGCAGGGACATGGTCGGTCGTGCCTGCACTTATGTCTAGTGGGAGCACCGTTGAGCTGTCCCTCGGAAATGGGGTGTGTGTGCTGCATGCAGCTAACTGAGCCCTGGTCCACACTCCATCCTTACCCGGGAGTGGAATACCACACCTCTGGCAGAGGTGCAATACCCCTGTAGCGGCCGAGCCCTCGGGGCTCTACAAATGTTTATGGGGGCCTCATGTGGAGGATTCCATCAATGCACTCTTGTAGGATCTGTGATACCAAGCGCAGCGGGGCATCACAGATGCTATTGACGACGAGGTTAGGTTGCGCCTTCCTGAACAGAGACGGAGTACTGGAAGCACGTCAACAACTGCATCCTCAACCACAACTCTGCCTCTGACCACAAGTCGTAGTGGCTCTTCAGGTCACATGGGCTCTAAGCCTTGCATAGCCTGGGCATTTATTCAGATCGATAAGGATGACCCAACTCGTGTTATCTGTAATATTTGTCAGCAAAAGCTAAGTAGAGGCCAAAAAATCCATAGTTTGAGTACTTCATGCATGTACCGTCACATGGATATGAAGCATAAGTTGCAGTGGGAAGCTCACTGTGCTACAATGCGGCCTAGCCGGCTGGGCCAACCACCGTCTGCCCCATCTTGTGCATCCGCAGCCTCTTCATCCTCTGTGACTGGGGGGACAGCAGTCACACATGTTTTTGGACGCAGACCTGCCACCTCTTTACCCGCAACAGCCAGTGTGATTGGCAGGTCGTCAGTTCATTGGGAAGTGGAAACACCTGCTAGTGTTGAGCGCTCTCCGACATCGAGAGCACCACCTTTGGATCAAGGCAACCTAACATGTCCGCCTGCATCTTCCTCACAGATCGGCAGTTGCCGGGGACACCCTACTCAACACCGTCTAAGCACAACAGCCAGCCCTCGGTCCCTCAGATGTGGAAAAGTAAAAGACCATTTCCTCCTAGCCATGAGAAAGCTAAGAGGTTGAATTTCACCATCTGCAAGCTGTTAGCTACAGAAATGCTGCCTTTCCACCTGGAGGACACAGAGGATTTTCAAGACCTTATGTCCGTCACAGTGCCCCAGTACCAGATGCCCAGTCGGCACTACTTCTCAAAGAAAGGTGTGCCTGCACTCCACTAGCATGTCGCACACAACATCACCGCTTCTTTGAGAAACTCTGTGTGTGACAGGGTGCACTTCACCACAGACACTTGGACGAGAAGGCATGGACAGGGGCGTTACATGTCGCTGACTGGGCACTGGGTAACTATGGTGACAGCAGGACAAGGGGCTGCTGTCCAAGTCTTACCGTCCCCACGAGTTGTGTGTTAATCCTCTTTATCTCGAACTTCCTCCACTGCTTCTGCCTCCTCAACCTCCTCTCGGTCCTCCACCTGCACCCAAAGCCTGTCTGGTAATGCCACCTGCTTTCTAACTGCGCAGAAGGAATCCTGCACACCTCCTTACTATGCTGGCAGCTGGGCTCAACGCATCAGTGTTTACTTTGAAATGTCTGGGAAATGTGAGTCACACAGCTGAGGAGTTTTGGTCAGCTCTGGAGACCCAGTTTCATGAAAGGTTGTCTCCACTGGACCTGCAACCAGGGAAGGCCATGTGCGACAATGCTGCAAACCTGGGTGCGGCCCTTCGCAGGGGCAATGTCACACACGTGCCTTGTATGGCTCACGTGTTGAACCTGGTTGTCCAGCAATTTTTAGCCCATTATCCCGGACTAGATGGCCTTCTGCAGAGTGCACGGTCGCTGTGTGCTCACTTCCGCCGTTCGCATCCCGCAGTTCAACGACTTACATCTCTACAGAAGTCGTTGGGCCTGCCAGTTCACCGGCTGAAATGCGATGTGCCGACACGGTGGAATTCAACTCTGCACATGTTGCAGCGACTGTGGCAGCACCGACAAGCCCTGGTGCAATACGTTCTGACGTATAGCCTGGGCCAACGAGATCCAGAGGTGGGGCAAATCACGCTGGAGGAGTGGTCTCAGATCAGGGACCTATGCACCCTTCTGCACAGTCTTGAAATGGCGACGAAGATGTTTAGTGCTGACGATGCCATTATCAGCATGACTATTACGGTGATTTACATGCTGGAGCACATGTTAAACAGAATTCGGAGTCAGGTGGTGGGACAAGAGGAGGTGGAGGAAGTAGAGGAGGAGTCGTATGCGGAAGGGATAACATCTCCAAGGTCCAGACGGTTGGCAGCACCAAGGCGGCAGGCATGGGAGGGTGGGGGAGAGGGATTAACCAGGGCGCATGGTAGCAGCCAAACTGTTGAGGAAGGTGCAGGAGCCGAGGAAGAAGTGGAGGACGAACTGGCAATGGGCATGGAAGACTCATCAGATGAGGGAGACCTTGATCACATTTCTGTTGTGCGAGGTTGGAGGGAGAGGGCAGAGGAAGGAAGCATGATTCTTACCTCGCTACCAACACAACAAGGACTTGGTCCTTCTGGATGCGCAAGACACATGAGTGCCTTCTTGCTGCACTACCTGCAACATGACCCCCGGATTGTCAGAATTCGAAGTAATCCCGACTACTGGGTTGCCACACTCTTAGATCCCCGGTACAAAAGTATATTTGCCGAAATAATTCCTGCCATAAAAAGGTATTGACGAATGCAGGAGTATCTGTTGCAGAATCTTACATGTGCTTTTCCACAAAACACCAGTGGTGCACGTAGTGAATCTCACAGTTCTAACTTGCCAACGGTGGGACTGTCGAGTCTTCATCACTCAAACAGTAACAGTAACACAGTATCTGCTGGTAACAGCAATTTTGTGGAATCGTTTCACCACTTTTTTAGACCATCCTTTGCAAGGCCACAGGAGACAAGAAGTCTGACACATAGTCAATGCCTAGAGAGGATGGTACAGGAGAATCTCCAAGTGAACATCGAAGCCATGACTGTGTCACTGGACCCTTGCTCATTTTGGTATTCCAATCTTGAAAAATCGCCGGAGCTCGCCACTCACGCCTTGGAGATCTTGTCATGCCATGCAGCCAGCGTTCTCTCTGAACGTGTGTTCAGCGCTGCTGGTGGTGTGCTGACAGATAAGCGCACGCGGCTGTCCACTGAGAATGTAGACAGACTCACGTTCATAAAGATGATCAAATCATGGATTCGCAAGGACATTTCTACCCCTGTGTCATCCTTGGGAGACTAAAAGCTTGGGGATTTGGTAAAATCACCTCACCAACCGTTTTAAGCAACAGTGGGGCAATTGATGCCACTTAACCCTAGAACGCATGACCATAAAAATCTACACTTTCACATACCTGGGGCCCTTTAGGCCCGTGTGCAAATAACATGGAATAACTCAAACTCAAATGACAAACAACTATATACATGAAGAATACCTAGAGTTTCAAAATTCTAACTAAAGCAATCTTGCAGAAAATAGAAAACAATTAACTGGGCGGGCCTGCAAGGCCACAGGTATGCGTTCTAGGGTTAAGTGGTGTCTGTGCCACAATTTTGGGAGTCCCCTTGCTGTGTCTTACGTGACGTTGGCATCGTCAATTCCAGGTGGGTTGGGTCGCACCCCCCCTTTTAACTGTAAGAAACTACATACACTATGGCTTGGGGTAACACAGATGGTTGAGTCTGAAGAGCTGTTTACTCAGAGGTCTGCTCCAAATCTTCAGTGTCTGCTAGTCAGCGTAGAATTTTTAACTGTATCTAGCCTAGGCAATACTTTGGGCATAGTAGCCCAGCTGCGAAGCAAGCTGCACCGCCTGTGTATCTAATAAGAATTTTTAAATTAATCTAGCCTAGGCAGACTGTGGGGACCCCCAACCAAACCCAGATGCTCAGCCCCCCTACCGCCCCCCTTTTATGGACAACCCAATAATGTAACTCTTACAACTGGATAGGTGAGGATCGGTCACAGCTTTATTAACTCTTTATACTCATTCCATTAGAAAGGCATTTTATTTCTAAAATAATTCAGCTTGTTGCAGCATGCCCTGGGTCCCCACTCCGGCAAGTTGGCCAACAAGTGTAACTCTCCAACATGTCCTTTCTATTTCCAGGCCACGGAGGATCCAGCGTACTCGTATGCAGGACTCTGACCCCCACCCATCACTCTTAACGCTTGTTCCACTCTGTCCTGGAGTCCTGACAGGAATATGTCCAGTCCAATATCTATTAAGTGAACACCGTCGGGCCGTATGAGGCCTGCTTTATCTCCTTCCAGTTGTCGGTGTCGTATCACTACACCGCCTCTGTCTCTTCTAAATTTTGCCATCCGAATATTTATTACCCGCCTTGTCCATTCGATGGCCGTGATGTCTCGCGCACCTTGCCATACCGCTATCGGCACAATCTCTGACCATACTATAGCTAATTTTGTGAAAAATTCTCTGAAGCGCTCAGTGTCTAGTTTCATTATTGCCATTAGTTATGCGCTCTTGTGATGACCTAGGTTGTTTCCCCCGGCCTGTATAACTAAGATGACCGGACCTCTTGCCTCTCTCCCTACCTTGATTACCTCCATTAGTACCTGTGGCCATAGCAGGCCTCTAATACCTCTCCAGTTGAAATATGTGTTATGAAACTCTAATTTCCTCCCGCCTGGGCGGACTTTCGCCCTTTTTTGTGCCCAATATATATACGAGTGGCCTATCACTCACACTGTTGGCTTATCGTCACCTGTAAAAGAAACAAACCACGTTAGGATAACAAGTCCGGTCTTATGTATCTCGCCAAACACGTGGATCGCCATCTCCCTATCCTCTGAACTTCCGTTTCTGACAGTCCTGCTCTTGCTGCTTCCGTGGCCGCACCTATGCGGAATGAGTGTGTCCCGTAATCTTTGGGGTAGTTCCCTGCCGATGTTATGCATTTATTAAATATAGCTTGGAACAGGTATCTTGATAATGGCGTTCCATCAATGTGTGATACGAAGAAATTACTTTGTGATCTGATGGTTAGATATGTTTTTACTATTGTTACCCGACTCAGTGTACCGTTTGTGGGTTGTAGAAGTACCCAAGTACCCCTGCCCGCTGGAACCGTTTTCGATTGGTGTATGCGTACACGTATTGCATTATTGGCTATGACTACTTCCTGGTGTAATAAGCGTCCACTGGTGGTAATTTTGGATTGAGGGACTAATTCGCTTATACATAGCGCCCCGAAGAAGGCGATCACAAATGCAGTAGACATTAGTGTTGCTTCAAATTGTGAGTGTCATGTTAATGGTGTTAGGGATAAGATGTGAGAAATCAGTTTTAGTGACACGGGACGGGACGTCTACATTCCTGACTTGGCTGACCCCTTTTCCACCCTTTTATGGATTGTCTGATGATGAATCTTTGTCACATCTCCCCAATTCAGTAGTTGGAAGTGAAATGCTACTCCGGTCCGCCACCGCTGCGCTGACGCCCCTGATATGCCCCTCATCATTAGCTGGTGGAGAAATTCTATGGTGACTTGTGATCTGGCTTGTTCACATTGGTCAACCCGTCTGCCTGCTACTAGTCGTGTCCACTCTTCCCATGCCTTACCGTATGCTTGCCACGTTGACGGGGCAACTGACGCTCTGATTAATGGCATCAACTATTCGCCACTAGATCCCATAGGGAGGGTGGGCAACTGTTGCCCGATGGGTGGGCGTTGTGGAAGAGCTCTGTGAAAATCTGCCAATTGAATTGTTA
Organism: Phyllobates terribilis; assembly: GCF_046119375.1. Taxonomy (NCBI): domain Eukaryota; kingdom Metazoa; phylum Chordata; class Amphibia; order Anura; family Dendrobatidae; genus Phyllobates; species Phyllobates terribilis. Next base: position 364,988 of record NW_027363772.1, on the reverse strand, counting down.
TAAAGCGTTAGCAGCAGCTTTATACCCCTCAACATAGTGGCTAGCGCGGACCCATACATTGTGTTTTAGGCACAGGAATACTAGCCTGCGTAGTAGGCCTAGCACTGGGAGAGACGATGATGCCATCTTATTAATGCAGTGCGCTAGGCTGGTGTTTTGTGTTATTAAGCGTATATTTTTGTTAGCCAGGCGCGCGCCCCATATTTCTATTGCTACCACTATTGGGAAAAATTATTTTCAGGGCTAGATGCAGCTAAAAATTATTATTAATTTCAAAGCTGGTGGAGCTTGGTATAGATGGCCTAATACAATGAGACCCACACACTGCTAGAAGGCCAAATATTTTTTCAGAGGTAGATGCAGATAAAAATTATTTTTAATTTGCAACCTGATGGAGGTCAGTATAGATGGACTAATAGAACAAGTCCCACACACTGCTAGAAGGCCAAATATTTTTTCAGAGCTAGATGCAGATAAAAATTATATTCAATTTGCAACCTGATGGAGGTCAGTATAGATGGACTAATAGAACAAGTCCCACACACAGCTAGAAGCCCAAATATTTTTTCAGAGCTAGATGCAGATAAAAATTATATTCAATTTGCAACCTGATGGAGGTCAGTATAGATGGACTAATAGAACAAGTCCCACACACAGCTAGAAGCCCAAATATTTTTTCAGAGGTAGATGCAGATAAAAATTATTTTTAATTTGCAACCTGATGGAGGTCAGTATAGATGGACTAATAGAATGATGCTATGCCCAAAAGATTTTACTTCACTAGGTGCAGTAAAAAAATTGGTATTCTATACACAGGTGGTATATCTTGCAACACAGATAGGCTACTCCACTGACTAACACACTCTGCAATAGGCCAAAAAGGATTAGCTTTGCTAGATTCAGCCAAATGCTGTGAAAAAAACTTGCACAGCACTGGCACAGACCTGCCTGGCAAAAACTGATAGGAACTGATGTAACCTAGTCCTGAAAAGGACTGCAATTACAATTAGTCTTTACTCCCACAATCTATCTATTTAAGAGCACAGACCTGCCTGATAAAAGTCGTAGGAAATGCTGTAACCTAGTCCTTAAAAGGACTGCAATCACAACTATTCCCTACTCCCAAGCTATCTGTAGATTTGTGCGAAAATTGGCTTGAAATTAACAAGGTATAGCGCACACAGCAACAGCGGTGCCGTCTAACACGCAGCTGCAGCAGTGAGAAAATGGTGGCGACGGGGAAAATGGCTTGGTCTTATAGGGCAAGGACATGTGACATACACTGCCAATCACACATGCCCTTGCTTGTGTGAAAAAAAGCACTTCGCTCCGTGTGTGCGCTGCTGATAGGCTGACAGATTGCACCTCCCCACTGCAAATGCGGGAAAGAGAAAAAAAAATGGAGATCTTCATTATTCCTGCAGAGATCCATCCCCTGCCCCTCCCCCCACCCCGCTGTACACTCAAACTGCGTATTAACATTAATTTTCATCATTACTGAGAAAAAATCCAGTTATGATTTTGGTGCACGAACAGTTATCGAACATAACCTCGAACAGCCGAATTTTTCTCAAATTGTTCGTGTTCGCCGAACGGCTCGAACACCGCCCAAAACAGCTCGAATTTGAGATTGGCGAACAGTTCGAGTAGAACACCGCTCATCTCTACTGTACACACGCAAATCAATGTTTGTAATGTTTTTCATGTGTGTGTGTTTTTCACCATATATTTTATCATGTACTGCAAATATACCTGTAACAACAAAAGAAACAAGCATACTGAAAACCACCAAGCAGCAATTAAGCTAATGAAGAACCACCAGGTCTTGACCATTTAACCTAATTAATTTATTCAAGTGAACCTATATAGACTATATAACTCTAACAGACTGTAAAGCAATATCTTACCTGAGGAAGGCTATTCTGTACCAATATATAGCCGAAACGCGTTGTTCTATGTATCGTTTTTTTATGATGATTTTTATCTAAGTAAATTTCTGAAGACTTTTAATACCTCCGCCTGGTGCCTGTCTCCTGGGAGCGCTGAACAGACTAGATGAATCCTTTCATTTTCTCCTGACCTTCTCAAGAACAGAGGAATTTTAATTTCATATTTTTTTTAATCAAATCATTCTGAACTTCAATTCCCATAACCCACCCTAAACCCAAATCCCAACACTCCAGAGAACCATTTTCAGAGCAGTTCTAGAATAACGGACTATAGCATTCGTAGAAGGGGAAGAAGATAAAAAAGTGACTAACAAAGGGGTAGCAGCGTTTTAATGTTATCATTTACTGCTTGATGCCTGAGCCGGGGAGTGCACACTGAAAACTGTTGCAGGCTGCTGTAATCACAGGACACAAGCAAACAGCATGGCATTTCCTATCAGCAGGGAGGAAGTAAAGGGCGACAGCAATGAAAGTCTCCTCCTACTCCGCTCCATATTGAAATGAATAGTGTGCATCCTACAAATGAGATGCATACAGCAAACAATTGATTTTCCATACATAGGTTTTGAGTTGACCACTGGATATACACATGTGTATCACTAATTACCAGAACTGGAAATCGAAAAAAAAGACGAGCAAGTTTGGGGTGAATCCTGCCTTCATTACTGCACAGCCGCTCATAGAGGGATCGGTGCTAGGAACAGCAGGAGTGCCGGCGATGTTCACAGATTTACCTGCTGCGGGACTGAAGGAGTCTGATCACGCTCGGCTCGAAGCTTTTTACCTGGTTTACGATAGGAATAATTGAAAGCTGTGCTTCAAAGGCGAGGAAGAAGTTTGCCACAGTCTGCGCTTGAATACCCTTAAGGGGGGAAAAAAAAGATATATACAAATACTGAAACATCTAAATGCATTAGAACATCAAACCTGGTGAAGCGGTAAATGACTTGTCCTCCAGGGATACAGGCTACTGTCATTCAGTAATTATTTAATAGGAATTTTACATTTTATGTGATCACCACGCTAGAATGTAAATGGAGAAAAACACAACACAACTCCTCATCATATGAAGATATTTTGTGTTATAGAACAGGATTTCTGTGGCACAACAAGACTGATTTACTATGTATGTGTGTCACCCTGGCCTGGATGCCACAAGTGTAATTAAAGCTGTGTCTGAGAGCAAGGGGGAGGTTCTCTAGTCAGGGGAACATTAGCATGCAATGCCTCCTGTCTCAGGCCAGTAGGGGGAGCTGGCTGCCCCTATAAAAGCTGGTACTGGGGGCAGGGTTAGAGAGAATGGATGGCCTGTCTCAGCACTGAGACGTGTCCCAGAGTGGAGCAGGGACAGAAAGTTGATTGCACCTAAGAGGAAGTGTGGCAGTAGGAGAGCCACCAGCCAGAGACGAGAGGCGAAGAGAGCCTGTCTTGGCAAATCAGAGACTGACCTTACCAGACTTTGGTGTCTGAGGCTGGAAGGATTCCACATCCCCCAGCAGAGAACCAGTCCGCAAGGGACTGTATATTCCTTGGCCTAAGAAGCCTGGAGGCCCTGCCACAACCGAAGGGACCAGTAAAGCCGTACAAGGCTGGGAGCAGAAAGGAACCCACGTCGCAGGCCATACAGGCGAGAATACACGGAAAGCTCGGAAACGTGGGCTGTTACCCTATCAGGAGGAGATAGCCAGAAGGAGCGCAGAAAGCACGGTAGGCCTACACCCTCACCCTGACCAGGGCCAATTTCCCCGTTACTCTCAGACATCCAGGTCCCCCTCCTAGCCGGGACTGTTTATGGGTCAATTTACCTGTTCTAGTAAAGACCCTGGACTGCAACCTGTTGTCTGTGTGCTCCTTGCTTCTCCAGCACTATCAGCACTGGGACCCTCACTACCATCACTCCCACCATCCACTATACTGCCCTGGGGCCGCACTCTTCCCGTGGGGAGTCACACTACCCTAGCTGCACACCTCATCAGCCCCAGCGGTCTGCATGCAGCGGCGGTTCCTAATAACCGCAAATCCACGGGTGGCGTAGTCGGACATAAACATCAGCACATAACGGACTACCACTGGCCTGACCACCCTGAGCCACGGAACCGAGTTGCCACTACTACTCCCATCGTTCCCCTACTGCCCGGATCCGAGTGCCCCACGGCCCAGGGGGCGAGTCATATGCACCATAGCCTTCATTTGATGTCACTTACTTAGCACCAACACCTTGCCCCAACTCTGCAATCCCCAATATCAGTCCATGACCTCAATGGGGTCACTATAAAATTATAAAGAGGACTGGTCATGTCTTTATTAGAAAATAGACAAACTTAGGATAGAAACAATATGAACATATACCCTGCTATAAGTAAGTAAAAAGCAATAGGAAATATATATAATATAGGGTACTTAGTAAACATGTTGTTTGATTAAAAAAAAAGCCATCCCACCAGCACCAAGGTGTACCCAGTCAGTTATGTGAAGTATATAATAAAATACACTTTAGTACAATATTAGTATCTTGTCCCTTTAAATCTGCAGCTACTTCTGTCACCATGGTAACTGCATTCATACTCAGCCAATAGGATTGCTCGGTTTGAATTTGAAGAAAAAAAAAAAGTCCTATATCGTCAGTTTGTTCCATCTCATCTGAGTGTGAAGACAGACACCTGCGATCAGCGAGATTATAGGTATAAGACGTGATATAATATAACGGACGGAGCCACATCCCATCACACGCACTCAGCGACCACAACTGACAGGAATCAGCACATTTATCAGAGGAGAAGTCATTATTCCCCAACACATGATAAGTGACAACTTCTAGATCTGCTGGGAACCCAACTAATCCCTGCTAGTACCTCCCCGGACCACCGCTCCATTCATTCTCTATGCAGGAGAAAGCTGAGTACAGCGCCCCCCATAGAGAATGAACGGACCGGCGGCTGAACATTTGCACTTCGCTCACTTCTATCTATAAGTGCTGTTCTGCTGATTGGGTCATAGCGGCCAAACCCACCGATCTAAGAGTCATCACCTATCCAGAGATCAGTGAGAACTTGTTCCAACTAGACATCCCCTTTAATTGAAGAGATCACATATCTAACAGCCAATCCTATTCATTCCCAATCTTCCCTGTGCCCAGTAATGCCCCTGGGTATATCGCCAATATGAGCCAATCACCAAACCCTCTGCTGACTGTTCCCCATGTTTTATAGATTTTGGATCCGTTTCTACAAGAGAAGATCTCAGCGGCCACCATGGGGATGGGTTACTCTGCCAGCGATGGAGCAGGTAGTATCCACCAGCCTGTGATATCTCACCTTCCTCCATATTCTGCTGTTACATGTGTTTCTTCAGCTTTACCTCTTCCCAACAGAACCAATTGATGGTTTTTTCTGTTTTTTCCTTGGCTTTTTCCAAGGGCTATAACTTTTAATGTCTGTCCACATAGTGTGAGGTCTTGTTATTTTGTAGGATGAGCGGTACTTATAAATCCCACCATTCATTTACCACATAGTACTAGAAAACAGGAAAAAAGTCCAAGTGCAGTAAAAGTGCGAGGAAAAAAAAAGCCTGACCCTGTTTTTCTGGGAAGGGTTTTAACGGCGTACATAGTGTGGTGAAAATGACCTGGTAATAGGATCCTACTCCTCAGTGTGATTACAGCAAGACCAAACTTCTCCAAGAGTTTTTCTGAGACCCGTAACATTTTCGTTTTTCGGGTTGATGGAGCTGTGTGGGGGCTTATTTTTTGAAGGGCAAGAGGACTTTATTGATAACATTTTGGGACACATATGTCATGGTCATCGCTTCTTACAGGGTTTTCTGCAGTATTGTGGCGAACGAAAAAAATGCAATTTTGTCTTTTTGAATTTTTTTCTGTGTTCTCTGATCGTTTGTTTTTTATATTTGGATAGATTGTATTTCTCTGAAAGAGACCATACCACAAATGTGTATATTTTTATTATCTTTATTTTTAGTGGGAGGTGAGCTGAACGTGTGGGGTTTTAATATTTTACACTTTTTTTTTTTTTTTAAATTTTCACTGCATTTGTATACATTATCTGATTGCTTGTGCTATATACAGCGATACCACAGTAATGCTCCATATAGCAAAATCACTTTCTTCTTTACAGCCCAAATGAAGCTTTATGATGACAGGCATGGAGGCTTCAGCAGACCCCCGGATGTCATAGCAGTCCGTGTGTGCCCTGTGATCGCGTCACAGGAGCGCCGGTGGGCGCATGGAACGATGCGTCCCAATGCCGGCGCGCTGTTAATGCTGCTGTTAGAGATTGACAGCAGCACTGAACAGGTTAACAGTGGTGGGCAGATCTTCGCTCCACTCGCAGCTCTTAGAGGCAGGTCCTGGTTGTTTGTCACAGCCATTATCTGCCATGTACGGGGCGAGCTGACTCTGCTCCATGCACCCGCTACTGACTTATACCATACATGTACGGCAGATGTTGGTAAGGAGTTAAAGCGGTTGTCCTGCTTTGCGGCCATTTGTTTTTTTTACTTTAATGCAAGTATTTGGGGCTAAAATTGATTTCCGTTATTGAGTTTCATTAAAAATGTTGCGTTCTGTAGCATCTGTGCTGCACTGTCTATTCCTGGCTGCAAAATTAGCTAACTGAGAATCTATCAGTGAGCTCCTTCTGACAGTCTTAAGGGAGAGTTTGTAGATCTTTCATCTGTTTTTTTTTCCTGAGTGCCTTTTAGCTGATCTATGCCCAAAGAAAACATGAAACTTGAATGTGCAGGGAAGCAATAAGTCTGTAATAACCAGTGAAAAATGAAATCTAAATGTAAAAAATTACTTTTAGTAGTAAATACATGGACATAAGAAAATACACACTGCAATGTCCTGCATTAGGAGGAACTCAGGGCCCACTGCACCAGCATATTGTCTCACAAGGGGCCTGAGGATCTCATCTCGGTACCTAATGGCAGTCAGGCTACCTCTGGCGAGCACATGGAGGACTGTGCGGCCCTTCAAAGAAATGCCACCCCACACCATTACTGACCCACTGCCAAACCGGTCGTGCTGAAGGATGTTGCAGGCAGCAGATCGCTCTCCACGGCGTCTCCAGACTCTGTCACGTCTGTCACATGTGCTCAGTGTGAACCTGCTTTCATCTGTGAAGAGCACAGGGAGCCAGTGGCGAGTTTGCCAATCCTGGTGTTCTGTGGCAAATGCCAAGCGTCCTGCACAGTGTTGGGCTGTGAGCACAACCCCCATGTGTGGACGTCGGGCCCTCATACCACCCTCATGGAGTCAGTTCTAACAGTTTGTGCAGACACATGCACATTTGTGGCCTGCTGGAGGTCATTTTGCAGGGCTCTGGAAGTGCTCCTCCTGTTGCTTCTTGCACAAAGGCGGAGGTAGCGGTCCTGCTGCTGGGTTGTTTCCCTCCTACGGCCCCCTCCACGTCTCCTGGTGTACTGGCCTGTCTCCTGGTAGTGTCTCCAGCCTCTGGACACTACGCTGACAGATGCAGCAAACCTTCTTGCCACAGCTCTCACTGATGTGCCATCCTGGATGAGCTGCACTACCTGAGCAACTTCTGTGGGTTGTAGAGTCCGTCTCATGCTACCACGTGTGTGAAAGCACAACCAACATTGAAAAGTGACCAAAACATCAGCCAGAAAGCACTGGTACTGAGATGTGGTCTGTGGTCCCCACCTGCAGAACCACTCCTTTATTGAGGGTGTCTTGATAATTGCCAATAATTTCCATCTATTGTCTATTCCATTTGCACAACAGCATGTGAATCATAGAATCATAGAATAGTAGAGTTGGAAGGGACCTCCTGGGTCATCTGGTCCAACCCCCTGCTCAAAGCAGGATTCACTAGATCATCTCAGACAGATGTCTGTCCAGCCTCTGTTTGAAGACGTCCATTGAAGGGGAACTCACCACCTCTCGTGGCAGCCTGTTCCACTCATTGATCATCCTCACTGTCAAAAAGTTTTTTCTAATATCTAATCTGTGTCTCCTCCCATTTAGTTTCATCCCATTGCTTCTAGTCTTTCCTTGTGCAAATGAGAATAAAGATGATCCTTCTACAATGTGACAGCCCTTGACATATTTGTAGACAGCTATTAAGTCTCCTCTCAGTCTTCTTTTTTGCAAGCTAAACATTCCCAAATCCTGCAACCGTTCCTCATAGGACATGGTTTGCAGACCAGTCACCATTCTGGTCGCTCTTCTCTGAACTTGCTCCAGTTTGTCTATGTCTTTTTTAAAATGTGGTGCCCAAAACTGTACACAGTATTCCAGATGAGGTCTGACCAAAGAGGAGTAAAGACCGATAATGACTTCACGTGATCTAGACTGTATGCTTCTGTTAAGAACACCAGAATTGGCACCGAAGAGGAGACCCCACCGAAGAGGAGACCCACCGAAGAGGAGACCCAAGAGGAGACCCACCAAAGAGGAGACCCCACCGAAGAGGAGACCCCACCGAAGAGGAGACCCAAGAGGAGACCCCACCGAAGAGGAGACCCCACCGAAGAGGAGACCCACCGAAGAGGAGACCCAAGAGGAGACCCACCAAAGAGGAGACCCCACCGAAGAGGAGACCCCACCGAAGAGGAGACCCAAGAGGAGACCCCACCGAAGAGGAGACCCCACCGAAGAGGAGACCCCACCGAAGAGGAGACCCACCGAAGAGGAGACCCAAGAGGAGACCCACCGAAGAGGAGACCCACCAAAGAGGAGACCCCACCAAAGAGGAGACCCCACCGAAGAGGAGACCCAAGAGGAGGCCCACCAAAGAGGAGACCCAAGAGGAGACCCCACCGAAGAGGAGACCCCACCGAAGAGGAGACCCCACCGAAGAGGGGTCTTATTAAACATTGACCTGTCTTTAGATGAAAAGGGAGCTTTTTTTTTTCTTTCTTTCTTTTATTGTATTCCTACTTCTTCCCTGAACATGATTTTTTATTTTTTTTTAAATCTGCCATACTGTTCCAGAGATATGGGCCTTTTTACTTACTGCTAAATTTTATGATCTATATCAAAGGGGGCGTGGCTCACAGGATCCTCAGGGGCGTGTCTTTAGGCTGCTCTGCATAATTATCCTGTGGGCCACGCCCCCTTATAAAGATTACACACAATCAACACTAAATAAAAAGGCCCATATCTCTGCAACCGTATGGTGGATTTAAAAAAATGAAAAAGTGTAATACTCGGGGGAGCAGCGGGAATAAAGTAAGGGCAAACACTGGTCACTTCTGACTTGGTGACATGTCCTCTTTAAAGTAGAATTTTTGTTCTTCTTCAATTCTGGTTATTGTATGTGATAAATTGGGAACATGTCATTTACTTACAGGATTGTGCTGGCGTTATCCTTTACTCTGCTGAATCTGCTACCCAAGTGGCCCTCGATGGTATTCAGTGTCTAGGTAAGGAGAGTCTAACCTGTGCCTTTTGGCCAACACCTAAATCCACCAGCACTACTGATACATATTTATTCTTCAGTTTTGCCCTCGATGTTTCCAGCAGTCCACAACACAAAGCGATCACCATTACGGCTGTGGGGGTTTTTTTTGTTTTTTTTTTGCCTAATGTTTTCAGCCGATTCATCAATTGAGCAAACTCTGTGCCCGAAAAATATAACCTCCATAATTGATTTTATATGATACATTTCTCGCACAAAATTTTGCGCTGTGTTAGAGGAGCATCCAATTTTTTTTTCATTAAAGTCACAAAAAAAAAAAGATTAAAGACGAAAATAAAGAATTCATTGTACTGTGTGCGCCATTTTGAAGAATTATTTTGGTGCAAAAAAAACCCCATCAAGTAATGATCCAAGATGTAAAAAAAAAAAAAAAATGAGAAAATGACTTTAAATTTTAACTGCAAATGAAACTTGCCCTATGTGTCTTCACCTGTATGAAAAGACTGGGATGGCTCTGGGAGCAAGCGCACCACCACCGCTGTGTTTTCATATATAGGCATCTCCAATGTTTAGGAATTCAGTGTTGACAAGCGTTGCGATTTGTGCAAGTAAAGGTGTCAGGTTTAGATTGTTGCCTGTATTCACTTTAAGGGAATCTTTAAGTAGGTTTTTGTTATATAATCGGAGAGCAGCATGGTGGAGGGGCAGAGACCCTGATTCCAGCGATGTGTCATTTTTGATACAAAAACAGTTTTCTCTGCTGCAGAGCTCTAAATGCTTAGCCCTGTATAACCCCTCCCACACCACTGATTGGCAGCTGTGTATAACACCCGCCCACACTACTGATTGGCAGCTGTGTATAACCCCCGCCCACACTACTGATTGGCAGCTGTGTATAACCCCCGCCCACACTACTGATTGGCAGCTGTGTATAACCCCCGCCCACACTACTGATTGGCAGCTGTGTATAACCCCCGCCCACACTACTGATTGGCAGCTGTGTATAACCCCCGCCCACACCACTGATTGGCAGCTGTGTATAACACCCGCCCACACTACTGATTGGCAGCTGTGTATAACCCCCGCCCACACTACTGATTGGCAGCTGTGTATAACCCCCGCCCACACCACTGATTGGCAGCTGTGTATAATCCCCGCCCACACCACTGATTGGCAGCTGTGTATAACCCCCGCCCACACCACTGATTGGCAGCTGTGTATAACCCCCGCCCACACCACTGATTGGCAGCTGTGTATAACCCCCGCCCACACCACTGATTGGCAGCTGTGTATAACCCCCGCCCACACCACTGATTGGCAACTGTGTATAACCCCACCCACACTACTGATTGGCAGCTGTGTATAACCCCCGCCCACACCACTGATTGGCAGCTGTGTATAACCCCTGCCCACACCACTGATTGGCAGCTGTGTATAACCCCTGCCCACACCACTGATTGGCAGCTGTGTATAACCCCCGCCCACACCACTGATTGGCAGCTGTGTATAACCCCCGCCCACACCACTGATTGGCAGCTGTGTATAACCCCCGCCCACACCACTGATTGGCAGCTGTGTATAACCCCTGCCCACACCACTGATTGGCAGCTGTGTATAACCCCCGCCCACACCACTGATTGGCAGCTGTGTATAACCCCCGCCCACACTACTGATTGGCAGCTGTGTATAACCCCCGCCCACACCACTGATTGGCAGCTGTGTATAACCCCCGCCCACACCACTGATTGGCAGCTGTGTATAACCCCCGCCCACACCACTGATTGGCAGCTGTGTATAACCCCCGCCCACACCACTGATTGGCAGCTGTGTATAACCCCCGCCCACACCACTGATTGGCAGCTGTGTATAACCCCCGCCCACAACACTGATTGGCAGCTGTGTATAACCCCCGCCCACACCACTGATTGGCAGCTGTGTATAACCCCCGCCCACACCACTGATTGGCAGCTGTGTATAACCCCCGCCCACACCACTGATTGGCAGCTGTGTATAACCCCCGCCCACACCACTGATTGGCAGCTGTGTATAACCCCCGCCCACAACACTGATTGGCAGCTGTGTATAACCCCCGCCCACACCACTGATTGGCAGCTGTGTATAACCCCCGCCCACACCACTGATTGGCAGCTGTGTATAACCCCCGCCCACAGCACTGATTGGCAGCTGTGTATAACCCCCGCCCACAGCACTGATTGGCAGCTGTGTATAACCCCCGCCCACAGCACTGATTGGCAGCTGTGTATAACCCCCGCCCACACCACTGATTGGCAGCTGTGTATAACCCCCGCCCACAGCACTGATTGGCAGCTGTGTATAACCCCACCCACACTACTGATTGGCAGCTGTGTATAACCCCCACCCACACTACTGATTGGCAGCTGTGTATAACCCCCGCCCACAGCACTGATTGGCAGCTGTGTATAACCCCACCCACACTACTGATTGGCACCTTCCTGTGTATAACCCCCGCCCACACCACTGATTGGCAGCTGTGTATAACCCCCGCCCACAGCACTGATTGGCAGCTGTGTATAACCCCCGCCCACAGCACTGATTGGCAGCTGTGTATAACCCCACCCACACTACTGATTGGCACCTTCCTGTGTACACTATATATTGATAGAAAGCTGCTGATCAGACACCTAGTGCTGTAATGATAATATCCTGCTGATTTAAGACTGATTTTATTGATACAGCAGCACACAGCCCTGTAGTAACACATTGCTGGAATCTGGCCGGACATTATTCTGATCTCAGATTACATAGACAATCCTGCTGACAGATTCCCATTAAAAGGTTCTTCCCGTCCTCTGCTCCCCATCCTCTGGCTTCCTGCTTGCTCCTGATGATTGACAGTTCGGACCAGAGGTGCCACCCGTCCTGTGCGCTCTCCAGTGCTGCAATCAGAAGCAGCCTTCCCTCCTGGAGAATCAGAGGACAGAGGCATAATGAAGCCGGCCGGATCCAGAGCGGACAGCACTCCTTCCCTAGGAGACCGACCACCTCTGACAGACTGGCAGAGGTGGCTGGTGACCTAAAAATATCTCTCTTCTCTAGGTCTGAGAGGATTTTTAATAAGAAGTAAATTGAAAAGTTTTTACCGTATTTTGCAATTTTACCCATGAAGACTGAGACCACCCCATGTTCACTGTTCTTTTATAAATGTTTATTTCTCCACAGGGGGCAATGGCTATATAAACGACTACCCGATGGGCCGCTTCCTTCGTGATGCCAAGCTTTATGAAATAGGGGCTGGTACTACCGAGGTTCGGAGACTGGTCATAGGAAGAGCCTTCAATGCTCTGTACAAGTAACCTGCCGACCTTGGAGATCACCGATCATGGCTCTAACTCCGAACTCAATCCGCAAAAATCTCTCTGCACCCGGGTGGATGAGGAGCGATGGGCACTCACTGCCTAAAACACTTACCTCGTAGCTGAGAGCCTCGTGGCCGCACAGACTGGACTGTTAGGAGACCGGACCGGTCCAGTGCTCTGTCTACCGACTCTTTATCAAGTGAATGTGAAGATTCTTATACCGGGGACATGAAACCATGAACCGTATAGTTATATCCAAGAGATGGGGGGCTCTGATCACCCCCACTGATCACTGTTTATGGAGTCTGTGTATTGCTCCAGGAACAAATAAAGCATACGTCAATCATCTGTCATTATTTTCCCCAGTGCTGTCTATAGTGATATCTACAGCCTGTTAAAGGAGTTGTCTGGGACTTAAACATTTAACATTGATGACTTATCCTTAGTATAGGTCATCAATGTCTGATCGGTGGGGGTGCGACACTCTGCACCCCCGCCAATCTGCTGTTCCTGGTGTCAGCGGCCAGGACTGATCAGTTACAGAGCTGCACAGTGGGTGCGACCGGGCACTGCACTCCACCGGGCACTGCACTCCACCTGCTATTGATTTGAATAGGGGGCGGATGTGCAGTACCGGCCGCGGCCACTATACAGGCGCTGTGCAGATCCATAACTGAGCAGTTTTGTGACGCCGCCGACATCAGGAACAGCTGACTGGTGGGAGTCCCGGGTGTCTCACCCCCACCAATCATACATTAGTGACCTGTCACCAATGTAAGTCTTAAAGGGGTTGTCTAAGTGTAACCCACCCTGTAAGAGCAGAGATGCATTACAGAAAGTGGATGCTTCATCTCTTCATTCCTGTCCTGTCTGTCATCCTGCATAGTCCAGTGAAGGCAATGGCAGGAGAAATGCATGCTGGGAGGTGAAAGGAAGTCAGTTCCAGCTCCTATAGTGCTGATGAAATACTGCACATTCAGAGTATGAGAGTTTTTGGACATATTAGACTATATCAGCACCAGTGGCGGTTTTAGCTTATTGTGGTGTATGTGGTCGGCTTCACTCTGCTTTTCTACAGGATTTATGTGAAGGGCTTTAAGAAAATATAAGCTCTTAAGAAAAATTATAGAAAATTTCAGTTAAATTACTTGTAAAAATCACTGATTCTTCTGTGGCAGAATCAGGGGGAGATCTGGAATTTTTACAAAGAATATAACTCAATTTTTTGTTTTTAAGCAAGCGACAGGTTCTCTTTAGCAGTAGTCCTAAATAAAATACACATGGAATAAATGGGGAAAGAGTTGATACGAGGAGTAAAATAATAGAAATATATCCCCCCGGTGGAGGTTTAGTAGATTGCAGGCAGGTGTCACAATGTACTTTAGTGACCCCTGCTGGTAGTGGTGGGGATTTGTTTTCAATTGTATTTTAATTCTATTCTTGCTGCATCTCACAATAAATACTAAGGAGGGAAATTTCCTAAGACAGGCGAGTCACAGTCCAGTCTGATTTGTGCTGGATTTATGAAGAGGGGAACACCATGTAATAAATAAGGTAAAGATTTAGCCGTTCTTGAAGCAAATTGAAATCTCCATCTGCTGTGAGCAGCCATAGAGCTGCTTTATGTGCTGAATTCTGGTATATTATAGAAAGTCTATCAGATGTATAGGCCGCCCCTCAGGCCTAATCACAGACACTTTATAAAAAGAAACAATTGCAAGTTTTAGCACAAGACAGATTTCTAAATAAAACATTTAATAGATCGCCCCTATGGGCATATTATTAAAATCTAAAAGAAAGTTATTCTATCCATTAGCACATATGCTCCTAACATGGGAAATAATCACCACAGAATTGTTTAATATGCAGTAAATGAATAACCTGCCAGACACCCGACGGACTGACCGCGGCAGGGGCAGAAATCACACTTAGGCCACGGCCCCACTATCAGTATTCGGTTAGTATCTTTCCTCTGGAGTGGGAGCCAAAACCAGATGAGGAACAATCAGAGAAAAGGTATAATAGAAACAAGTCACCAATTCTGGATTTATCACCCACTCCTGGTTTTGTCTCCCACTCCTGAGAAAAAATACTGACTGAATACTGATAGTGGGGTCGTGGCCTTAAAAGGGTTATTCCCAAATGGGTATTGTTGGATAGTTCTTGTAAATACAAGTGATTTTTGCAATTTACTGCTTATTAAAATTGTCAGTCGTTCTTGAAATATTAACACTTTATTCTTTTAGTTACAGCTCATTGCTTTGGAGACCGACCACTGCTGCTGGACAGCAGAACATAAGCAGTGCTTACATGCTCTTTTCCATTGAGCTTGTAAGCGCTGTATTGAACCTGTCCCGAAACGCTGAAGCGCACCACAACTTCCTAACCAGTTTCAGCACAAGGTAGACCACAGCGGTGGTCGGTCTCCAAGGCAACAAGCTGTAAACAAAAGAAAAGCGTTAACTCAAGAACGACTGAAAAGTTTAATAAGCAATGAAATGCAAAAGTGCTTGTTTTTACCAACACTATCTGACAGTGCCCATCCATGAAGATGAGGAAAAACCCTTTTAAAGGCCACTGACAAAGGAACAATATTTGCAGCCTGTTTTAATATTTCTCATCTGGAGCCTCCCTCACAGCAGTATATGCCGAATTTGGGGGTCTGTACGTCCATTTCACTGTTGCCTTCACTAGCTCGCAGGTATCTGCACCGAGGTCTCTTCTATAGCGGCCATGTAGTGGTAGATACCAGTTATTTTTCCCTATTACTGTACGTGCTCCTCTCCGTGAGTCACATAGTATTCATGTCCCCGTTGTGCCCTATAGTTGGTAAAATTGCCTTCTAGAAACATGAATGCTACCTGTGGATTCATTGGAAAGTTATCATACCCTGAGTGTCCCTATAGTGTAATAATGCCCTTTAGGTGTCCACTGAACTGCTAATAATGCCCCCCTGAGGATTCCTTTTACAGTTATATTGACACTGTCGCCCACAAAAAATAGGGCCCAAAAATGTAAAATAATTATATATTCACCATAAACCGGATCCTGAGTGATCTGCGTCCTACAACGCAGGCTGCCGTGAGCACTTCTGCCTATCAATGGGTACTGATTGTACAGAAACTCCTCCGTACTCCAGTAGATGTATGTAACATCAAAATCAGATTTAGGCTATGTGCCCACGATGCAGAATAGATGCAGATTTTTCCTGAGCGTTTCTGCCTCTCCCTGGCAGAAAAAAAAACACATGCAGATTTTACATGCGTTTTTTTCTGCCAGGGAGAAGCGTTTTTTAAGCATTTTTGCATGCATTTCCGCATGTAAAAAACGGGTCATGCAACCGCCGACATCAGCGGTCGTGTGACCATCACATGACTAAATGACGTCAGCGCAGGTCCTTTTAGAACACGGCAGGACGCCAATTACAGAGGACACCGCGGAAGAGGTAAGTATAATGTTTTTTTTTTTTTTTACGTTTTAATTCTTTTTTTTTTTACTAATGGTACCCGGGTCGGATGAGAGTCTCCTCTGCTCCAGACCCGGGTACCATCCACGCATTGAACCGCATAACATTCGCATGCATACATGCGGATGTTATGCAGTTCAATGCAAGTCAATGGCGGCAATTACGCACAAGAAATGGACGTGCTGTCGATTTTTCCGCAATGATAATACGCAGCGGAAATTTCTGCAGCATGTGCACAGCACATGCAGATTACCAAGCGTTTTTAATGCACTTTCGTGGTGGAAATGCATTAAATCCGCATCGTGGGCACGCAGCCTAAAACACTTTATGCAATAAAATGAAATTGAATTAAAAAAATAGTTTACTACCTGTTTGCAAATGACAAACTGCACTTTTACTATTTCTAGACGATTTATGAAAAAAATCACGGCCAGACGATATTTATTACGGACACATTGGAAAACCATAATAAATGCTTGTGATTATAAGTGATAAATGTCCACAACCCATAATCCTGATGTGTAACGTCAGCTGCAGTCACTGTCATCTGTAACATGATGAGAATTACTCACAATAATCTGCAGAAGTTTCTTCAGCTTCAGAAAATGTAATTGTTTCTCCAGAGCGGGCGATAAAGTGCCGTATTGTTCTGTGCTGGAGTTTGTGGTGGGCCGGCGACCCTGGTGCTGGTTATAAGCCCGGTCTATGGACCTCAGCGTTACAGGTCACCTAAACACCTCTACATGGAGCCTGTAACCTGTATTCTCAGGCCGTGTAAGGGACGCCATAATGATAAGGCGCCTGCCTGGTAACAAGTGCAGATTAATGGCCGCTACAGTGAAGAGAATGGCCTGTGGTGAAAGGGTTAATACTGGGGCCCTGCATCAGTAATAGCCCCTGTAGTCACCATGACAACTGTTATGAGGTCATAAACACATGTCATAAAGAAGATTCCGTGAGAGAAGGCCGCGCTGCCACGATCAGCGCCATTACTGATGGACCGAGGACCTGGAGCGCGGCCCCCCACGTAATGTACCCACCTGGGTGTAATATGGAGGTTCTAGCAGGGGGAGGGGTTGTCCGCTTTAGACGCCCCCAGGGTGTATGAAGATAATAGATGGGGGTCCGCAGCAGAGGATAGAGAGACCCTCTACATACAGCCCCTCTCCTCAGGGTGAACATGGATAGACCTATGAATTTCATGGGTGCTGTGGGGAGATGGGGAGGGGGGATTTATCCTATTAGGGGTCATCCATAACCAACAACCCCTGTAACCGAGTGTCCAACTTCTTGTGACTTGGACCTGGATCTGTAAGGGAGAGTTATAATAATTTCTGTAATGAGTATATCATGTCATCCATGTTGTATATATATATTCACTGTGTCCATTAGTGGAGATTTGAATCCTTAGTTATGTTCTCTATAGTCAGCAGCAAGAATTAATTGTAACTGACTATTATCTGATTCTGCATTGTCTGTATAACCTTGATCACAATGTATTAGGGTCAGACAGCCGCTCAGCTTGTTTGTCTCCTTGTTAACAGGTAAACAGAGTTTTACTTCAGAATTCAGGTGTCGTCTTATCCTCTTGGTAAAAGGTGAAATTCTCCTGTCATCTTGGTCCTTCGAGCCGGAATTCATCATCTCCTCCAACATGAGGTAAGTGCTGATACCGCGCACGAGGAGGGATGGAAATACCCTCTGTGGAACAAGTCCTCCGCCTGAATTGGCGTCAAAAGAGGCCAAGGAGAATTGAGAGTCGACCACATCTGAATTTGGGTAAGAAAAATGGTATTATTATTATTAATTAGGTAATATTATTAGTCCAGTATTAATGGTATTTATAAGTTGCTGCAATTGGGGTTCGTGTGACCCCTGGAAATTGCTGCAATTGGGGTTTGTTTGACCCCTGTAATTGTTGCTATTGGGGTTGTGTGACCCCTGTAAGTTGCTGCAATTGGGGTTTGTGTGACCCCTGGAAGTTTGACCCCTGTAAGTTGCTGCAATTGGGGTTTGTGTGACCCATGTAAGTTGCTGCAATTGGGGTTTCTGTGACCCCTGTAAGTTGCTGCAATTGGGGTTTCTGTGACCCCTGTAAATTGCTGCAATTGGGGTTTGTTTGACCCCCTGGAAGTTGCAAATAGTCCATAGTCTATGTGAGAAGACTACAGGAATAAATAACTCTGTGTGCCCATTAAACGATCTACATGGTGAGGGTCTAGGACCAGGGGGCATTGTTAATAATCCGCTGGGCTAACTTGCAATAATACTGATGGTTGTGTGTGTGTGTGTATGTATGTATGTATGTATATATATATATATATATATATATATACACATATATACATATATATATACATATACACATATATATATATACACACATATACATATATATATATATATAATATAGAAAAAAAGAAAAGAAAAAGAGCAGCACAAGCAAACAACCAACTTGTAAATGGGTGGGTGCCCATCCTCCAGGTAAATAGCAAACCTCCTTACATATAAAAAAAAAAAAATAGCTCCACAGTCACCATCAGGGCGGCGTCAGCACCCGACGCACCCGGGCAAATGCCGGGGCCCTGAGCAGGTAGAGGGGCCCACTGGCGGTCGCGCACCCCGCCGGGCTATGGGCGGAGGAGAGCTGTGCCAGCGCCCGCCCTTCTCCGCCGCTTGCTCAGCGCCCCGGCAGCCGGATACTTACCTCTCCCCGTGCCTCCGCAGATCTGCTGTCTTCCTGCTCTATGCTCTCTGTGACGTCTCAGGTCAGAGGGTGCGGTGACGTCTTTACACCGTGCCCTCCCCTGAGCCGTCACAGGCCGCGCAGAGCGGGAATATACCGGCAAGTCGGCGACGCTGGAGTCCGGAGCTGAGGCATGGGACATTATATGGGGGGGGGGTGACATCCTGCATGGGGCATTATAAAGAGAGGGGGGGGGTGACATCCTGCATGGGGCATTATAAAGAGTGGGGGGTGACATCTTGCATGGGGCATTATACAGAGGGGGGGTGACATCCTGCATGGGGCATTATACAGAGGGGGGGTGACATCCTGCATGGGGCATTATACAGAGGGGGGGTGACATCCTGCATGGGGCATTATAAAGAGGGGAGTGACATACTGCATGGGACATTATAAAGAGGGGGGTGACATCCTGCATGGGGCATTATAAAGAGAGGGGGGTGACATCCGGCATGGAACATTATAAAGAGAGGGGGGTGACATCTTGTATGGGGCATTATACAGAGGGGGGGTGACATCTTGCATGGGGCATTATACAGAGGGGGGGGTGACATCCTGCATGGGGCATTATACAGAGGGGGGGGTGACATCCTGCATGGGGCATTATAAAGAGGGGGTGACATCCTGCATGGGGCATTATAAAGAGGGGGGTGACATCCTGCATGGGGCATTATAAAGAGAGGGGGGGACAGCCTGCATGGGGCATTATACAGAGGGGGGGGGTGACATCCTGCATGGGGCATTATAAAGAGAGGGGGTGACATCCTGCATGGGGCCTTATACAGAGGGGGGGTGACATCCTGCATGGGGCCTTATAAAGAGGGGGGTACATCCTGCATGGGGCATTATAAAGAGGAGGGGTGACAGCCTGCATGGGGCATTATAAGGGGGGGGGGAACAGCCTGCATGGGGCATTATAAGGGGGGGGGGGACAGCCTGCATAGTGCATTATGTGGGGGGAACTGCCTGCATGGAGCATTATAAGGGGGGGGACAGCCTGCATGGAGCATTATTTGGGGGTCAGTATCTTGTATGGAGCGTTATAAGGGGACCAGTATCCTGTATGGAGCGTTTTATGGGGGCCAGTATCCTGTATGGAGCGTTATATGGGGGCCCGTATCCTGTATGGAGCTTTATAAGGGGACCAGTATCCTGTATGGAGCGTTATAAGGGGACCAGTATCCTGTATGGAGCGTTATATGGGGGCCAGTATTCCGTATGAAGCGTTATATGGGGGCCAGTATTCCGTATGGAGCGTTATATGGGGGCCAGTATTCCGTATGGAGCGTTATATGGGGGCCAGTATTCTGTATGGAGCCTTATATGGGGGCCAGTATTCCGTATGGAGCCTTATATGGGGGCCAGTATTCCGTATGGAGCCTTATATGGGGGCCAGTATTCCGTATGGAGCCTTATATGGGGGCCAGTATTCCGTATGGAGCCTTATATGGGGGCCAGTATTCCGTATGGAGCCTTATATGGGGGCCAGTATTCCGTATGGAGCCTTATATGGGGGCCAGTATTCTGTATGGAGCCTTATATGGGGGCCAGTATTCCGTATGGAGCCTTATATGGGGGTCAGTATTCCGTATGGAGCCTTATATGGGGGCCAGTATCCCGTATGGAGCGTTATATGGGCGCCAGTATTCTGTATGGAGCGTTATATGGGGGCCAGTATCCTGTATGGGGCATTTTATGGCGGCCAGTATTCTGTATGGAGCGTTATATGGGGGCCAGTATTCCGTATGGAGCGTTATATGGGGGCCAGTATTCCATATGGGGCCTTATATGGGGGCCAGTATTCCGTATGGAGCCTTATATGGGGGCCAGTATTCCATATGGAGCCTTATATGGGGGCCAGTATTCCGTATGAAGCGTTATATGGGGGCCAGTATTCCGTATGGAGCCTTATATGGGGGCCAGTATTCCGTATGGAGCCTTATATGGGGGCCAGTATTCCGTATGGAGCCTTATATGGGGGCCAGTATTCCGTATGGGGCCTTATATGGGGGCCAGTATTCCGTATGGGGCCTTATATGGGGGCCAGTATTCTGTATGGAGCGTTATATGGGGGCCAGTATTCCGTATGGGGCCTTATATGGGGGCCAGTATTCTGTGTGGAGCGTTATATGGGGGCCAGTATTCCGTATGGGGCCTTATATGGGGGCCAGTATTCTGTATGGAGCGTTATATGGGGGCCAGTATTCCGTATGGGGCCTTATATGGGGGCCAGTATTCTGTATGGAGCGTTATATGGGGGCCAGTATCCTGTATGGGGCCTTATATGGGGGACAGTATTCCGTATGGGGCCTTATATGGGGGCCAGTATTCTGTATGGAGCGTTATATGGGGGCCAGTATCCTGTATGGGGCCTTATATGGGGGACAGTATTCCGTATGGGGCCTTATATGGGGGACAGTATTCTGTGTGGAGCGATTCGCCGGTTTCTGAGCTATTGTGGAATTTACAATAGATATCGCTCATGTAATGTAAGAAGTGAAATCTTTGCATTGTACTATATATATATATTTCTCTGCTGTATCTCTGCATCATGAATCGTGGTATGTGTTAAAGGGGCCACTGAGACTCTTTCGCCCGGGGCCCAGAAAAACATATATATATGCCGGTATTTTGTTGTTATATATTTATGTATTTATGTATACGCCGGTATTTTGTTGTTATATATTTATGTATATATGTATACGCTGGTATTTTGTTGTTATATATTTATGTATATATGTATACGCTGGTATTTTGTTGTTATATATTTATGTATATATGTATACGCCGGTATTTTGTTGTTATATATTTATGTATATATGTATACGCCGGTATTTTGTTGTTATATATTTATGTATATATGTATACGCCGGTATTTTGTTGTTATATATTTATGTATATATGTATACGCCGGTATTTTGTTGTTATATATTTATGTATTTATGTATACGCCGGTATTTTGTTGTTATATATTTATGTATATATGTATACGCTGGTATTTTGTTGTTATATATTTATGTATATATGTATACGCCGGTATTTTGTTGTTATATATTTATGTATATATGTATACGCCGGTATTTTGTTGTTATATATTTATGTATATATGTATACGCCGGTATTTTGTTGTTATATATTTATGTATATATGTATACGCTGGTATTTTGTTGTTATATATTTATGTATATATGTATACGCCGGTATTTTGTTGTTATATATTTATGTATTTATGTATACGCCGGTATTTTGTTGTTATATATTTATGTATATATGTATACGCCGGTATTTTGTTGTTATATATTTATGTATATATGCATACGCCGGTATTTTGTTGTTATATATTTATGTATTTATGTATACGCCGGTATTTTGTTGTTATATATTTATGTATATATGTATACGCCGGTATTTTGTTGTTATATATTTATGTATATATGCATACGCCGGTATTTTGTTGTTATATATTTATGTATTTATGTATACGCCGGTATTTTGTTGTTATATATTTATGTATATATGTATACGCCGGTATTTTGTTGTTATATATTTATGTATATATGTATACGCCGGTATTTTGTTGTTATATATTTATGTATATATGTATACGCCGGTATTTTGTTGTTATATATTTATGTATATATGTATACGCCGGTATTTTGTTGTTATATATTTATGTATATATGTATATGCCGGTATTTTGTTGTTATATATTTATGTACATATGTATATGCCGGTATTTTGTTGTTATATATTTATGTATATATGTATACGCCGGTATTTTGTTGTTATATATTTATGTATATATGTATACGCTGGTATTTTGTTGTTATATATTTATGTATATATGTATACGCCGGTATTTTGTTGTTATATATTTATGTATATATGTATACGCCGGTATTTTGTTGTTATATATTTATGTATATATGTATATGCCGGTATTTTGTTGTTATATATTTATGTATATGCCGGTATTTTGTTGTTATATATTTATGTATATGCCGGTATTTTGTTGAATTTTGTCTTTTGTCAATCGTGTCATTGTCATTTGTCTTTTAATATCGTAAAATCAAAGACATAAAATGTATGTTTTCTGTAGACACATGAGGCTCCTTGAATGATCTCTAGAGTGAATGTATGAGGATTAGATATAAAATCCTGAGTGTATAAGGGAGTCCAGTTAGGTGCGGTTGACGGTCATTTGTGGACTGAAGACAATTGATAGGTTATTATAACTGTGTAAACACCAAGGTACACGGCACCTGATCCCATGGATGATATTTCTTGTCGTCTTACAGAATACAATCTGTATTGTTCTATGTATACTTCTTATAATAACACAGAGTGACTGAAACCTCCACGTTTCAAAAGTGAACGCAGGGTTAAACCTGTGGCGGTTGAGCGAGACCTCGTCACGATCACTGTGGAGTTAGTAGAGTCCGCGACGGTGGTGTTCTGAATACCTGATTTTAAGAACGGGAACGTCTCTGGATATAAAGAGACGGTGTCGATAGACTTTATCTCAGCACTTCAGGTCTAGGAATACGAGGGAACTTTTGTCTATTGTCTTATCGTTTCTCTTGTCTTAATTCTGTGGGTCACATGTCTTCATGTGCGTGGTTGTCCAAACGCTGATTGTGAAAGTTGTTGTGAATTGTGTGTTTGTATTGTTATCCTCGTCAATTACACTGTGCTGCCATATTCCTCCTTTACAGGCCTTCATTGGACAAAGGTGGGAACACATAGAATATCCAGTAAATAAGCAGAGATCTCCTTCCTGGATTCAGGTGTTGTCCGATCTCACTTGTAGGTGAAATTCTCCTGTCAGAGAGATGGTCGATCCACCTGCGCAATCAGATCAACCAAATTCGTTCTAGCAATCAATATGGTGGAAGATATCGCAGCTGGATCTCTCCAACATCCACTTTATCACATTTATCATCTACATTTGTTATGTCGTTCTCTGTAAATCTGGATAAATGTACAAATTGTAAAACTCTGCAGTTCCACCTGTTATATATCGGCACTAACTCTCTAAGCCCAAGGGAAGGGCAGCCCTCCAGCCATGGTTCCCTAGAGGTTTCCTCCACAGGGGGTTTTCCTCTCCTGAGTGCTGGAGGGTGACTCTTCGTGAGTCGGGGGTTGTGCCATTTTCGGTGTCATGTAAATTTAAATAAAATTCTGACTATTTGACACCTAATTGCAATGCTTTGTGTATTTATTTTGTGTGCTTCTGTCTGATTCATTTTATTTGGGGGTTGGGGTCCATCACATACGGCTGGACATCTGCCGGCCGCACAGGACGTAGTAAGCATATTATGCCCCGGGGGTCGCCCCTGCTCTGATGATGATGATGGAGAAGAGGAGACAAGCATTACAGCACAACTCCTGAACGTGTGCTCTCATCATTGGAATAAAGAATTGTATTACAACATTATTAAAAAGCAGATTACTTGTCTATTCCTGTAGCTCACATTGTTTTCAAAGGAGAAAGCTGCATGCAAGATGGTCTGTGGGAACAGGGGCTACACAAAATCTTCTTTATCCTGATGGGTCATCCCTGCCACCAGATGGGAGCTGCACCCCCGACCTAAGGGGCAGCCTCAAAATAATGCTTCCTTAAAGGGAAACTTTTATGTCTGATAACGCTATAAACCTGAACATATAGGGTTAATCTGCAGGTTAATAGCTTTAGGAAGGTGCCCAACCGCTGGACAGTAAGTGTGGCACCCGAGAGAAAATTAACTTTATTTATCCTAGGAGACGCCATCTTTCAGTCATTCAGACATGGCCCAGAGCAATTATTGTCACCGCTCACAGGACTGAGAGCAGCAGCTGTAAGCATGCCCCGGCACTGACTGACAGCCGGCTATGCAGTGCAGTCAGTGCCAGGCCGTGCTCACAACCGCCACTCTCAGCAATGTGAGTGATGGCTGTAATGTTGTTTTAGTACCAAATTTGTAATTTTCACAGGGGATAATAGGAGAACACGGACCCCATAATTTGTTACACAATTTCTCCCGAACGTAATGATGACCCCTGTGCGGTCAAAAACTGCAGTGGGAGCAGACGGCCGGGCTGGGAGAGGAAAGAGCGCTATTGGATTTTGGACTGGAATAGATTGTGAATGCTGTCTCACATGTGAAGACCCCCTGACATGCCAAAACAGCAGAAACAACCCACAAGTGACGCCATTTTGGAAACTAGACCCCGGAAGGAATTCTTCTAGCTGTGCGCTGAGTATTTTTAACCCACAGATGATTCACAAAACTTTATAACAATTAGATGTGAAAACAAAAAATAAATATTTTCCACTGAAATACTGTGTTAGCCCAAGTTTGCAATTTCCACAAGGGATAATAGGATGAAATGGATCCATATATTGTTATGTAATTCCTCCGAATGCAGTGATCCCCAGGGCCGTATTCACAGGTCATGCTGCCCCAGGCACTGGTCATAAATGCCCCCTGATTACAGGCCATTTATAACAATTATCCGTATGGGAAGGTCATGTCTAGTCAGGCGCAATGCTAATCAGTCAGTAATAACAAAGGAGAACCTGAATAATAAAACTATTGTCTATAACTGATCACTAGTTATAATAATGTAATAATAATTGGCACCAGTTGTACAATTTCCAGAAGTCTGATCCCCCCAGCGAGCAGCCTGGTCCTGGTGGTCAGTGGTGGGGATTGTGTCCTAATCATCTGGTCTTCTGGAGCACATAGTAATAAATGCTGAGACTAAATATTATTCCTATACAGAGACAGAATAATACCGCTATATCACTTCCTAATAACAGCACCACACACCCATACAATGAGTATATAGTCCCATCATATCACCGCCACCTTGCTGGGATTGGAGAACCATCATACATAGACTGAATAATACCACTATGCTGTGACTGAATAACAAGACCAAAGACTGAATAATACCGCCATATTGTTACCAAATAAAAACAATCCTATGGGAATCCATACAATGCAGAAAATGTAACTGAGGGCTCTGTGCACACAACATCTTCTCAGGCGGATTCCTCTGCAGAAACTGCCTGGAAAACCTCCCAACCAATGTCCAAAAGAAAGAACATCTTCATCTCCATGTAAAGCCACTTGCTTTGCTCATGTTCCGACTTCTGAACGTCTTTTAACCACTTCAAATTCCTAAAAACGCCAAGAGACTAAAAGAAGCGACCTGAGCGCTGTCTGGAGTTTGCTGCTGGGAAGACGCTGTTACGTTACAATACAAGTCAGTGTTAGAGCTGAGATTGTGGACTTTCCTCTCTTCCTCCAGACTCTGGATCTTGATTTCCAAATGAAATGCAAAATTTACTTTCATCTGAAAACAACACCTTGGACCAGCGCTGCCATCGGGGCTTTAGTGCCCTTACTAGATTCCTCTTTCATTGCCCCATGCCCCCTTAAAGTATGATGCCAACAAAAGTGCCCCCCAAACACAGTATGATACCCCCATGGTGAATTCCTCCACATACACAGTATAATGATCCCTACTGGACCCCTACCGTACCCCACCAACTCCCAAGTCAAAGTATGGTGACCCCCAACACAGCATGATCCCCCAACTGTGACCACCACACAGCCCCCCATGCTGTATAATGGGCCTATATACATTATAATGACCCCACACCTCTCCACACTCCACATAGTATAATGCACTTGTCATGGTCCTCCACACAGTATAACGCACTCGCCATGGTCCTCCACACAGTATAATGCACTCGCCATGGTCCTCCACACAGTATAATGCACTCGCCATGGTCCTCCACACAGTATAATGCACTCACCATGGTCCTCCACAAAGTATAAGACACTCGTTATGGTCCTGTACACAGTATAATGCAGCCCCCCATAGGGTAAAATGCAGCCCCCAGTCCTCCAGTATTATCAGTACACACTGATTTATAAATAAATACATACTTACCGCTCCTCGCTCCCCGCTGCTTCAGTCTCTGCAGCGCGTCTGTCATCACCTCCGCAGCTGCCAGCTCCACTGTCTGACAGAGCGTGGAGCGTCATCATGCCGCTGCGTCAGACGCAGAGGAGGAATGATGGGAGAGGGAGTGTCACATGACGCTCCATCATTGCTTTCCAACCAGGGCCGGCTCCAGGTTTTCGTGGGGCCCAGGAGAAAGAGTCTCAGTGGCCCTTTTAACACATACCACCATTCAGGATGCACAGATACGGCAGAGAAAAAAAATGTTATATATATATATATATATATATATATATATATATATATATATATATATATATATATATATATTAAAAAATAATGCAGCATGGCTCCATATGGCCAAGATACGTCTTAACAATGAAAATATTGGATCTAGACTGTTTTTTGCTCAGGAACAAGTACTTACAAAAAAACAAAGGTTTTTAGCGCATAAATTGGCTCATATTGTTATAAGGGGGTGTAACTGCCTCTTGCTGATTCTGCACTCCTCCCAGTAACCAGCTGGTGATGTATAAACAGTTCTACTTGCCCTCTAAATGTAGATGTATTTAGCCCAGAAAAAGACGATTGTCCGTTTAGTTGTAGGCTTGTAGCCCGAAAGTGGCATGTAAGGCAGAGTAGTTACCCATCAGGGGGAGGTTACCTTGCCATGGTTGATGGGCACACATGAATTGGCCAATTTATGAGCTAAAAACCTTTATTTTTTGTAAGTACTTGTTAGTGAGCAAAAAAACAGTCTAGATCCAATATTTTCATTGTTAAGACATATCTTGGCCATATGGAGCGCTGCTGCATTATTTTTTAATATATTTTATAGTTAGAGGAGCTGGCACCAGTTCACACTAGGAGGTGCTGGTCAGGTTTATCTGGTTCATAAATATATATATACACTACCGTTCAAAAGTTTGGGGTCATTTAGAAATTTCATTATTTTTGAAAGAAAAGCACATTTTTTTCAATGAAGCTAACATTAAATGAATCAGAAATACACTCTATACATTGTTAATGTGGTAAATGACTATTCTAGCTGCAAACGTCTTGTTTTTATTGCAAGATCTACATAGGTGTATTGAGGCCCATTTCCAACAACCACCACTCCAGTGTTTTAATGGTACATTGTGTTTGCTAACTGTGTAAGAAGGCTAATGGATGTTTAGAAAACCCTAGAAAACCCTTGCAGAAGTATGTTAGCCCAGCTGAAAATGGTTTGGCTGATTTGAGAAGCTATAAAATTGACCTTCCTTTGAGCTAGTTGAGAATCTGGAGCATTACATTTGTTTGTTCTATGAAACTCTCAAAGTGGCCAGAAAAAGAGAACTTTCATGTGAAACTCAACAGTCTATTCTTGTTCTTAGAAATGAAGGCTATTCCATGCGAGAACTTGCCAAGAAACTGAAGATTTCCTACAACAGTGTGTACTACTCCCTTCAGAGGAGAGCACAAACAGGCTCTAACCAGAGTAGAAAGAGTAATGTGAGGCCCCGCTGCACAACTGAGCAACAAGACAAGTACATTAGAGTCTCTAGTTTGAGAAATCGACGCCTCACAGCTCCTCAACTGGCAGCTTCATTAAATAGTACACGCAAAACGCCAGTGTCAACGTCTACAGTGAAGAGGCCACTCCGGGATGCTGGCCTTCAGGGCAAAGTGGCAAAGAAAAAGCCATATCTGAGACTGGCTAATAAAAGGAAAATATTTTTATGGGCAAAAGAACACAGACATTGGACAGAGGAAGATTGGAAAAAAGTTTTATGGACAGACGAATCAAAGTTTGAGGTGTTTGGATCACACAGAAGAACATTTGTGAGAAGCAGAACTACTGAAAAGATGCTGGAAGAGTGCCTGACGCCATCTGTCAAGCATGGTGGAGGTAATGTGATGGTCTGGGGTTGCTGGTAAAGTGGGAGATTTGTACAAGGTAAATGGGATTTTGAGAAAGGAAGGCTATCACTTCATTTTGCAACGCCATGCCATACCCTGTGGACAGCGCTTGATTGGAGCCAATTTCATCCTACAACAGGACAATGACCCAAAGCACACCTCCAAATTATGCATGCAGGGAAGAAGCAGGCAGCTGGTATTCTGTCTGTAATGGAGTGGCCAGCGCAGTCACCAGATCTCAACCCCATTGAGCTGTTGTGGGAGCAGTTTGACCGTATGGTATGCAAAAAGTGCCCATCAAGCCAATCCAACTTGTGGAGGGGCTTCAGGAAGCATGGGGGGAAATTTCTCAAGATTACCTCAGCAAATTAACAGCTAGAATGCCAAAGGTCAGCAATGCTGTAATTGCTGCAAAGGAGCATTCTGTGACGAAAGCAAAGTTTGAAGGAGAAAATTATTCTTTATAATAAAAATCATTATTTCTAACCTTGTCAATGTCTGGACTATATTTTCTAATCATTTTGCAACTCATTTGATAAATTAAAGTATGAGTTTTCATGGAAAACACAACATTGTCTGGGTGACCCCAAACTTTTGGACGGTAGTGTATATATATATATATATCTATAATATAACCGGGGATGCGGGTCTCTGTCCGAAGCCTCGATAGACTGCGCATGCGTGACGCGCAGTCTGGCTCCAGGCAGAAGACCGCATCCAGCCGTTACAGGTAAGAGGAGGTGTATGGCGTCGGAGATCGCTGTATGCGTAGGCACTGAACGCACACTGCGATCTCCGGCGCCATACTTACTTACCTGACCGGGAAGAGCGTTGCCGCGGCGCCTCTCTTCAGCGGAGACCGGGGGCGGAGTGAGACGTCGGATCGGCGCGTGCGCATAGCGCTATCCGGCGCCATTTTACTGAAGACACATTTACAGTGTGTCTTCAGCAAAATGGCGCCGGACAGCGCGGAGCTCTGTCGCCGCACTCCTCCCCCGGCGTCCGGCAGAACAGGACAATTTAACACCATATTTTAGACTTCAGTGCAAGAGGAGACCCAAGAGGAGACCCACCGAAGAGGAGACCCCACCGAAGAGGAGACCCCACCGAAGAGGAGACCCAAGAGGAGACCCACCGAAGAGGAGACCCAAGAGGAGACCCACCGAAGAGGAGACCCCACCGAAGAGGAGACCCCACCGAAGAGGAGACCCACCGAAGAGGAGACCCACCGAAGAGGAGACCCCACCGAAGAGGAGACCCAAGAGGAGACCCACCGAAGAGGAGACCGAAGAGGAGGCCCACCGAAGAGGAGACCCACCGAAGAGGAGGCCCACCGAAGAGGAGACCCACCGAAGAGGAGACCCACCGAAGAGGAGACCCAAGAGGAGACCCACCGAAGAGGAGACCCACCGAAGAGGAGCCCCACCGAAGAGGAGACCCACCGAAGAGGAGACCCCACCGAAGAGGAGACCCCACCGAAGAGGAGACCCAAGAGGAGACCTACCGAAGAGGAGACCCACCGAAGAGGAGACCCACCGAAGAGGAGACCCAAGAGGAGACCCACCGAAGAGGAGCCCCACCGAAGAGGAGACCCACCGAAGAGGAGACCGAAGGGGAGACCCACTGAAGAGGAAACCGAAGAGGAGACCGAAGAGGACAGAACTGCACCTTAAGATCCCTAGGGGGAAAGGGATGGCCAAAGGCCAGAAAAGACAACAATCGATCCTACAACAAAAAGGAAGAAGCAGAACCAGAACAAAGTCCGCCATTACATCAACCGGTATTTGAGAGGAAAGAGGAACATCATGTGGACCATCCTGCTGGGACCTCTCTGCCGATAACATCATACGGCAATACCGGCTGGTAAGTATAAATCCACCAAAGTAATAATAGCAGGATAGTAGTAATATAGTGGCAGTATATCAGTATTAGTGTAATTTGAGTAATAATACTAGTGATAATAGTAAGAAAGTAATAAAATAACAGTAGTAATAGTAGTAGGTAGAATAGCAGTGTGATCCAGGGTTCTAGGACTGATCGCCTTTTCTCGGGGTCAAGAAGGAATTTTTCCGCTGTGACACAAATTGGCTGAAGGTGTCCTGAGGTTTTTGCCTTCTTTTGGATCAACACTCTAGGAATAGGGTAGTATTAGTAGCAATAGGAAAGAAGAATAATACCGTAATAAGATAGCGGGTTATTATTATTATTAATAATAAATATAAACTAGTTATATCTATAGAAAGAACAAAGAGTAAATAAAAATAATTATAGACGTAGTTTAATCAATACAGTAATATTAAATAGTTATAGAAAAGTTAGAGTAGTACTTTAATAAGAAAGCAGGACATAAGACAAAATATATAAAAAAAAATATATTAAAAACAACTATAGTAGTACATTTAGTACAGTAATAGTAATTACATAACTAGTAACATAATTAGGTTTGATCCAGGGTTCTAGGACTGATCGCCTTTTCTCGGGGTCAAGAAGGAATTTTTTCCCTGTGACACAAATTGGCTGAAGGTGTCCTGGGTTTTTTGCCTTCTTCTGGATCAACACTGTAGGTATAGGGCAGTATTAGTAGTGATAGGAAAGAAGAGTAATACTATAATAAGATAGCACAATGTTAATAATAACCATATCAAATAGTTAGATTTATAAAAACAAATTAAAATAACTCCAGTAGTACAATAATTAGTGTAATATTTAACTTGTAATAACATTATTAGGTTTGATCCAGGGTCCTAGGACTGATCGCCTTTTCCCGGGGTCAAGAAGGAATTTTTCCCGTGACACAAATTGGCGTTAGGTGTCCTGGGGTTTTTGCCTTCTTCTGGATCAACAGCTTTAGGCATAGGGATTTTAGTAATACCATTATTAGAATCACAAGATTAATAAAAAAAAATAGAATTTAATTTTTTTAATTAGTTTTATAACAGTTACAATTAATTGGATTAATGCAATAATAATAAATAGTAAAAATGGTGGTAATAATAAAAAAACTAGTCCCAGTTACTAAGTTAGTGTAGTGTTAGTGTAGGGACCCATCTGAAGAGGTCGCCTTGACGTTGGCAGATGGGCTCGCACAATTTGCTCAAAATGTGCGCTAAGAACCTCATATTTCTATGTACAGGAGATCTAGCAGTAATTCCATTCAGGAGATAGATATCTGTGTACACACACACTTTGTTATATACTTTTGTGCAGCACACAGGGCAGGTATACAGGTACAGGGTGAGAGTGTTACAGTGATATTATAACTTGGCCTTAAGGATAAAATGCTGACAACTACAGATCCTGGAAACACATCTGAAACTAGACCTTGTTAGTAACTGGTTCCCAGCTAGTGGTGAATATGTACAGGGCAGTCCGGTACCAGGACCCGCTCTATAGGACACATTATCATCAGGCAGGTCCTGTCAGGGCTCTTACAAGATCTGCGGCAGAAGTGTGGCTGTATAACACATTCCTGCTCCTGCCTCAGCCACCGACAGTGGAGCCAACCCTGACCCTGGCAATTTAATCCACTGTATGACACAGTAGGGGGCTTCCACAGCATTTAGGCACTTTAGACAGGAGAGGGAGGCGCGATCATGGTGCCGATGAGTTTCTATGGCAGCCGAGATCTAACAATGGACCCCATGACGGCCATCTAACTGCTCCTATTAGACCCCGGCTGAGCAAAGGTCTATGAGGACGCCGGTGAGACTTTTGTCGCCTGCTCTGCACATATTAGAAATGCCTAGAGCTGATTAGTTTGCCATTTGTAAATCTGATCCAGCAGTGCTGGGCTACCACTGACGTGATCAGGGCTATTGAGCTCCTAGATTGGGCAGAGGAGCTCAGTCTTCAGCAGGAGCTGGCCGAGGAGAGCGGAGCAACTTGCATGGGGCTGCTGCACAAGAAGTAACTCAAAAGGTGGAGATTTACCCAGAGACGTGGTGCCCGGGCTGTGATCTGCTGTGCAGGCTGCATAGACGATGCCTCCTAGGACCCGAACTTCACCCCTAACAGGCACAGCAGAGCTCGGACGGCTGCAAGTGAACGGAGAGCGGCTGATTAGTAACTGCTGCGTCTCCTGCAGCTCAGGTAAGAGCCATACAGAGCGGGGGCTCAGTAATGATGAATACGGGAAGTGTCCGCCCCTCACATGTCCTATATGCGGCCTCCAGAGGTAAAGTCTCCCCTGTAACCAGCGCCTTCTCCCACCTTCTCTGCTGCCATGCTCCATTGCTTAAAGGGGATGTCTGAAGAAAACAAGTTATCACTTATCCACAGGCTCGGTAATCACTTACTGATTGTGGGGTCTGACCGCTGCGAACCATTGTCTGATCGGGAAGGAGTGGAAAGTCAGGGATCAACTGCAGCTCCATTCATTCTCTATGGGGCTCCAGAAAAGCCGAGCTCAGGGCTTGAATGCCACATAGGGAAGGAATGGAGCGGATCCTGGAGTAATAACATGTCCTCCTCTCCTCAGCTTTCTGTCTGTGTAAGTGGCTCAGCCCTTGTCTCCCCTTCTGCACCGGCTTCTGTACTGGTCCCTGTAGACTTTCTTCTATGAGGAAGAGGAAACCCCTCTGCCCTTCTGCTCTCAGACCTCTGCGGCTTTTCCCCATCGCTCAGTGCAGCCATTATATGTAATAAGGATCATTCTTGTCCGGCTTTCATTCCGCCCAGCTGACAAGATAATAAACATGTGAGGTGGAAGGTTCACAATTATTAGATGTGTTGTGAAAAGTCTCCACAGCAAATTCAGAGAAAACTGCAGGGTGACCGCTTGTGAAACCAGCACAAAATCCAGCGGACAGCGCCTCCCTGCCCCCCGCCGGTCTCTGTATCCTGGCATTCAGCTATTCCATTTGGTGCTTATTCAGGGAGGAAAACAAAAATGTGATGTTCTTACACAGACGCCTGAAGACGCGACGTTCGCTGCTGTGACGCCCAGCTGCGCTTGGTATCACAGATCCTATAAGTGTGCATTGATGGATTCCTCCACAAGACGCCCTCATAAGCATTCACACACCTCCACCTTCCACCTCAGACCACCAGAGGCAGCCCGTTAGGGATATATAAAGGGAAGGTGGAGCCAGGCAGCCCAGAAAGTGATTCAGCAGTTTCCTGCTCAGACACAGAAGGACTCAGTGCAGTCGAGCCAGAGCCTAGCAGTTCCTGCAGAAAGAGTTCAGTACAGTCTGTAGAGTGATTCCAGACTAGAACTCAGCTCAGGATAGAGAGCTAGGAGTGTGCCGACGCTCTGAGAGCGGCGAAGAAGAGCAGTGTCCCGGCTGCAGTGTGTGTTGCCTAGTGAGGGCCCGAGCGGGACCAAAGGTGAGTGGAGAGTGAATACATAGGGGGCAGAGGAGCTTAATTAGCTCACCCCGAAGAATTTACCGGACACCAGGTCTGAAGCTTAGCGGGATCTCTACGACCCAGTAAGACATAACCGGAATCCCTGGAGAACTACAGGTCCCAGGATCGTTAGAGTGCTGATACGTAACAGAGCCGGGAGACACATAGGCCCCGCAAGCTGAGGAGCGTGTACTCCAAGAAACGGCCCTACCACAAGGTCAGCCAGCGCAGGACAGAGACAAAGTTAGGCCTAGCTCCAGGCAGGTCAGAAACTTACTATGCAGAGGCAAGAAACAGGAGGCCCTACACCCGCTCATTGGGGAGGATCCTGATATGCACCCTTCACCCTACAGTGCTCCGGGATGTGCCTGACTTTCCATCAGTAAAAGGTACTGAAGTGACTACCGTGTCCGTCCCCGTTCTTGCTCTGACCCGGCTGGGTCTCGCCTGTCCTGCATTCCCCTTGCATACGCTGCCCAGAGGCCTAGCTCCGCCTGTGGGGAGCTATACCATCGAGCAACCTTATCACCGGCCTCAGTGGACTGCCGCAGCGCTGGTGATTATCATCAGAAACCACAGGTGGCGTCATTAACGTTCATAAAATTAACAAACAACCACCCTTTTAAAGAGTGACCCCAGGGTACGGGCCCGGGAGCCGACCACCGCGACATCCCCAAGGCCAGGCAAAGGCCCGGGTACCGAGTCATCCCCATCCCCTGGGCTGGTCACTGCTTTTCATCATCCATGTTGGGCTGTTGTACGACGTGTGGACTACTCTGCTTGTTGGATTCTTGCATTACCACAAACACTGCCTTTATTTTGTGATTTCTGTGCCGCTTCCCATTTCTATTGGCAGCGTGATATACCAGCACGTGAGGGCTGCCACAATCATGTGTCAATAGGTTATTGATGGAGGCCGTGATACAGAGACTGTCCTGGACCAGGGAGGAGTTGGTACAGAAGCACCTAGAGAGGGGGGTACAGGGGCTTCATTTCAATTTTAAAACTTAGCTGGATTGTGTTTAGGTACAAGAATGGAAAGAAAAATAGAAAAAAAAAATTAAGAGTTTATTATTTGGCAAAATCGTTCATCAGAGGTTTGGCCACTACCAAAAAGTTTTTGATGAACTTACAGTAGCAGCTGGCAAAACCCAAAAAACTTTGTAACACCTTTAAGTCCTGAATATAATAACAATCCAGTACCGTCCGGACTTTTGCCAGATCCATGCAAAAACAGTGAATGATAAGAAATAACCCAAAAAAGGGACCTCTTGATGGAGAACATAAATTATTTGTCAAACCAGAGAAATGTATTATCTTTGAGTATCTGTAAGACCTGCCTGACATGTACCTGATGTGATACGAGGTGAATAAATTAGACTGTGGGGACCCCCAACCAAACCCCGACGCTCAGGCCCCCTACCGCCACCCCTTCCTTAACAATACAATAATGTAACTCTTACAACTGGATGGGTGAGGATAGGTCACAGCTTTATTAACTCTTTAACTCATTCCATTAGAAAGGCATTTTATTTCCAAAAATAATTCCGCTTGTTGCAGCATGCCCTGTGTCTCCACACCGGCAAGTTGGCCAACAAGAGTAACTTTCCAACATGTCCTTTCTATTTCAGGCCAAGGAGGATCCTGCGTACTCGTATGCAGGACTCCGACCCCCACCCATCATCATTAACGCTTGCTCCACTCCGTCCTGGAGTCCTGACAGGAATATGTCCAGTCCAATATCCGTAAAATGAACACCGTCGGGCCGTATGAGGCCAGCTTTATCTCCTTCCAGTTCTCGGTGTCTTATCACTACACCACCTCTTTCCTTTACAAATTTTGCCATCCGAATATTTATTAGCCGCCTTGTCCGTTCGATGGCTGCACTGTCTCGCGCACCTCGCCATACCGTTCTCGGCACAATCTCTAACCATATTATAGTTAGTTTACTAAAAAATGCTCTGAAGCGCTCAGTGTCTAGCTTCATTATTGCCATTAGTTATGCGCTCTTGTAATGACCGAAGTCGTTCCCCCCGGCGTGTATAACTAAGATAACCGGACCTGTTGCTTCTCTCCCTATGTTGATTACCTCCATTAGTACCTGTGGCCATCGCAGGCCTCTAATACCTCTCCAGTTGAAATATGTGTCATGAAACCCCATATTCCTCCCGCCTGGGCGGACTGTCGCCCTTTTTTCTGCCCAGTATATGTACGAGTGTCCTATCACCCACACTGTTGGCTTATCGTCACCTGTAAAAGAAACAAACCACGTTAGGATAACAAGTCCGGTCTTATGTATCTCGCAAAACACACGGATCGCCATCTGCCTATCCTCTGCACTTCCAGACAGTCCTGCTCTAGCTGCTTCCGTGGCCGTGCCTATGCGGAATGAGTGTGTCCCGTAATCTTTGGGGTGGTTCCCTGCTGATGTTAGGCATTTATTAAATATAAATTGGAACTGGTATCTTGATAATGGCGTTCCATCAATGTGTGATAGGAAGAAATTACTTTGTGGCCTGATGGCTGCATATGTTTTTTCTATTGTTACCGGACACAGTGTACTGTTTGTGGGTTTTAGAAGCACCCAAGTGCCCTTGCCCGTTGGGTCTGTTTTGGATTTGCGTATGCGTAGGCGTATTGCATTATTGGCTATGACTACGTCCTGGTGTAATAAGCCTCCACTGGTGGTGATTTTGGATCGAGGGACTAATTCGCTTATGCGTAGTGCCCCGAAAAAGGCGATCACAAATGCAGTAGACAGTAGTGTTGCTTCAAATTGTGAGTGGCATGTTAATGGTGTTAGGGATATGATTTTTGAGAGCAGATTTAGTGACACGGGATGTCTGCACTCCTGACTTGTCTGACCTCTTTTCCACCCTTTTAAGACTTGACTGATGATGAATCTTTTTGTCACATCTCCCCAATTCAGTAGTTGGAAATGAAATGCTACTCCGGTCCGCCACCGCTGCGCTGACGCCCCTGATATTCCCCTCATTATTAGCTGGTGGAGAAATTCTATGGTTACATCCAGTCTGCCTGCTACTAGTCGTGTCCAGTCTTCCCATGCCTTACCGTATGCTTTCCACATTGACGGGGCGACTGACGCTCTGATTAATGGCATCAGCTGTTCGCCACTAGATCCCATGGGGAGGGTGGGCAACTGGTGCCCGACGGGTGGGCTTTGGGGAGGCGCTCTCTGAAAACCTGCCAATTGAATTGTGATAAAGCGTTAGCAGCAGCGTTAGATCCCCCCTCCACATTGTGGCTAGCGCGGACCCATACATTGTGTTTTAGGCACAGGAATGCTAGCCGGCGTAGTAGGCCTAGCACTGGGAGAAACGATGATGCCATCTTATTAATGCAGTGCGCTAGGCTGGTGTTATTTGTTATGAAGCGTATATTTTTGTTCGCTAGGTACGTGCCCGATATTTCTATGGCTACCACTATTGGGAAAAGTTCCAGGAGTGTCTGTTTTTTTGTTAACCCTTGTTCAGACCAATACGGAGGCCATAAGCCTGTGCACCACTGGTTATCTAGTATCGCTGCATATCCGCCCACTTCTGCTGCCCCGGTGAATAATGTTAGTTCAATGTTGGACTGTTCTGCTGACATAAATAACGTGTGACCATTGAATGATTGTAAGTATGTTTTCCACACCTCTAAGTCCGCCCGAAGCTGCCTGCTGATTCTGATTCTATGACTCGGTTTTAATGCACGTTTTGTTGCAAGGTATAAACGACGAGAAAAAACCCTTCCGACTGGCATCACCTGGCTCGCGAACACGAGGAGGCCTAGTAACACTTGCATCTGTTGTAGTGTTACTTTCCGTACTGTGCAAAATCACTCGAGGTGTAGTGTTTTTTGTATTTTTTCTGTTGGGAGGTGGAATAACCTTGCTGTGGTGTCGATTTCGATGCCTAAGAACGATAGCTTTGTTGTGGGGCCTATGGTTTTTGTAGGGCATAATGGGACTCCGAACCGTCGAGAGATGTTTGTGAATTCGTTAAGAAATGATTGGCATTGATATGAGTCTTTGGGTGCGACGAATAGGAAGTCATCTAGGTAATGTGTGACGGACCTATTGCCGGTTTCATACCTCAACACCCATTCTAGGAAGGAACTGAATAGTTCGATGTAATAACAAGATATTGAACAACCCATTGGGAGGCAAGTGTCGTAGAAGTATTCATCGTCCACTTGGCATCCCAGCAGGTGGTAGCAATCTGGGTGCACCGGTAGTAGGCGAAAGGCGGATTCTATGTCGGATTTAGCGAGCAGCGCTCCGGGCCCCGCATCGCGTACTAACATTACTGCTCTGTCGAACGACGCGTAGGAGACCGAGGCGTCTTCAGACGAAATACCGTCATTTACAGACTCTCCTTTTGGGTAAGATAAATGATGGATAAGCCGGAATGAACCTGGCTCTTTTTTGGGGATTATTCCCAGAGGGGAAACTCTTAGGTTACTGAATGGTGGTGTTGGGAAAGGGCCCGCCACTCTGCCTAGAGCTACTTCTTTTTGTATTTTTTGCCTAAGTATTTCAGGGTGCTCTTTTGCAGATTTAAGGTTATTTGCAAAGGTGGGCGATTTATTAAGTTTGAAAGGGATGAAAAATACCGTATGTGAAACCAAAACGTAACTGTCCCGCTGCGTCTTTCTTAGGATATTGGTCTAGCCAGGGGCCCATCGCGTTTACGCTCACCGGGGTCCTTGGATTCTGACTGTGGGAGTTTAATTGATAATTTGCTTGTGGGACGAGAACATCTTGCCGCGGGGTGGGCTGCACCGCAGGCTGAGCATTCATGTTTGTATCTGCATAAGGCGTAGAAACGACAGTGTCCCTCATTGTACTGCCAGCTGGCCCCTGGTCTACGTACTACCACTGAATTTTGGCCTGCTGTTGTCTGTTGTCCAGTAGCCGTTGTTGGAAAGGGATGGTGTTTCTGTGACAGCATTCATCGCAACCATACGTCTGTAGCTTTTACCCCCCAGCCTAACTGTGGTTGCAGGGCCAACCACCTCCGGAACTCTTCATCGTAGCGCCACCATGCTGAACCGCCGTGGGCTTTGTACGAGTTATACACCCTATCCTGGTATATGAATAGTTCCGAGCAGCGTTCCGGATGCTTTTGGCCCATGATGAACCCAGCACAGAAAACGCCTGTAACCAGTTACTCATCGTCATTGCAACCTTTTGTCTGTTTCTGTCGAATGGTCTGTCGGCTATCCTTTTCTCTTTGTCTATAGTATGTTGGTCAGCGGTTACAAGTGACCAAATGTCGATGCAGTCATTATTCCATATTTTAATTCTGGTTTCCTCGTCTATGTGTGAGCCCAATGGGCTTTTCCCGCAAAAGAATGTGTCCTTGTGTATGCTGGCTAATGGTGGAGTTCTTTTAGTAGAATTATGTATAGCGCCTGGTGGCGCGGATAGTTGTTCGACTATGGCCTTAAGGGCCGCTATTAAGTTGGTGTTACTATTTCCCATTTCAGTTATACTTATATTGCACGCACCCATTCCTGCGGCTGGAGGAGGGACTCCGATGTGTGGAGGGACTCTGACACCTGTCTCGCTCGGGGTGAGCGGCGTGCCTGTGCTCGTAGACCTGCGTGAAATCGTTGTATCGTGCAGACTGTAAGCTCTGGAGGGTGCTATTGTATAGTTTCTGTCCCCGGGAGGACGGGATCGGTGCAAGCGGCTGTTGGGGCTCGACGATGCGCTCGACATCTCTGATGCAGAGGATGGTGAGCGCCACCTTGAGGACTGCGACCTGTGACCCCTCCTGTGGGATGCCGATCTCCGCTTAGCTTGAGATGTCCGCTTCCTTCGCCGGTGACTTGTGTGCGATGGCATAGATCTGTCGTCGGAGGAACTACAGCGAGTTCGCCTAGAGTGAGTACGCCTGGAGTCTCTGTGTCCCTGAGGGTGTATGGGGGGTTCTGCGCAGTTTACATGTGTCCCACCGGGACATGTCGGTGCTATTTGTGGCCAGGGCAATGCTATAGCGGTGTCAAGCGCGTGCGTCGCTGCGCTATTATAGGGGTATATGGGGGAGGCGAGGATGGTCGCTGAAGTGTTTAGGCTCCGTATCGTGTCCATCAGTGGGGTATTGATACTGTGACTGGGCGCTGGATGGGCTGCGGTGATTACAGGGCCGCAATGTCCCCTGGATGTGTAGTGTCACGTGTTCTGTTTTGGGAACTTTTTCTTTTATTTTTAATAGGAGTTTTTCTGTGGGGGATTGTTTGGGGGGGAGGCAGAGCACAGCCCCCGGCAGAGGATTCCTGTCTGGAGCTCTGCTCTGCCACAGCCCCTGCTGTGTGTTGAGGGGGCGGGGAATGGTTACTAAGTGGCCCGCAGCTTCTTCTGTGAGGCTGCGGGGTGCTGTGCCTAAAGCGCTCTGGAGGACGGGAGTGCCTGCTGGACCTCCGCCCTCCAGGGCGCTCCTCGGCAGGATGCGGGACGGGAGTGTTAACAGGGGTGGGGAACAACAGGCTCTATGCTGTCTCCAGCGCCGGCGGCAGGCAGGAGACCTGAATCCCCTCTGTGCCCGCCGCCGACATGGAAGACAGCCCGCACTCATTTATTAGTGCAGTGGAGCCCTGCGCCCGCTGTGAGTGAGGCGCAGGGTCCACTGCCGCACTAGCTTCAGCTTCCTGCTCCGCCCCGCAGCTTTCTGGACTGGGGGGCGTGACCTGCGGGGTCACGTGAGGCGGACATGCGCCCCGCACATGCGCATCGAGCGCTTCCTGCCCTCCAGCTCCGCCTCCCCCAACATGCCTCTTCGGCCTAGTGGAGTCGCGCGCCCGCTTCCGGACCGCCACGTCTGCCCGCTTCCCCGAGTCAGCGCGCGCCTGCAGCACTACCGCAGCCACCTGCCGTCCCGTGCCGGGTTGAGTGGCCCGATGAACACTGTAAAGTTGTGCGGATGCGGCGGTCAGGTGAGGATGGGGATCGGGACCAGGCCGCGGAAGTAATGCAGCCCCCCGTTCCAGATGACCCGACCGCCGTGGAGGGGACCGTTGTATCGTGGGCAATTGGAGTGAGTAGGCCCAAGTGGTGAGGGGACTGGGACTGGGGAATATGATGTTCCCATAAGGGGTTGAGGGCCAGGGGCAGGGTGATCTGGGGATTTAGAGCTTGGGGCCAGGGGGATGAGCGCTGAGCCCCGACATGAGAGCCTGTAACCAGCGCTCGCCCCCCTGTGCAAACCCAGCCTGGAGGGCCTCAGCAATCTGACCTGATCCTGAAATCTCCATGACATTCGACTCCGGGACCAGCAAAGAAAGGAAGTAACGTGGGATGTCCCGGTGTTTATGTATCCAGGGGACGGCTTGCAGCAGCCGTCCCTTTCGCTTCATTGGATCCTTCCGGGGGCTTCAGGATCACTGGTCAGTAAGGGGCAGAGAAGGGGGGGTCACCAATCGCCACGGCCCAGGGAGGGGCCACCACAGTCAGTGACTCCCTCCTTATTTAGTATGGAGTCTACCATTATGTCATCAAGATGGGTTTGTTGTGATCTACCTGCCAGATGAGTAAAAATGGGAGCATTAGTCAACCCAAATGCCATCACAAGGTTTTCATAGTGCCCCTCAGGAGTATTGAAGGCCGTCTTCCACTCATCTCCTCAATGTGAATGAGATTATAAGCCACCCTGAGGTCTAGTTTAATCAAATTGTAGGAGCCAAATGGTTTTCTAAAGAGGTCTGGGATGAGAGGGAGAGGATATGCATCCCAGACCTTAATCTGATTAAACTCGCAAAAATCAAGGCAGGGGCACAACCCCTAGTTTGTTTGTTTTTTGACAAAGAAAAACCCCACTGCAACGGGAGATGAAGAAAGTCTTATGGCCCTTTGGTAGACTTTCAGTGATCTAGTTTTTCATGGCCTGCCTCTCTGAACCAGAGATATTATATAACCTGTTTTTTTGGTAGCTTGGCCCCAGGAATAATATTGCCGACGCAATCATAAGGATGATGGGGAGGAAGTTCTTGACTCCCCTGTTCAGAAAACACATTCCTAAAATCAGACCCACCGTGGCTATCCGAGTGACCAAGCAGTGTTCTTGGCAATACTCGCTCCATTTTACCACCTCCCGAGTCTGCCAGTCTACGGCTAAGTGCCCACGATGCAGAAATGCTCTGGATTTTTCCTGAGCGTTTCTGCATCTCCCTGGCAGAAAAAAATGCATGCGGATTTTACATGTGTTTTTCCTGCCAGGGACAAGTGTAAGTGAAGTGTTTTTTCACATGCATTTCCGCATGCGGGTTGTCAAGCGCTTTCCAAGCGATTTTAGCATCACTTGGAAAGTGCTTGACAACTTGGTCACACTATATAAATACGTGCAACCAGCATGGATTTATATAGTGTGACCAAGTTAATAGTTGAAGAAAAAAGATTAAAAATGGTAAAAAAAACAAAAAACAAAAACATTTTACTTACCTTCTGATGGCCCCTGGTCTCTTGTACGGCTCACGGTGGTGTGAAAGGACCTTCCATGACGTCATTTAGTCATGTGACAGATCACGCGACCGCTGACGAGCCGTACAAGAGACTGGGCGCAGCGGAGAAAAGACAGGGGGCCATCAGAAGGTAAGAATAATGTATTTTTTTCTTTTCTTTTTTTTTTTTTTTACTACAGGTACCATGGTACCCGGGTCTTGAGGAGAGTCTCTTCTTCTCCAGACCCGGGTACCATCCACACGTTGAATCGCTTAATATCCGCATGTGCACATGTAGTCATGCGGATATTAAGCCATTCAATGGAGGCGAAAACGTTGCGATTACGCAAAATAATTGGTAGTGCTGCGGATTTTTCCGCACTGATAATGCGCAGCGGAAATTTCCGCAGCATGTGCACAGCACATGGGGATTATCATTGGGGAACATTGCAGACCTTCTACCAAGCTTTTAAGCGTTTCTGCAATGGAATTGCCGCTGCGGAAACGCTTAAAAGACGCATAGTGGGCACACAACCTACCACAGGATTGTGCAGCGTAAACCAAGGTAGTCCAAGGACCACAGGAGAGGGCAAGCCCTCTAGCACATAACAGTCAATAAATTTAGAGTGCAAGGCCCCTACCTGCAGATGTAGCACACGAGCGACAAGAGTAAAATACCCCTAGCTCAAGGGTGCAGAGTCAATGGTGATTATGGGTGTTGAGCCAGAAAATTTATGAGGTTTGAGGTCCTGATCGAACCTAGCGTCGATCAAAATAAACCCCGCCCCAATGTCCAGAAAGGCAGAAATTACCACCATACTTTTGCCAAGATGGATCTTGGACGGTAAAAAAAAAAATTGTGACCTACCCACAGAGGAAATAAGTACACCCCCGAGTTGCCAATTCACCCCGCAACTCGCGGGCGCCTTAGTTTTCCGGTGGGTGTTTAGGAATTTAGGAAAGACACACACACGTGCAACATCCCCCCAGAATACCCAGAACATGCCCCCACCAGCCCCACAGACCACCCAAAGCAAGCAGCATCCCCCAGAGCCCAGCACTGACCTCCTCCTGAAGCTTCACCGTATCACTTTCTGCATGAATCTCTGGCGTCTGGTGCTAAACTAGAACACGCCCATAATGCAGTCAGGACACGCCCCCGCAAACTACGTCATACCTGGAAGGAGCCCATACATTCTAACGTTTACCAGGGAGGAGGCTGCAGAGCGAGTTGTGGGTGGTGAGGCTGCTGAGTATTGGGGAGACATGGCGGATGACTGCGCACCCCACACTGAGCTCCCGGGGGGGGCAGTCTCAGTCCGGGGGGGGGGTACCCTGGCTTCCTGTGGATGTGGTTAGTCCCCTGCAGCAATGGTCGGTGACGGGTCAGAGCCGGGGATTACAGGGGGCCGCAGCCTCTCACCTGTCAGCAGTTGGACTATAAACCAGGTTTCCAGTCACTGACAGTATGGCTGGAGCTGCGCCCATTATGCACTGTTAGAACTTGGCGATGTCTGCCATGTTTGGAGGTTCCT
This sequence comes from Phyllobates terribilis, assembly GCF_046119375.1. Classification (NCBI taxonomy): domain Eukaryota; kingdom Metazoa; phylum Chordata; class Amphibia; order Anura; family Dendrobatidae; genus Phyllobates; species Phyllobates terribilis. The sequence goes on along the minus strand of NW_027363772.1, from coordinate 320,905 downwards.
GGATTCTGTATTTTTCTGCACAGGGTTTGTCCATGAGAAAAAGGAACACAGAGCGCCAGTCCTGGCCCCAGGTTGTGTCTGGTACTACAGCTCCGGTCTAGTGACGTGACAGGTGCTGAGCTGTAATGCCACACACAGCCTGTACCTAGGGGTGGCGCTGTAATCCAACAGCTCTGGCTTTCTACTCTGGGACAACTTCTGTAAGGCTGAATTCACACATCTGTGCTCCACGGAGCGAGCTCAGATCTGACAACCGCTGGGTCACCAGTGCTGATCTGTGATTACCTCCTAGGAATAGATGTGGCACTGATCAGGTCCGGAGAGCCGGGCCGGGTCCTCGGATCCCACCACGGATGTGTGAATTCCTCCTTAAGTTAATATCTTAGTGTTAGAGTTCTCCTTTAGAATTTGTGTTCACATGAGAGTAATTTATTATAGTTTATTGTGTAACTTTCGAAAAACGTATCGATTACTAATCCTGAGTTACAGCCAGTGATAGTCTAGAGCTGCGTTCAGAGATCTGCAGGCTTCTGAGCTGAAATCTCCCAGCAGTCCTTGCTGAGATTACTATTGTTAGCGTTGCAATGTTAAGGCAGGTGCAGATAGCAGTGTTTTCGGTCGGAGTGCGATCTGACAAAACATTGAATCGCACTGTGACCAGTGTTTGTCCAAGGAGAAAAATCGCACATGTGCACGGCCCCATAGACAGTCTGTCCGAGGACAAAAATCACTATGCTTGAGTTTCATCTAATATTCGGATCACGTTCGGCCATGCAAGTTAATGAGTCCTTCGAAAAGATCGCACTGCACTCAGATGACATCTGAGTGCAGTCCCATTTTTCACGGATTGACGGAACGAAGAAGATGGAGAATTTTTTTTGACCTATGTCTTGTATCTTGTTTTGTGTCACTTTATGTACAGTTCTGGCCAAAAGTCTTGTGACTGATACAAATTTTGGTGTTCACTTCAGTGTTTTTAGATCTTTTAGTCAGATGTTTCTGTGGTTACTGTAGTACAATTATCAGCATTTTATAAGTTTTACACTTTTATTGACAAATACATCAAGTTTATGGAAAGATTCAATATTCAGTGTTGACCCTTATTTTTCAAGACTCGTTCCCTTCGCCTTGGCAGCTGGATATCGGCTGCTGGGCCAAATCCTGACTGACGATGGACAATTTTTGTCTAATCAGTGCTAGGAGCTGACTACATACATTTCTGTTTGTCCACCCGCTTTGTGAGGAGTGACCACAATCGAATTGAGATCTGGAGAGTTTACTGGCCATGAACCCAAAATGTTAATGTTACCCAGACACTTAGTTGTCACTTTTGCCTTGTGACATATTCTCCGTCATGCTCATATATGCATTGTTAATCACCAAAAATGCTCCTGCAGTGTTCTTAGGCAAAATTGTGAGTGAGCCCACTCCCTTTTGATGATGGATAACTCCACACATGACTCGTCTCGGGTGCTTTACTGTTGGCATAACACAGGACTCAAAGTAGCACTCAGCTTTTCTTCTCCGGACATTCATTCTTCCATATGTCCCTAACAGTTTGCAGGGGGCCTTCATCAGGGAAATAACTTTACCCCAGTCCTCTGTAATCCAATCACTGTAGTTTACTGCATTTTATAATCCTGTTCTTCATCTTTTTCATGGAGAAAAGTGGTTTCTTTGCTGCCCTACTTGACACCAGCACAGCCTCCAAAATCCTTCTCCTCACGGTGTGTACAGATGCACTGACGCCCGCCTGCTGCCATTCTTGAGCAAGCTCTGCACTGGTGTTGAACCAATTCCATAGCTGAATCCTATGTAGGAAGTGATACAGGGACTTGCTGGACTTTTTTCGGAGTCCTGAAGTCTCCACAGCAAATTAACCTCCCCCTATTAAGTTATTATTTTTTATAGTGCCATTTATTACATGGAGCTTTACATGTGAAAAGGGATATACATAGCAAAAAACAAGTACAATAATCTTGAACAAAAACGAATCACCGACTGGTACAGGAGGAGCGAGGACCCTGCCCGCGAGGGCTTACAGTCTACAATGAATGGGTGAGGATACAGTAGGTGAGGGTAGAGCTGGTCGTGCAGTGGTATGATGGAGCGGTGGTTACTGCAGATTGTAGGCTTGTCAGAAGAAGTGGATCTTCAGCTTCCTTTTGAAGGTTTCCACGGTTGGCAACAGTCTGATATATTGGGGTAGAGAGTTCTAGAGTAGGGGGATGCATGGGAGAAATCTTGCGTGCGATTGTGGGAAGAGGAGATAAGAGGGGAGTAGAGAAGGAGATCTTGTGAGGATTGGAGGTTGCGTGCAGGTAAGTACCAGGACACTAAGTCACAGTTATATGGAGGAGACAGGTTGTGGATGGCTTGGTATGTCATGGTTAGGGTTTTCATCTGGAGTCTCTGGATAATGGGGAGCCAGTGAAGGGATTGACAGAGGGGAGAGGCCAGGGAATAGTGGGGGGGACAGGTGGATTAGTCGGGCAGCAGAGTACAGTTATCTGACAGGAGAAAACAAACTCCTTTGCCATGCTTGCCGATGGGGCGAGGGGTGTGGGAAAGGTGGAATCCAACGTATGAAAGTGCAGCTGGAGAGGCCATGTCAGAGGGGGTGAGTCAGGTACCATTGATGCCAAGGAAGGAAAGTTTGTTAGTAATGAAAAGTTTGTTGCAGACGGAGAGAGCATTCCATAGAGCTCCTGTTAGTGGGATTGGGGAAGCTGGGGATGGGCAATGGGTATAGGGTTAGAAATGTTGCGGAAATTTGATAGATTGTGGATGAGAGGTAGAAGTGACTGTGGGGATGTGGTGAGGAGGGCCATGATTTGGAGAGATATCGCCAGCAGTGAGGAGCAGAAGGAGCGAGCGTGAGGTGGCTGTCTGTGTTTAGAGACAGAGGATTGTATGTTGAGGAACAGATCTGAGGAGGAGGTGAGATGGAGGGAGAGATGACCAGTTCATTACTAGGTGTAGGGATTAGAAGGGTTAGTAGAACGTGTAGGACTATAGGGGTGAGAGTGAAAACAAAGAGAAACATTTTTTACTCTGGCTGTGCAGTTACCTTCAGGTATCTTCTGGTTCATTTCTGGTCTAACTCAGTGCAGCACACTGTAAGGTGGCTGCCAGACAGGTCGTGGATGGGAGGTATGTGTCCCCGAAGTACCAAACTTCGGTGATGTAGGACATGGAGAAGCAGGCTCCAGAACACATAGTGCTGGGAGGGAGTTAATGGGCCCGGATTAAAGGGCCGGGTTTTAAGAGCAGCTGAAAGAGTTGGGGGGAAATAGCTGCTCACTTACCTCCAGTCCAGGTCTTGGAAGGCCTGATTTAAGACAGCTGCGCCTGTCTCAGTGGTGCTGTGTGTTGTGCAAGGTGAGCAAACCTTGCATGTGCTGCTCAGTCTGCTGGAGGCCGAGAAAAGCACTACATTTAAACGGCTGATGCCGTGCTGTATGGACTGGTTATTTTTAGTTTTGTTCTGTTATAGCAGTGTTTCCCAAACCTCATCCTTACGGACCCCCATAGGTCATGTTTTCAGAATCTCCTTAGTATTACACAGGTGAGAGAATTCCTGATGCCTTGATGATACTTCAGTCACCTGTGTAATACTAAGGAAATCCTGAAAATACGACCTGTGGGGTCTGTGAGGATGGGGTTTGGGAAACACTGCGTTATACCTTTTGTGTATCTATTGTATGGTGGCAGAAGGTGCCAAGCCCCCCCCCTGCTTTGGGCAGAGGGGGGGGGTATGTAAGGTTGCTGCCGGACAGGTCGTGGACGGGAGGTATGTGTCCCCGAAGTGCCAAGCTTTGGTGATGTAGGACCCGGAGAAGCAGGCTACAGCACACATAGTGTAGTGATAGGGTTTTGTGGTTAAGTAATTTCTTTGGGAAAAAATTAATATGCATTTTTTTTTTTTTTAACAATTCATCTGATCATTCTTCATAACAATCTACAGTTAATGCAAATTGACACTATAAAAACTGAAGCAGCAAACTTTATGAAAGCCAGAATGTGTTTCAGTCTCCAAACTTGCCGACTGTGTATTATTGTGTTACCTCTTTTGTATATTATTGTGTCACCTCTTATCTTGTGTATCGCTTCTCTTTTCAGTTTGTTAGCCACATGCTGCCAGGCGAGAGCTTGTGGGCACAATCATGCGGCTGGTGATTCTTGATGACTATGCCCTGGCCAGCGAATGGGCAGCAAAATACCTAAGTAATCGCATCGCCCAGTTCAATCCTGGACCTGACAATTACTTCACACTTGGGCTACCCACAGGTAATGTGCCTTTTATCTATCTTTATCCAGTTTTCCACGAGTTGGTTCCAGCGTTTTAGTTGTGGATTGAACTATTTTTGCACATGTGAATTACGAGAAGTCCTCAGGAGTAAGTCAGATGTGTACGGCAAAGCTTCATAGATGAGGGAGACTCCAAGTTCACTGCTGAACATCTGCTCTCTCCATGTTTCGTTGCGATCTACCAGTGTCTCCGTAAGATTTGGCCATTCTCTACTGTTATATGCAAGAGTGTGCCAATTTTCCAAAGAAACAAGGAGACTGAGTAGCTCAACAGCCTCTTGCCACTGATCGGCAAACAAATTTGGAGAAAATAATTGGACAAAGCCTGAAGGACGCGGTAATGCAGGGTTGTGTTCTGGGGGATCGATGAAGACATAAGAAGCATGATCTGTGCTGAACAGTATGGATGGTAATCCAAAGCCTCCATAACCAAGCTTGGCATGGAAGGCACTCGGGAAATAGGAGTGTGAGTTGGGGGTCTCCCAGTGGTAATACAGTTGGAATCACTGCCTTATTAATACAACGGGGAACTGTTTTTATTTCAATTAACAATTTAAAGGGGTTGTCCGCACCCTACACTGATTTAATCCTAAATCTCTATTTAATTTAATAATCTACCGTATTTTTCAGACTATAAGACGCACTTTTTTCCTCCAAAATTTTGGTGGAAAATGGGGGGTGCATCTTATAGTCCGAATGTTGGGGGGGGGTGTGTATATATATATATATATATATATGTGGGGTGTGGGGGTAGCGGTGGAGGAGCGGGGCACAGGAGGCAGCGGCCGCCCGCTGCAGCCTACACTGTCCCCGCTGCTACAGCAAATTAATATTCACTGCTCCCCACGCCCATGGGGCATGGGGAGCACTGAATATTCATGCTCCTTAATAGCAGCACACAGTGTAGCCGCGCTGCGGCTCCTGCTGCTGCCGGAATCGCCTGTGCCCGCTATTAAAGGGCTTGAATATTCAACCTCTCTCCACGCCCATGGGCGTGGGGAGGGGGTGAATATTCATGTCCTTTAATAAGCGGGCACACGCTATAGCCCGGCAGCAGCAGGAGCCGCAGCACGGCTAAGCTGTGTGCCGGCTATGAAGGAGAGTGAAGTCACTGCTCCCCGCACACACAGACCCGGCATGGGAGTGACTTCCGGGAGCTGATCTTTCCATGTCAGCCGCGCATGGCAGTGACGTCATGCGCGGCTGTAAAATAATACTCTTTCTGTATTATTTTTTCTACTGAGGACTTCTCAAAGTATCAATATCACGATATTCTTATAAAAAAATGTATCTATTTATTCTTGGATTGTCCATTAAAAAGAATCAGATTGCAGCAGGTACATACAATAATTAGTTATAAAGTAATTGTCCATTTGTCCATAATTAGCTTAATTGTTGAGATTCACCCATCTTTCCTTGGATCCTGGCTGGTAAATCATGTCTTTATCCAGCACGTGTCCAGGCCTACATGTCAGATACTTCTCAGCATGAAGATTCTGTGTCTTGTGGGGTGGGCAGAGCAAGAGAGCCCCCCCTTTCTATACCATGGTCTTTTATAGCCGGTCGTATGGACACCTGTTCTACATATGGTAGTGAACCAAAAATACACACACAAATAGCGCATGTCAACTAGACACGATGGCTGAGGCATAGAACTCAGATTTAAGAAAAATGATTATCGATTATTAATTATTTAACATTCCCCCCTTTTTGAGGATAAAAAGGACTGAAAAATCCTCAAAAGAAGACAGGTTTATCATTAGGATAACAATCATTTTTTCTTTCCTTCTTCCTTGGCAATATCATTAAATTTCCATAATAATAATAATAATAATATCAATATCTGATTATTGTTATATAATGATGTGAATTCATGTTATGGTAAGCCGTGACTAATATTCATTTAATATGTATAATTATACTTCCCTATATCTAAATTGAAGTAATCGCGGGTCCAATCGTCATCATCTGATGTCATCGGGTCTTCGTCTCATCTTCTTCTTGGTTCTTTTATAACACAGTCTTTAGATGAAAACTCCTTTGAAATAAATGACAGCGTGTAGATATTGTACGGTCCATAATTGTATTCATCATTGTGCAGTCCATAAACTGTATTCTTTATTAGAAAGATCATGTGTGTCAACTGATAAGAAAACAAAGTCTATGGATGAAATGTAGCTTTAATATCTGTGTGATGTCACCTGGACTGACGTTGGATATTCTGGAATCTTCCCCGTGTCATCTGCACTGGTCTCATGTCACTTTTGGAACAGATGTGACGTCTTTGGTCAGTAAAGCAAGGGTTAACTTGACACTTCCCTGCTTTATATAGCCCCATAACCAGTACTCAGTCCTTTATATACAGGACACATATGCCAGGTATTACCTGTTCACCAGCTTTCATTGAAGCGTTGCAGGTGATAAGAAACCACTGGAACGTGATGAAACTTGAACACAACACAGTTCATATAGGATCATCGTCCTCTGCCGTCCCGGTGATCAGTGGTGTGAATTGTATCTGACACAGTCTATTATCACTCAGCATTCACACCTGTTACCTTCTGAGACCTCCGGATATCGGTTGCGTCTTCTTGTAACCTCTGAGAGTCTCTTTGATTTATAAATATGAAAAGTCTTTATTAAGATAGAATTCATAATTGCGATGTCTTGATTGAAGTCTTCATTCCCTAATCTGATACCAAATCTGGCAACTTTCCTAACCTATAATATCACAGCGTACCATAGCAATCAATAATATCCATCTAATTATTATCAAAATATTAAAATAAATTATGTTTGGAATAATAAACAATAATAGATAATAATTCATTATTAATCAAGTTCTTCATGTGATAGAACATTTTTATGTCATAGGTGTAATTGCCTTTTCCAACCCATAGGTGTCAGTGTGTTTTGAAACAACAAGTGTTTATATCTTTATTAAACCAATAATACCAAAGAATGTATACTGCTGAACTAAAATGAATAAATATATGAATGTAAGAATGAATGAATGAATTGTTGTGTTTACTCAGAAAATGTAAACATTTTTCTTATATTAATTCATATCATCATTATATTTAATGAAGCAATATTCTTTGTACTAGACATTACCCCATTAAATATTAATGTGTTTTCTCAGTTGAAATATTGAACTGAATTAAAATCAAAAATTGAAAATTAAAACTGAAAAATGGAAAAATAAGAAAATAAGTAAGAATAAAAATGTAAAAATGAAAATAAAAATAAGGCCTTCATATGTTAATGACAAATGAAGAGTAATTATATTCTCCATAAAAAATACCTTTATATTTCCATTATCTGGATGATTTCATATTTGTCATAACCTTGTATCACCAAAAAATTATTAAACTATGCAACTTTGCATGTAATACCCTTCTTAATTATACCATAGTACCTTATAACTTTTTGACAGTTAGGGTGATTAATGAGTGGAACAGGCTGCCACGAGAGGTGGTGAGTTCCCCTTCAATGGACGTCTTCAAACAGAGGCTGGACAGACATCTGTCTGAGATGATCCTGCTTTGAGCAGGGGGTTGGACCAGATGACCCAGGAGGTCCCTTCCAACTCTACCATTCTATGATTCTATGATTCTATTATTGTTTCTTCTTTATTAAAATGTGTGAAAAAATAAGTATTGATCAAAAGTGATTATGTAATCAGGATCAAAAACACATTTTCCCCTTTAATACCAAAAAATATTATTTTATAAAATTTATGTATATATCAGAACCAAATTAAAAATAATTATTCTTCTATGAACATTTTGCATAAATTTCATATCGATGAGTAGCATAGATTTGTCTACAGAGAGGTGTGTACCTATTTAGGTAACCATTAAAAATAATATCATAGTTATTCAAGAATATTATCATGTGGAAAATTATTCTAAATATAAATTTGCTTTGTAAACCATTTTGATGTGTGGTTGCCCTTATCCACTATTAGTTAAATCAAGAAATAATAATTATTAAAGAAATATAGAAATATATATATGTAGATAATACCTAATTATGTATTATAATTTCCTCAGAATTAAATATATTTTTGTACCTTCACATAAAGAAACATTTTTTTTTCTTTCCAAACATACAAACGTACGAGGCCTCTGTCACATCAATCACACTTAGCAGCTGCTGATTTACTCATCTGTCACCTTCACTCTGACATTCACAGATCTGTTCAACTCAAACATTCCACATATGAAGTTTTAGATATATATATATTTAACCCAAAATTGTTGTATCCCAATTTATTAATGCGCATTGTCATATCAATTAAATATCTTAATATTCTTTGAATATTCCCCAAGTACATATTATATAATATGAGAGTAAGTTGCTGAAATTTCAGATACTTGAAAAAAAAACCTCTTGCTTGGCTATGTGCACACGATGCAGAAATGAAGCAGAAAATTTCTGCATCATTTCTGCATCTCCCTGGCAGAAAAAACGCATGCAGAAATGCGTTTTTCCTGCAGAATACATGCGGATCCACATGCAGATTCACATGCGTTTCCGCATGCAGATTGACAAGCGCTTTACTGGTGATTTTAGCATCTCTTGGAAAGTGCTTGACAACTAGGTCACACTATATAAATCCATGCAAACAGCATGGATTTATACAGTGTGACCCTAGAGAGTGTATATACTTACCTCCGATGGCCCGCGCTGTCCTGCTCACTCCGTTCTCCCGGCTGCCGGCAACTTTGAATTGAAAGACCTGCCGACGTCAGCGTCACGTGACCCGTCACATGACTCTGACGTCACCGCAGGTCCTACAACTCACTGCAAGTGCCGGGAAGCAAGCAGGAGCGCTGCGCGGGCCGACAGATGGTAAGTATATATATATTTTTTATTTTATTCTTGTTTTTACAGCTTTTTTAATGGTACCTGGGTGTGGATGAGACTCTCCTCTCCTCCACACCCGGGTACCATCCGCATATTAGAACGCACCAATTACGCAAGTACAGATGCAGTCTTGCGGAATTGGCGCGTTCTAATGCAAGTCAATGGCGGCGAAAACGCCGCATTTCCGCAAAATTAAATGACATGCTGCGGATTTTTGAGCGCAGCGTTTACGCTGCGGAAAAATCCGCATCATGGGCACAGTACATGCGGATTTCAATTGGGGAACATTGCTTCCCTTCTACCATGCGTTTTTCATGCTTTTCCGCGGCGTTTACGCAACTGCAAAAACGCTGCGGAAACACATGAAATACGCATCGTGTGAACTCAGCCTTATAGATTCTTTTTTCACTGGCTGCCCGGTCTTAAGTTACATCAGCTGAAAATAGAATGAATAGGATCTATACTATTAGCTCAAAGTTCAAAGGCCGCAGCTGTCACACGTCATGCTGTAAAGCTACTTTAATTTGCACGAACACTTCATGCACAGAAAATATTAATTAATTAATGTTACACATAAATCATGCAATTTTCAGCTTCCTGTGTGAATAAAGAAATAAATCCATTTTAGAGTTGTTTGATCAAATCCTGCTTTGGAATGAAAACTCTAAGGAAATATAAGAAAATAAAATTAAATATCAAATTCATACAGAAACAGAATTATTTAAATATCTTATACATATATTGGTTGGTTCTAATGTAATTCAAAATATTGTTACTTAAATTTATATATGAAGTTCTAATTTATTAATTAATATATATATATATTTTATAAACATATATATAAATACAATTATACACAATCTCTACTTAGACAAGTGTATATATATATACATACATGAACTACTACCGTGTTTCCCCGAAAGTAAGGCCCTGTCTTACATTAATTTTACCCCCAAAAGTCCCACCCTGCCTTACTTTCGGGGGAGGCCTTACATTGGGAAAAAAAATGACGACAATTTTTTTTAACAATAAAATTAACATTTATTAACAGTCCGGCAACCCTCCCCATCCTCCCCCCTGCAGCATCCCCATACAGTGGTTCTGCCCCCCACTCTGCCACCACACATACTGACACATACGGTACCGGTACAGCCCCACACGGCACCCACACACATATCGTACCGGTACCGTACACACACTGACACATACAGCCCCATACGGCACCCATACACATACCGTACACATACCGTACACACACACACACACACACAGACACACACACACACACACACAGAGAGAGTTTCGGAACTTACCGTTACTTTCCTTCTGTTTCGATCTCCTCTGCGGTGCCGGGCTGACGATTCGGATGCCGGGGAAGCTGGACCAATCGGAGCGAGCCTGTAGGCGGTGACGTCGCAGCTGATTCGGCCAATCAGCTGCGAGCCGGCTGACTGGCCAATCACAGCTCGGGCTGGTGGCCAGCAGGGACTACGGTACGGAGCCTGTGACGAACAGGCTGATCGGCCAATCAGCCTTACATTCCCCGCCCCCCCCGCCGCTACCCTGCCTTACAATCGGGGGGTGCCCTACATTGGCGGACCCCCCGAAACCCCCCACCCTGCCTTACTTTCGGGGGGGCCTTACTTTCGGGGAAACACGGTAGAAACTATGTAACTACAATTTTACTGTATAAGATTATAAATAAATATTGAGACATTGTAACACTTCTATGCTACATTATAATTACAGTTTTTCCTTAGCCACTCCCTAAACCAAATCTTCTGTCTCTCTCAAATATCTCCAGGAACGCCCTATTTAGGAAAGACATTTTTCTATCCTTCAAAACCTCAGAGAACTGCCTGTCCTTCTGTCCACATTCCATGACGTCACTGTGAGCCGGTCGTCTCACCTGACTCTGTCCATCAGTTTCGGCCATTTTCCTTTTTAGAGAATCACAGTTCTGACTGAGAATTAACTCATTCTGTGAAGAGATGGACCTTTGCACTGGCTGATATGGCTTATAACAGATATGAAATCTCCTGCGTATTTGATAGAGTTCACTATGGGGATGACTCAGTCTAGGAGAGTTTGATATTGGCTTTTGATAAGATTTTACCTTTCCTGGTTTTATAAAATTAACTTGATTTTTTTCCTTTTCACGATTCTCATGTTTCCTAACAGAATCCAGCAACTGCACACATTTGAATAGGGATTCTTTTTGTGACGCTATAACTCTAGATACTGGATCTAGGAATTTGAATTTTTGTACAAAACTTTTTATCATATGTTGTACTTTTCCATTTTTGATGAGAGCTTTGTACAACCGTTCAAATATGGACATGAATGTATATGTACATTCCTTCCTACCAATCCTTAGTTTCTGCAGATCTTCTATGTTGGGAAAATCCTTTGTGACACAATAAATCAAATATCTTAATCTGTCCGAATCATTTTCCCATCCATTAGGAGAGTCATTTTCACAGGGCATTAAATGTAAACGTCTGGACAATGTCACAGGAATCCATATTTTAAATAATTGATTCCTCTCCTCATTGGATAAATCAAACTTATCAGAGAAGCTCTCAAATGTCTCTGAATTTCTACAGGCATGGATTTTGACATCATATTTTGGCATGATTTTGTATAATTTCAGCAAATTTTTCCTCATTTTAATTTGCAGTTGAGCCTGGGTAATTCCTGAATTCTCTGATATTTTTAGTGGCTCTTGTACGTCCGCTCCTCCTACGTCACTCACGTCTCCTCCCACATCACCTAGTATGTCGGTTTCTCGTATGTCAGTCATGTCTCCTCCCATGTCAGGTTTCTGTATGTCCATCTCTTGGTCAGACCCAAGGTCACCTTCAGTTACAGACACGTGTCTTATTTCTTGTTTATTTTCCACATTACAGTCAGAATCAGTATCACCATCTGACATTTCTACACTATTTTTCTGCTTAGAAATCTCTAACACAAGACTATGAAAAAAATCTACCAAATGTAGAATATTTCTCAATTTCTGTTTGTCTCTATTTACCAATTTAAAAGTTAACTGTAAATTCTGCAATTCACATTCTTTGTATAAACTGAGCCACAAAACTTCTATATCATCTCCTACATTAACTTTGAAATTAATATTACTTTGTTTAGCAAAAGAAGAAATTATATCCATATTTTGCTTACCTTAAGATTCCTTAGCTTCTCTTTATCAGCACATCCTGTCTTCAGTTCGTCTGATTCTTTTCCTGTGTGATTCTGTTCCTTGTTAGTACCTCAGTCTATAGATCCTTTCTGCTTCTCGTGACAAATTAGTGAATTTACTGACACGTGAACAACAGCTGTTCAGCTCGTCAGGACTTCCCCCCTTGTTCACGGAAGAAATTCACTTAATTAAAAAAAAAACGAAAAACAGGACTGGCTGGCTCACCATTGTAAAATAATACTCTTCTCTGTATTATTTTTTCTACTGAGGACTTCTCAAAGTATCAATATCACGATATTCTTATAAAAAAATGTATCGATTTATTCTTGGATTGTCCATTAAAAAGAATCACATTGCAGCAGGTACATACAATAATTAGTTATAAAGTAATTGTCCATTTGTCCATAATTAGCTTAATGGTTGAGATTCACCCATCTTTCCTTGGATCCTGGCTGGTAAATCATGTCTTTGTCCAGCACGTGTCCAAGCCTACATGTCATCTGCTTCTCAGCATGAAGATTCTTCTTGTGGGGTGGGCAGAGCAAGAGAGCCCCCCTTTCTGTACCATGGGCTTTTATAGCCAGTCGTATGGCACACCTGTTCTACATATGGTAGTGAACTAAAAATACACACACAAATAGCGCATGTCAACTAGACACGATGGCTGAGGCATAGAACTCAGATTTAAGAAAAATGATTATCGATTATTAATTATTTAACATTCCAAATGAATTTCCATAATTAACCATTTAACAATGATAGGGCAGCTTCAGATGGAATGGCTCCCCACAGGTGGAGCAGGCCTCAGGGCAGTGTAGAATAAATGGAGGTGCGCTGGGCGTTGTAGTGCAGGGAGGCAAATGGCACCGGCGAAAGAAAGGAGCGGAGGCAGCTCAGTGCAGTCATCCAAGATTTACTCACAGTTCTTAGACAGTCCACAGGTGCACTGTACTGGTGCAAGCCTCCCGCGTCGCGCCGCGTTCACCGGGCAGGGGTTCCATCTTTCCTCAGGCAGTTTGGGTGTACCTGGCAGAACCCCACTTTCTTATGTACCTCTCTAGACTGACTTCACGCTCGGTCTTACTCCCTCCTGCCCTGCGCTTCCCACTGTGAATCCTGTTCGGGTGGCTGCGAGGTCCGCCCTGTCCGTCGGAGTTGCACAGACCTGCTTGACCTTACTCGGATTGAAGTGGGGGTTTGGCTCCTGGCTATAGAAGTCAGAAGCCTCAGGTTTTTCCAGCCGAGGCCTGAAGCTGCATGACTGGGCCAGGGGCCGGTCCCCTTCTTGCAGCCTAGATCCTCCTGACACTTGGCAGGTTCGGGGTGTACGGGTGGCGCCTGCACTCGCCGTACTCCCCTAGGATCCCTTCTACAGAACAGAGCTTACTCCCTGCTCCCCTCCTGGGCCTCAGTCCTGGGCCCTTGAAGTGGAGCGGAGCTCCTACAGAGACTCTGCTCCCAGACTGTTCCTCTGAACCACACTCCTCAACTTCCTGCTCTTGTTAAGATGTCTACCTTTTTATATATCTACTGTATGAGTGCTCCCATAAACTACTTCCTTCACCCACACCCACTACTGGTTCCCCCTAACTTTGGGTTCCCCCCACCCCAGCCAGGGTCAGGGCTCAGCAGAAAACTACATTGCGTCTTGCCCCTCCTGCTGGCCTGGGGTAGTGTAGTGTTGGATGTAGGTGTTGGGGTTCCATGCAGCACTCCCTCCTTACCTGAGAGAAGGGAGACACCACACCTCTGGGTGAGGAGCAGTACCTCTGTGGCGACCAAACCCTCAGGGGCGCCACACTACTACATGGATGACTATGGAGATGCATTATACTTTATGGATGACTATGGGGCTGCATTATAGTACATGGATGATTATGGGCTGTGCATTATAATTTATGGATGACTATAGGGTGCATTATGTTTTATGGATGACTATGGGGTGCATTATATTTTATGGATGACTATGGGGGTGCATTATAGTACATGGATGACTATGGGCTGTGCATTATACGTTATGAATGACTATGGATTGTGCAATATCCTTATTGAAAAAAAACACCATCCTTATTGAAAAAATGACCAAGTATGCAATGGACCAGGCAACTGTTAGGTGGATTCATAACTGGCTTAGTGATCGGACTCAAAGGGTGGTTGTAAATGGCTTCACATCCAGCTGGATGAATGTCTCAAGTGGGGTACCACAGGGCTCCGTCCTGGGACCTGTATTGTTCAACATCTTTATCAATGATTTAGATGAAGGAATTGAGGGTAAACTGATTAAATTTGCTGATGACACAAAGCTAGGAGGGATAGCTAATACTAGAGAAGAGAGAGGGAAGATTCAAAAAGACCTAAATAAACTGGAGCAGTGGGCAGCAACCAACAGAATGGTTTTTAACAGGGAAAAATACAAAGTACTACATCTGGGCAATAAAAATGAAAAAAGCATATACAGAATGGGAGGAATAGAGCTAAGCAACAGTACATGTGAAAAAGACTTAGGTATACTAATAGATCATAGACTGAACATGAGTCAACAGTGTGATGCAGCAGCAAAAAAGGCAAATACAATTCTGGGATGTATTAACAGAAGCATACAGTCTAGATCACGTGAAGTCATTATCGGTCTTTACTCCTCTTTGGTCAGACCTCATCTGGAATACTGTGTACAGTTTTGGGCACCACATTTTAAAAAAGACATAGACAAACTGGAGCAAGTTCAGAGAAGAGCGACCAGAATGGTGACTGGTCTGCAAACCATGTCCTATGAGGAACGGTTGCAGGATTTGGGAATGTTTAGCTTGCAAAAAAGAAGACTGAGAGGAGACTTAATAGCTGTCTACAAATATGTCAAGGGCTGTCACATTGTAGAAGGATCATCTTTATTCTCATTTGCACAAGGAAAGACTAAAAGCAATGGGATGAAACTAAATGGGAGGAGACACAGATTAGATATTAGAAAAAACTTTTTGACAGTTAGGGTGATTAATGAGTGGAACAGGCTGCCAGGAGAGGTGTTGAGTTCCCCTTCAATGGACGTCTTCAAACAGAGGCTGGACAGAAATCTGTCTGAGATGATTTAGTGAATCCTGCTTTGAGCAGGGGGTTGGACCAGATGACCCAGGAGGTCCCCTCCAACTCTACCATTCTATGATTCTATGATTCTATATAATTTATGGATGACTATGGGGTGCACTATACTACATGGATGACTATGGGCTGTACATTATACTTTATGGAGGACTAATGGCTGTGTATTATATTATATGAAGGATATGGGCTGTGTATTATGCTAATATGGATGACTATGGGCTGTGCAGTGTATTATATGGAGGACTATGGGATGTATTATACAATATAAAGGACTATGAGATGTCCATTATACTTCTTCTTTGGAGCCCCGTGACTTTTATGTACGCCCCTGATGAGCATAGTTTATTTTCTTCTATACATTAAAGAACAGTAGCAGAATGGGGAAAATGTACCAGGATGAGGGATATACTGTATATACCAGAATGGGCCCGGGATAAGGGACATATACCAGAATGGGCGATATAAATACCAGGATGGGGCCAGGATGAGGGACATATATACCAGGATGAGTGATATACAGTATATACCAGGATGGAGGACGCGCATATATATATATATATATAATATAATATAATATAATATAATATAATAATTTATTCAAGATAGAAGGGGGACCCGGTCCAGATCTTGCACTTGGGCCCATACGACTCTAGTTACGCCACTGCATGCAGCTATAACCAGTCAGTCAAATGGGTACATACAGTACTGTGCAATATTTTTAAACAGGTATGGAAAACTGCTGCAAAACAACATCAAAGCATCAGGTACACTTGCATACAGTTTTGTGAAGGACCTCAACAAGGAGACTGTTCCCAATATCTTGGCTCACTAAAAAATAACCACAGATCTTCTGTGGATGTAGGCTTGGACAAAAATACTTCTGTCTCTCTATGTAATCCAAGACTGACTTGATGATTTTGAGATCAGTGTTCTGTGGGGGCCATATCATCACTTCCAGGTTCGTTGTTCTTTTTTATACTGTAGATAGTACTTAGTCACATTGGCTTTATGTTTGGAGTCATTGTCCTACTTGTTAGGAATTGTGGTTCTGTGCTCCCACCTGAGAATGGATCAAGTCCAGTGCTACGCTACTCCGGTTTGCAGGGGCCACCATTGTCCTGACTCTGCAGGCGAAGCTACTACGCATGCAGGAAAACCGCCTCAATCTTATGGAGCATCGCGCTCTGGAGTAGTAGGATTTGTGAGGACGCGGGATGCCGTATCTCCCGCTGATATAATGCCCGGTTAACATGGGATGCTGTGTTCCCCTGATTGCCAGGCAACACACGATACTGCGGTGTCTGGCACTAGGCAGTGGTGGGATTGGGTCCAAGCTGCTGTGCAAGTTAGCAGGGAGTGGTTGTCTTGGGATGATTGAGAGGTATTCAACACCTGATCATTAGGCGGGCTATTTAAACCTGTTCCCTGCTCAGTCCTTTGCTGTTTATTACAGTTTCAATGTGCTGTGGTGGTGAGGGGTGCTATCATTATTAGCTGTTATCTTTCCAGTGTTTTGTCTTAGGAGTCCTCTCTTTCCCTTTTAATTTTTACTAGGTGTTCTTATAGAGGTACCCACCTGGTTCTTGACTAGGCACCGGCCGTGTCACCAGACCCCAGCTGGCTGGCGACAGTGGGCCTGGGAAGGCTCTGCCAAAGTCCCCCTTCCATCACTGGGAGCTGAGTGAAAAGTGTTCCCGGTCCTAAAGAGCTCACCTAGCTGGGCAGCTTGCGCCAAGTGCGTCTGTCCCTGCGGATTTGCTGGTTTGGTGCCAGTCTTCCTGGGTCTTTCTGCGTTAGCGCATAACACTGCTGAATAATAAATTTAGAGCCAGTCAGACGCTTAACTGATGGTATTGCATGATGGATAATTATTAGTGTTGAGCGAGTATGTTCTGTTAACCCTTTCGGCGAGTATGCTTGGGCCGAGCACCGAGTAGTTACAGCTGCTCGGTGTTATGTTTAAATCACTCCCGTGTGCATGATTTGCGACTGTTTGACAGCTTTAGTACATGTAAGGAATGTCTATTTATTACACATTCCTCACATGTATTAAAGTTGTCATACTCGCCAAAAGTGTTAACAGGACATACTCGCTCAACACTAATAATTATCTGCTATATTTCTCTGCATTGAAGACACCATTCATGATGACCAAATCCCCAACTCCATTTGTTGAACTGGAGTTCCAAATATGCTAGGTCCCTCTGTAATGGTGTAGAACAGGGGTCCTCAAGCTACGGCCCGCGGGCCACATGCGGCCCGCGGAGGACTTTTATCCGGCCCGCCGGGCTGTGGGCAGAGGAGAGCGGTGTCAGCGCCCGCCCTTCCTCCCGCTTGCTCAGAGCCCCGGCAGCCCGATACTTACCTCTCCCCGTGCCTCCGCAGATCCGCTGTCTTCCTGGTCTGCGCTCCCTGTGACGTCTCAGGTCAGAGGGTGCGGTGACGTCTTTACACCGCGCCCTCCCCTGAGCCGTCACAGGGAGCGCAGTGCGGGACGTCACTGCCGCGACACTGGAGTCCGGACCTGAGCAGCGGCAGCAGGCAAGGAGGGAGGTGAGTATTGGATTTTTTTTTTTAATGTATGGAGGCATGGGACATAATATTAGGGGTGACATCCTGCCTGTGGCATTATATGGGGGGGTGACATCCTGCCTGTGGCATTATATGGGGGGGGGTGACATCCTGAACGGGGCATTATATGGGGGGGGTGACATCCTGAACGGGGCATTATATGGGGGGGGGTGACATGCTGCATGGGGCATTATATGGGGGGGTGACATGCTGCATGGGGCATTATATGGGGGGGTGACATCCTGAATGGGGCATTATATGGGGGGGTGACATCCTGAATGGGGCATTATATGGGGGGGTGACATGCTGCATGGGGCATTATATGGGGGGTGACATCCAGCATGGGGCATTATATGGGGGAGTGACATCCTGAATGGGGCATTATAAAGACAGGGGGGTGATATCTTGCACGGGGCATTATATGGTGGGAGAAAGGGAAATCCTGCATGGGGCATAATAAGGGGGGAACAGCCTGCATAGGGCATTATAAGGGGGAAACAGCCTGCCTATTGAGGACCTATGCTGCCTATTGGGGACATTTACCTGCCTATTGGGGACCTATGCTGCCTATTTGGGACATTTACCTGCCTATTTGGGACATTTACCTGCCTATTGGGGACCTATGTTGCCTATTGGAAACATTTACCTGCCTATTTGGGACATTTACCTGCCTATTGGGGACCTATGCTGGCTATTGGGAACATTTACCTGCCTATTGGGGACATTTACCTGCCTATTGGGGACCTATGCTGCCTATTGGGTACATTTACCTGCCTGTTTGGGACATTTACCTGCCTATTGGGGACCTATGCTGGCTATTGGGAACATTTACCTGCCTATTGGGGACATTTACCTGCCTATTGGGGACCTATGCTGCCTATTGGGTACATTTACCTGCCTGTTTGGGACATTTACCTGCCTATTGGGGACCTATGCTGCCTATTGGAATCATTTACCTGCCTATTTGGGACATTTACCTGCCTATTGGGGACCTATGCTGCCTATTGGGAACATTTACCTGCCTATTGGGGACATTTACCTGCCTATTGGGGACCTATGCTGGCTATTGGGTACATTTACCTGCCTATTGGGGACCTATGCTGCCTATTGGGGATATTTACCTGCCTATTGGGGATATTTACCTGCCTATTGAGGACCTATGCTGCCTATTGGGGACATTTACCTGCCTATTGGGGACCTATGCTGCTTATTGGGGATATTTACCTGCCTATTGGGGACCTATGCTGCCTATTGGGGACATTTACCTGCCTATTGGGGACCTATGCTGCTTATTGGGGATATTTACCTGCCTATTGAGGACCTATGCTGCCTATTGGGGACATTTACATGCCTATTGAGGACCTATGCTGCCTATTGGGCACAGTTACCTACCTATTGAAATACCGGTTGATTTAACTTTACTTGTTCTTCATTTAAATATTGTATTTGTTCCTGTATTGTTTTTTAACTACAAAATAAGATATGTGCAGTGTGCATAGTAATTTGTTCATAGTTTTTTTTAAAAACTATATTCCGGCCCTCCAATGGTCTGAGGGACCGTGAACTGGCCCCCTGTTTAAAAAGTTTGAGGACCCCTGGTGTAAAAGATGTCTGAACACCCTCTCTGAAGACTCCTGACTGTATAGTTAGTGTGACCTGTGGTTTTATGTGTTTTATCCTTATGTAGGCTCCAGTTTTCCTCTGTACAGGGGTGGACATGGTTAACTGTAGGGCCAGCCCATAGTTTGGGGAGGAGTAAGTGGGCACCAGGAGTTAGTTCCTGTTTTAATAGAGAGTCTGAGTAGAGCTGCAGAGAAGAAAGGACAACTTCAATCGGATCTAGCCATAATTTTGCGTTTGCGAAGAGCAAATGTGACACCCCAGGGGTCTGGTTGCCACAGTGATAGAGATATTACGTCTGAGAGCAGGTGGGAGGTCTCTTGGTCAGGGATCCTATGCATGCCACACCTCCTGCCCAGTCCTGGGAGGGGAAGAACTTCCCCTATATAAACCTGGGGCTGAGGCAGGGTTAGTGAGTAGAGAAGAAGCAGAGAAAAGAAGCAAATATAGGAAGAAACAACAGGAGCTCTGTGGGAGCAGTGTACAAGGAGTCAGGGGCTGGCAGCTGCAGAGCTCGCCCTGACCGAGAAGATTTCTTACCGGACCCGGAGTCCGAGGCTGTGGGGACTAACTCCTGCCCAGCAGCAGAATCCGTCAGGCAGGGGATTCCAGGTCCTCTGGCCAAGAAACCTGAAGGCACGGTCACACGCATGGGACCAGCACCGCCATCGTGGAGCGGAAGCTACTAGAAGGCCCCGAGTCACCGGCCATACGGGTGAGCACCACACGGCACACTCAGGGACGTGGGCTACTTTTACCCGCCTCTAGCAAGGTAGCCAGAAGAGTACAGTTAGTTTGGGAGGCCTACAACTCCGCCTGGCCAGGGGAGATTCCATCTGCTCAAGGACTGACCAGGCCCCAATCGCTAGCCAGTACTCCAGGAGGGTCTATCTTTGTCACCAGTAAAGACCCTGAACTACACAGTACCGTCTCCGAGTGGTTCCTGCTACCCCCATCATCCACGTCGGCTGCCCTGAGGCCATACCCCTCCCGTTGGGGGTTATACTATCACGCTGCACAATCCTACCACCGGCCTCAGCGGTCTGCCCTGCAGCAGCAGCTCCCTGGCTGCACTCAATGGGTGGCGTAGTCATCTAACATCTACTGCTAAAACATCGCCGCTTAGTCTGACTCCCTGGGCACGGACCGGATCACCGCCACGAGACTACAACCCTCAACAGATCCGGCTCCGGGTAAGCTCCCGCGTGCGCAACGCTGCGCGACACAGGCCCAGGGGCGCGTCAACTTTGGCGTAGTCGGCAGGATCTCGTGCCCGCAACCACCGGGTACTGCGTGCCTGAAAAAGAGACTTTTCAAACTTACCTTCCGGCGCCATCTTCAGCCTTCTTCCCGCCATCGGTGAAGTTTCCCGCCATCCGGCGCCATCTTCTGCCTTCTTCCCGCCATCCGTGGAGTTTTCCCGCCATTGGACGCCATCTTGAGGACGCCGCACGGGAAGAAGAGGGGGCGTGGACTCCGAAAGCGCGCGAGAACTGAAGCCCCGCCTCACGTCCGGACGTTGCGTAAGGTCCTGGAAGGAGCCCAGCAGACGCCGACGTCACAAGAGCGCGACGGAAGGTCCTCAACCCTGACGATCCACTGCGGAGCCGCGGCCTACGGAAGAGGATCATCGCAAGGTAGGCCACGGTCCACTAGGGGGGAGGAAGATGTCGGATACGGAGGAGAGCTTCACTGCCTCAACCCCTGCCAGCGCTACCGCTGCTGCAGTTATGCCCTTCACCATGCCCTATATCCCGGGAGCAGCTTGGCTACCCCAGTACTCAGGGGAGTCACATACCCTGCATGACTTTAGAGAAAAGCTGGATAGCCTCTTCCAGGTGTACCCCCTCACAGAAGAGCAAAAAGTGAGCATCCTGGTGGCCCAACTAACCGGGGCAGCCAAAAGGGAAGTAAAATCCTGGCCACCTGGGAGGAATACTGTCGCAGGGATACTAACCCGGCTGAAGGACACCTTTGATACCCGCACCTCAGCCGAGATTAAGCTTAGATTCTACGGGTGCAAGCAGCGAGCGCATGAGAGTATAAGGGACTATGCACTAAACCTACAAGAGGCCCTGAGGGCCATTAAGCAGACCGACCCTGATGGAGTGGGAAACGAGGACAGGCTGTTGACCGAACAGTTTATAGAGGGACTATATTGTAATACCCACCGAACCCAGTTGCGGGCAATGGCCTTACAGGATCCCCATCTGGGCTTTGCACAGTTCAAGGACAGAGCCATCCGGGTGCTCCGAGAACCGGCACCGGGTGGCGTTGTGACCCACAGGCGCCCTGCTATCACTTACCACCAGGAGGCGGCGCCCTTGTCGGCGGGGCCTGTGGGAGCTGATGCGCAGGCTTTGGACAATGACCCGGCTCCAGACCTACACCATCAGGTCCAAGAGCTAGCTAAGAGCGTTGCTGCGCTAACCCGAACTGTGCAGTCTTTACAGGCTTCCACCCCAGGGAAGATCCAGCTGGCATCCGGACCGGAGGACATCCCGTGGCGTCGACCAAGGAGGACCCCACCGGCCAGAGGAAGACCCAGTGACCGATACAGCGAGGACGGACGACCCATCTGCCGCCGCTGCAATCAACCCGGACATATGGCAAGGTACTGTTCTTTAAACGGGCACAACCTGGGGTAGAGGGCCAACCCCCAGGAAAAAGATCACCAGGCCCATCGAACTGGCGAGACAGATATGTGGGAGGACGTCCAGTCTTGCCTGTGGTACTGGATGGCATTCCCATGAGTGCCCTACTGGACACCGGGTCACAGGTCACCACCATCCCGTACGTGCTCTTTAAGCAGTACTGGAATGACTCGGATATTACCCGCTACCCTGACGACGACTTGAGTATCATCGCCAGCAATGGCCAGCCCGTGCCACAGATCGGATTTAAAGAGGTGACCATCAAAATCGGAAGAGTCGAACTGGCAGCACAGGGACTGATCATTGTAGATATTGACAAACATGAGAGTCACCCAAAAATAACTCTGGGAACTAATGTAATTGAAAATTGTCTTGCAGAGGTGATTTTCCTTCTACAGCAGGTTGCCAAGAACGCCAGCGCCGGCGAGCAGCGGGTGCTCCAGAAAGAGATCCGGGCACTGATGCGACGGCAACAGGTGGAACTCTCCGGCGGTGAGATTGGTAGTGTAAGAATGTGTGACCCTTTTCCTATTGCCATGCCCCCAAAAAGTGAAATGATGATTTGGTGCCGGGCAGCTATTGGTCTGAGAGGTAGGGATTACCAGGCAATGGTAGAACCAGTTTACTCAGACAGTAGGCCCACCATTTTGACAGCCCGGGGGGTGGTTGATGTACGCCATGGGAGGGTGCCCGTTCGCATAATAAATATCGGGGAGAGGGAAGTGTACCTGCCCCGGTATGCCACGCTAGCCAAATTATATACCATTAACCAAAATTCTATACAATCTGTGGAACCCTTGCCTCCATCTCACCCGGAGGAAGGTAACGGCTCTAAGAAAAACATGGAGGACTGGTGTCAGCAACTACATCTAGGTACTGACTCCACTCCCTCACACCAGAAACAAGGAGTCTATCGGGTGGTTCAAGAGTACGAGAGAGTGTTCAGTAAACACCCGTTAGACTTCGGGCGAGTCAAGGGGGTAGAACACCACATCCCCACGGGAGACCATCCTCCTATAAAAGAGAGGTATCGACCCGTACCCCCTGCCCACTACCAACACGCTAAGGGGATGCTTAGAGACATGAAGGAGGCTGGGGTGATCAGGGATAGCTGTAGCCCCTGGGCAGCTCCACTAGTCTTAGTCCGAAAGAAAGACAACACCATGAGGATGTGTGTAGATTACCGGAAAATCAACCGTATCACACACAAGGATGCGTACCCCTTACCAAGGATAGAGGAGTCATTGGCTGCTTTAAGATCTGCTAACTTCTTCTCTACCTTGGATCTCACTAGCGGGTACTGGCAGGTTCCTGTAGCAGAGGCGGACCGGGAGAAGACTGCATTCACCACCCCGATGGGACTTAGTGAGTTCACCTGCATGCCGTTCGGACTCTGCAACGCACCAGGAACCTTCCAACGATTAATGGAGTGCTGTCTGGGCCACAGAAACTTCGAGACGGTCCTGTTGTACCTGGACGATGTCATCGTATATTCTAAGACTTATGAGGACCACCTGAAACACCTGGCGGAGGTGTTCGAAGCTCTGGCGAGTTACGGCCTAAAGGTGAAACCCTCCAAGTGTCACCTCCTGAAACCAAAGGTGCAGTACCTGGGACACGTGGTGAGCGCTGACGGAGTGGCTCCCGACCCTGATAAGATCACCGCAATTAAGGAATGGCCAAGCCCCTCCAGCGTAAAAGAAGTGCGGCAGTTCCTCGGGTTGGTAGGCTACTACCGAAGGTTTATTCCCGGTTTCACCAGAAAGGCAGCACCTATGCAGGACCTCCTGATAGGCCAGTCCCGGAAGGCCAAGAACCAGAAGCCGCCCTTCAAATGGGAGGAGCTGGAAGAAGAGTCCTTCCGCCAGCTGAAGATGGCCCTCACGGGGGATGAAATCCTGGCGTACCCGGATTATAGCCAGCCCTTTATCCTCTACACCGACGCCAGTAACATCGGGCTAGGAGCCGTACTGTCCCAGATTCAGCAGGGGAAAGAACGAGTAATCGCCTACGCCAGCCGAAAACTGCGACCCACCGAAAGGAACCCCGAGAATTACAGCTCATTTAAGCTAGAGTTCCTGGCCGTGGTATGGGCAGTCACCGAGCGCTTTAAGCATTACCTCGCTTCTTCCCGGTTCACCGTGTACACGGATAACAACCCGTTGACACACCTGGACACGGCAAGACTCGGTGCCCTGGAGCAGAGGTGGATGGCCCGTCTGTCCAACTACGAGTTCACAATCAAATACCGGGCAGGACGCTCCAATACCAACACGGACGCCCTGTCCAGGATGCCCAACCTGCCGGACGGAGGAGAAGATCCGGAGGGACTGGAAGAAGTTGAACTCCCTGCGTTCCACCGTCATGGGACTATCCAGTATTCCCACCGGGTAAGGAGTAAGCAGGCTGCTACGTTGAACCCCTTACCCCACTACAACTGGGCAGAAACGCAAGACAGCGACCCTGCCGTCCGACTGGTGAAGGAGATGCTGACTCGGCCGGAGGCTCGCCTTGAATCAGACGCTCCGGAGGAAGCCAAACAACTATGGGCAGAGAAGAGTCGACTGTTCCTTTACAAAGGGAAGTTGTGCCGCAGAATGGTTAACTCCCGGACGCATGAATTACTCTGGCAAGTAGTGGTGCCACGAAGAGACGCAGCCATGGTGATGGAGGCATACCACGACGGAGCTGGACACTTCGGGTGGAAGAAGCTGGAGTTCCTGCTGCGCGAGCGGTTCCACTGGGTAGGCATGAGGGGAACCATCGAGAAGTGGTGCAGAGACTGTGGCCCGTGCAACCTGAGAAGGAAGGACCGTGCCAGCCAGAAGACTCCCCTGCAGTCCATCGTCACCCGGCAACCGTTGGAACTGGTAGCCTTGGATCATGTAAAGCTGACCCCAAGCAGAAGTGGCTACGTCTACGCGTTAACCATCGTGGATCATTACTCCCGGTTCTTGGTTGTCGTCCCCGTCAAGGACTTAACGGCTCAAACAGCAGCTAGAGCCTTCCAGCAGCACTTCTGCCGTCCACACGGGTACCCGGACCAAGTGCTGACGGACCAGGGACCTGCCTTTGAAGCGGAGGTCTTCCAGGAATTTTGCAATCTGTATGGCTGCCGGAAGATAAGGACGACACCCTACCATCCGCAAACTAATGGACTTTGTGAAAAAATGAACCAGGTGGTAATGGATCTTCTAAAAACGTTGCCTCTAGAAGAACGCAGTCTGTGGCCTGAGAAGTTGCCCGATCTGGTGGACCTATACAACCACATCCCGGTAGGTTCCACCAACTGTACCCCGGCTTACCTAATGAGGGCGAGACCTGGTAAGTTACCTGTTGACCTGGAAATGGGAGTCCTGACACCCGAGGACACTTCACCAGAACCGGAAAGTACAGGAGAGCGTGGAGCGAAGTCTCTGTCAGGCTAGGGAAAGACAAGAGAAAACTTACAACCAATATGCTCCCGCCGTTCCCCTGGTACCCGGAGAGCAGGTCTTAAAGAGGAAAAGACGGCTCCACAAGTTGGACGACCAGTGGGAGAAGGACCCGTACACCGTACTGCCCTCAAGCCACGATAACCCGAAGGTCTGTACCATCAGTAAAGACGGAGGGGAAACCACAGCCATTGTATCCCGGGACCACCTGAAGAAGTGTCCCGAACAACTGAGGAACCCTGAAGAGGAACAAGAAGACCATCGACCCGTAGAGGAAAGGGAAGATATGGTTAGTACTGTGCTCGGGGACTTCCCTCGGTCTTGGACTCAAGTCAATGGTGCAGTTGTGGTACCCGTACTCACCTTCCTCCAACCGTCATCCCAAGCACCTACGGAGCAACGGGTAGAGCTGGAAGAACAGCCGGTCCAGGAGGCAGAAGACCCCACACCCGCAGACCAGGAGGATCAATCCTCTGCTTGCAGTGAGCCTGCCATATCCCTAGTGAGCCAGGGAACTCGTAGACAGCTGCCCAGTTTACCCTTGACAGCTCCTACACCCTGTAGTTCGGGGCCAGACAGTCAGCTCCGTAGGTTCACCAGAGCCACTAGAGGCCAGTTACCCGCACGCTGGAGGATTTAAAGTGTATAAATTGTTTTATTTATGTTTACCTGTGTATTGTTGCTTGTGTATAATTTTGTGTTTCTAGTTATTTTTAGGAGTCCTTGGTGGATCTTCCGGGAATCCTTGTACAATTAGTTGGAGCGTAACCCAGGATGGACTAGAGACTGTTAAGGACTCGGGGCAAGACAGACCCCTACCTGGTTACGTCTCCCTGTTTTGGTGAAATGGACACCTTTGTTTTCTTCAAAACTGCACCCGGTTGCGGACACGCCGTAACCATCTTTATGTGTTTTTCTTATTGTATTATTATTGTTTATACCTTGTTATGTTTTTCTAAAAATATGTTTAGTCCCGGAGTACTAAATTTCACTAGGGGGGAATGTGACACCCCAGGGGTCTGGTTGCCACAGTGATAGAGATATTACGTCTGAGAGCAGGTGGGAGGTCTCTTGGTCAGGGATCCTATGCATGCCACACCTCCTGCCCAGTCCTGGGAGGGGAAGAACTTCCCCTATATAAACCTGGGGCTGAGGCAGGGTTAGTGAGTAGAGAAGAAGCAGAGAAAAGAAGCAAATATAGGAAGAAACAACAGGAGCTCTGTGGGAGCAGTGTACAAGGAGTCAGGGGCTGGCAGCTGCAGAGCTCGCCCTGACTGAGAAGATTTCTTACCGGACCCGGAGTCCGAGGCTGTGGGGACTAACTCCTGCCCAGCAGCAGAATCCGTCAGGCAGGGGATTCCAGGTCCTCTGGCCAAGAAACCTGAAGGCACGGTCACACGCATGGGACCAGCACCGCCATCGTGGAGCGGAAGCTACTAGAAGGCCCCGAGTCACCGGCCATACGGGTGAGCACCACACGGCACACTCAGGGACGTGGGCTACTTTTACCCGCCTCTAGCAAGGTAGCCAGAAGAGTACAGTTAGTTTGGGAGGCCTACAACTCCGCCTGGCCAGGGGAGATCCCATCTGCTCAAGGACTGACCAGGCCCCAATCGCTAGCCAGTACTCCGGGAGGGTCTATCTTTGTCACCAGTAAAGACCCTGAACTACACAGTACCGTCTCCGAGTGGTTCCTGCTACCCCCATCATCCACGTCGGCTGCCCTGAGGCCATACCCCTCCCGTTGGGGGTTATACTATCACGCTGCACAATCCTACCACCGGCCTCAGCGGTCTGCCCTGCAGCAGCAGCTCCCTGGCTGCACTCAACGGGTGGCGTAGTCATCTAACATCTACTGCTAAAACATCGCCGCTTAGTCTGACTCCCTGGGCACGGACCGGATCACCGCCACGAGACTACAACCCTCAACAGATCCGGCTCCGGGTAAGCTCCCGCGTGCGCAACGCTGCGCGACACAGGCCCAGGGGCGCGTCACAGACATACTAGGGAATACATTTCAGCATTCAAGTAACAGTGGCAGCAGTACTCCATACCAAAGGCAAGTTGGGGCACCCACTGAAAAATAAATCATTTTAAAGCTAGTCTCAGTGTTAGCCAGACCTGGAGGTCTTTGTGAAGAAATATGGGATCAGTCAGGCTGGTACAATGGTCACAGCGCAATACATCGACCCATGTAGCCCTGTACTGGGAATATGAAGGCCCTCGGTGGAGCTTGTTGTTCATTTGCAAAGTTCTACACAAGCATTGCGCCACCGTCCTCAACCATCAAATGTGAACCTCTGTCATACTATACAGATGAAAGTTTAAAGCATTATTCCTGCTACCCATTGTACATTTTTTCCAGACCTAGTAAATGAGAGTTTATTTTCGGAAACATGTCTGTCTTCTTCTTTGCGGAGTTAAAGAGTCCCAGTGTCTCACCAACTGTGGCAGAACATAGTCTGAAGGTGCCATCAGCTGAATCCGTAATATGTGCACACAACGAGGAACCCCTTGTCTCGTCCCTTACACCTTCACCATACTTCATTGTTGCTTGCAGACCCTCTATATTGTTCCACTCTCCAGCCCTTTGACAAACTAACTGTCTTCTGTGAACGGCAAATATTTCACATTTTTGCTCATTAGTCCATAGCCAAGGCTGACATTTTTCGGCACCCTTGTTTCTATGACTAAGATATTGTTTTTGATTACAATTCTTCCTTGAAGACCACTTCTGGCCAGAACTTTGGATGGGATGGGAGCATTTTTGTGCCAGCTCTGTGCTCAGGCTTGGACTGGCCGACAGGAGAATCCTCCAGTGGACCCCTGTGCAGAGTGGCCACCACCCTTTTATATGAGCAGTACTTGGCACAATAAACTTTACTCACTATGTGCAGACAAAGGTAGCATCTTATTCATTTACCAATCTACCCAGTTCATGGTTATATAAATTTGTGATTGAGGATAATGTCACATTTGCATTTAGTTGAGAAGTGGGGCCCTAAAGTTGGACAGTGGGGGTCTCTGGCACCAGTCAGACACTGCTTGTGTCTCTTGTATTCGGTGTCTCTGTGTCCCGGTCTTCAGTCTTCAAGCAGGTAGTTTGTTGTGTAGGACATACACTATTTTAGTGCCCTTCCCCCATCACAGAGATTGGTCTCCATAAGGATGTGTGCCCACGATGCATTTTTAAACTTTTCCGCAGCAGCAAAAACGCTGCAGAAACGCTTAAAAAACGCATGGTAGAAGGCCTGCCATGGTCCCCAATGATAATCCGCATGTGCTGTGCACATGCTGCGGAAATTTCCACTGCGGATTATCATTGCGGAAAAAAACGCAGCACTACCAATTATTTTGCGGAAGTGCTGCGTTTTCGCCGCCATTTACTTGCATTAGATCGCATGGATTACGCATCACTGTATATGTAGATGCGCATTCCATGCGTTCTAATGTGTGGATCGTACCCAGGTCTAGAGAAGAGGAGACTCTCCTCCGGACCCTTGTACCATAGAAAATTGTAAAAAAAAATGAATAAAATAAGTATATATTTATTTTTTACCTTCTGGCGGCCCCCGATGAGCTCCTCCTCTCATGCCGGCAGTTCGATGGACTGAAGGAATTGCGCTGACGTCATAGTCATGTGACGGGTCACGCGACACTGACGTCGGCAGGTCCTTCAGTGTAACATGATCTGCCGGCAGCCGGGACGGTGAAGCTAGACACCGGGGGCCATCAGAAGGTAAGTAAATATTTATTTTTTGACATTCTCTTGGGTCACACTATATAAATCCATGCTGGTTGCATGGATTTATATAGTGTGACCAAGTTGTCAAGCACTTTCCAAGTGATGCTAAAATCGCTTGGAAAGCACTTGTCAAACCGCATGCGGAAATGCATGTGAAGAACGCTTCACATCCGCATGTCCCTGGCAGGAAAAACGCATGTACAATCCGCATGTACAATCCGCATGTACAATCCGCACGTACAATCCACATGCGTTTTTTCTGCCAGGGGAGATGCAGAAACGCTCAGGAAAAATCCGGAGCATTTCTGCATCGTGGGCACATTGTTAGAACCCTCCTGTTAGTTTTTGCTATCTTGTGTTTTGCAGTCACGTGACGATCTACCTATATATTCCAGCTCCTCCCTTCTGGCTTTGCTGGACTTCAGTGTTGTTTGACTGTTTTGCTAGCCTGGTGCTTCTGTGCCTTTCTCTGTTTGCTTGGTCCTCTTGGACCTCTAGTACTTTTTGTCAGTTTGTCTTTTGTGTTCTACAACAATTTCTGTTTAGGAGGTGTCCCATTTTTGTCCCAGTCCTTAGTTCTTTAGGGACCCCTACCTTAATTCTATAGGTCTTCGTTCAGACTAGCCGAGGACGAAGGTGGGTCTGTTCACTAGGAACAGGCAGCCCGCTACATCGTAGGGATTCAGCTTAGTCTTACTGTAGGGACAGCTTTCCCCTATCTTTCCTTAGTTCTTCTTGCAGATCACAACAGTAAGTCCAGCCCAAAAAAAAAACTAAAAGGAAAGAAATTCAGGGATCAGTATGGTTTCCGTCCAGGAGTTGGCTCAACGCGTGCAAGGATTGTCTCTGGAGGTGGCCGAGCTTCAGCAACACGTGAGTAGCTGTCCTGGAGCGCATTTTGTGGAACCAAAGGTAGGACTGCCTGATGTTTTTTATGGTAAACAGCAAGATTTTTTTCCTTTAAAAATGCTTATTTGTTATATTTTCGTTTGAGACCAAGTTCCTCTGGGAATGAATCACAGCGCATTGGTTTTATTATGTCACTTTTGCGCAAAGAACCACAGGGTTGGGCCTTTTCCCTCCAGCCTAATGATCCGTGTTTAAATTCTGTTGAAGAATTTTTTTCTGCTATGGGGCTATTATATGACGATCCTGATCGAATCTCATCTGCTGAATCAGAACTTAGACGTTTGAATCAGGGGTCTGATGATGTTGAAAATTATTTCACACACATCAGGAGATGGGCTTCAGAAGTTAAGTGGAATGATTCGGCGCTTAGATGTTTATTTCTTGCTGGTCTGAGTGAAAGGGTTAAGGATTTGCTAATTGCATTCCCTGCACCTGAGACTCTGCAGGAGGCTATGCAGTTAGCTGTTCGTATAGACAGGAGACTGAGGTGCAGGCTCAATGACGTAAAGACTCCTGTAATGTCAGGTCCTAGTCCCCAGAAAATCTGCACTGACGGCGGGGAACCGATGGAGGTTGGGGAGATGTCACTCCACTCTCAGGAAAAAGACTGGAGATTCGCTGAGGGATTGTGTCTTTATTGTGGTAAAGGTGACCATTTGATTAAGTATTGTGAGCGTCATTTAAGTAAAGAAAAAAAAAGGTCAGTTACGCCCGTATAGCTTGTTTATGCTCTGCAAGAGTATTTCTTTCTGGGAGTACTACTCTGCAGGGAGATTTGATTGAATTTCAGGTATTTGTGGATTGTGGTTCAGCACTTAATGTGATTGATAAAGGGTTTTTGGAAAACCTTAAATTGAAATCCAAACCTTTGTCATCACTTATTTCTGTGGTTGCAATTGATAACACTCCTTTGAACTGTATTACTCACAAGGTTGCAGTATTTTCTCGCACTATCAATGGAGTTCACCAAGAAATTTTGGACTTGGTTGTTTTGGATAATTTACCCTCTCCAGTTGTTCTAGGATTGCCTTGGTTAAAACTGCACAATCCTTTATTGGACTGGTCTACTAATGTGATTAAGTTTTGGAGTCCGAAGTGCTATGATAAATGTTGTAATGGTCGCTCTGCGGCTGTGGAAAAAGTGGAATTACCTGTACCTATTCAAGATTTTTGGAGGGTTTTTTTGGAGGAGTCGCAAGTTTTACCTCCTCATAGGGATTATGATTGCGCCATTGAGTTTGTTCTGGGTGCTACTCTTCCCAAAAGTCGCTTGTTTAAACTGACTATCCCTGAAAGAAAGGCCTTGGAGGAGTACAAAGAGACTAGCCTGGTTGCTAGTCACATTAGACCTTCTAAGTCGCCTGTGGCAGTCGGATTCTTCTTTGTTAAAAAAAAGGACGGCGGTTTATGTCCATGTCTGGATTTTCGTGAAATAAGATTACCGTACGCAATTCCTACCCGTTACCGTTAATTCCTGACTTGTTTAACCAGTTAGTGGGAGACAAGTGGTTCTCCAAAATTGATCTCCGGGGGGCATACAATTTGTTACGTGTGAAGGAGGGTGATGAATGGAAAACTGCTTTTAACACTCCGGTAGGTCATTTTGAAAATCTGGTGATGCCTTTTGGTCTTACCAATGCACCTGCATTTTTTCAGAACCCTATTAATGACATCCTGAGACCTCTGATTGGTAAGAATGTGGTTGTGTATTTGGATGACATTTTGATTTATTCACCAGATCTGGAGTCCCATTGGCAGAGTGTACGTGAAGTTTTGCAGTTATTGGGTGATATTTCACTCTTTGCTAATCTGGAGAAATGTGAGTTTGCTGTGCAGAAAATTTGTTTTTTGGGCTACATTGTCTCCAGCGATTGCTTTGAGATGGACCCTGTGAAGGTTCAGGCTGTGCAGGAATGGCCTAGGCCTATTGGTTTGAAATCTATACAGAGATTTTTGGGTTTTGCCAATTATTACAGGAAATTCATTAAGAATTTTTCTGTAATTGTTAAACCTCTAACCGATCTCACCAGGAAAGGTGCGAATACGGCCCAGTGGACTACTGAGGCCATTGAAGTTTTTGAGTATCTCAAAGAGAGGTTCAGTTCTGCCCCTATCCTTATGCAGCCTGATGAGACCAAGCCTTTTTTGGTCGAGGTCGATGCTTCATCGGTGGGGGTCGGAGCAGTTTTGTCTCAGGAGAACAAGGGTGGAGTACATCCTTGTGCCTTCTTTTCGAAAATTTTTTCGGAAACCGAACTGAATTATGATGTTGGAAATCGGGAGCTGCTGGCTATTAAACTCGCGTTTGAACATTGGCGTCATTTTTTGGAAGGCGCTAGATTTCCTATTCAGGTTTTCACAGATCATAAGAATTTGATTTATCTGGATGCTGCCAAGCGCTTGAATGCCCGTCAAGCTAGGTGGGCACTTTTTTTTTCTCGGTTTCATTTTTCTGTTACCTATTTCCCTGGTACTAAGAATGTTAAAGCCAATGCTTTATCTCGCAGCTTCTCTCCTACGGTCGGTGCCGAGGAGGAGGAGAGCATTTTACAGAAAGGAGTTGTGGTGGCGGCTTTGGACTCTGTTTTGGAGAATGGGATTCTGAAAGCTCAAGATGATGCTCCATCTAACACTCCCCATGGGAGGTTGTTCGTGCCTGGAGCCTTTAGGAGAGATTTGTTTGTGGAGTGTCATGAGTCTCTGTTGGCAGGTCATCCAGGAATTTCGGAGACTAAGAGACTGATCAGTCGCAGTTTTTGGTGGCCTGGATGGCAGAAGGAAGTCATCAAGTGAGTGTGTCAGTGTACTGTGTGCGCTAGGTCAAAGGCTTCACATACTCCTGCTGCGGGGTTGCTTTGCCTTCTGGATGTTCCTAGTGCGCCTTGGACGCATCTCACTATGGATTTTATTACTGATCTTCCTGTGTCCGAGGGTTTTACTGTCATCTGGGTGGTCGTGGACCGTTTTAGTAAGATGTGTCATTTGGTTCCATTCATTAAGTTGCCCTGCGCCAAGACACTCGCTAAGGCATTTGTTAAGGAGATTGTCAAGCTCCATGGTGTTCCCACGGATATTGTTTCTGATAGAGGACCTCAGTTTGTGGCTTGCTTTTGGCGTGCTTTTTGTGCAGGTTGGGAGTCCATTTGTCATTTTCGTCTGGTTATCATCCTGAGTCTAATGGACAGACTGAAAGAAAGAACCAGGATGTTGAGCAGTTTTTGCGTTGCTTTGTGGCGGACAATCAAGAGGTGTGGTCGGAGTTTCTGCTTCTCGCAGAATTTGCTCTTAACAGTCATACATCCTCCTCTGCTGGGTGTTCTCCTTTTTTTTTGTTGTACTGGGAGACATCCGTCTTTTGGTTCTTTCTCCAAATTGGGGTCGGCGGTGCCGGAGGAGGAGAATTTTTCCGGTGATTTAGAGAGAGTTTGGACTAATGTACGTTGTAACCTTCAAGAGGCTAACAAAAAGTCCAAGAAGTATTTTGACAGGAAACGTAAAGAGGTTTTGTTTACTGTGGGTGACATGGTTTGGTTGTCCTTGAAGAACCTGCGTTTGAGGATTCCCTCTAAAAAACTGGGTCCTAAGTTTGTGGGTCCATTTAAAGTGCTTCAGGTTGTTAACCCACCTGCTGTTAGGTTGGATGTCCCTACTTCCTGGAAGATTAATCCTGTATTTCATGTTTCCTTCTTGAAAAAGGCTGACGTATCTAATAGGGACGCCACTGTCACAGTTCCTCCTGTGGTGGAAGACGGCGAATATGAAATTTCTCGTATTTTGAATTCTAGATGGCATAGAGGGAAATTACAGTATCTTGTCTCCTGGAAGGGTTTCGGTCCCGAAGACTACTCCTGGGTAAGGACGGATGATGTCTCTGCTCCTAGGCTAGTTAAAGCTTTCCACAGGAGGTTTCCTCAAAGGCCTGGGCCTGGAGGATCAGGAGGATCCTCATAGAAGAGGGGGTTCTGTTAGAACCCTCCTGTTAGTTTTTGCTATCTTGTGTTTTGTGGCCACGTGACCACCTGCCTATATATTCCAGCTCTGCCCTTCTGGCTTTGCTGGACTTCAGTGTTGTTTGACTGTTTTGCTAGCCTGGTGCTTCGGTGCCTAGCTCTGTCAGTTTGCTTGGTCCTCTTGGACCTCTAGTACTTTTTGTCAATTTGTCTTTTGTGTTCTACAACAATTTCTGTTTAGGAAGTGTCCCATTTTTGTCCCAGTCCTTAGTTCTTTAGGAGCCCTTCCTTAATTCTATAGGTCTTCGTTCAGACTAGCCGAAGAAAAAAGTGGGTCTGTTGACTAGGAACAGGCAGCCCGCTACATCGTAGGGATTCAGCTTAGTCTTACTGTAGGGACAGCTTTCCCCTATCTTTCCTTATTTCTTCTTGCAGATCATAACACACATAGCCTTACTTTGTTATTTAGATAGACAGATAGATAGAGGGCTGCCACCAGGAATTTCAGGGCCCAATATTGGCAACATTTTCAAGCTCCCTTGAGACTCCGCCCAGGCTCCACCCCAGCTCCACCTCCACCCCTCGAAACTTCCACAGTCCCACCACCAAATATTGGAAAAACTCCACTTCTGCACCACGCCCTCACCAATCACAGATTTACAGTTCCCACTCAACCATATATCACATACATAGCCAGCAACTTTTGTTTTGGCCAAAAGATTTTTTTAATCAACCACCACGACAAGTTAGACTCTTTTGGCTGGGCCCTACTTTACTCTAACCTATTAAACCTTTCTTAAAATATCCAATACTCTTTTTAGGTATATTTTTATTTCTTTTTCTTTAAAGGAATGTGTCACATACATTTTTTAAAATGACTAATAATATCACATTCAAGGAACAAAAACCATCACACCATAGCCGGACCACAATTTACCATCACATAGTCACCAAATAATACCACATACAAGGTATACTGCCACACCATGACCAGACCACATATTACCACCACATAGTGATCAAATAATAGCACATACAAGGAAAAAATACCGCCACACCATGGCCAGACCACATATTACCACCACATAGTGATCAAATAATACCACATACAAGGAAAAAATACCGCCACACCATGGCCAGACCACATATTACCACCAAATGGTCACCAAATAATACCACATATACACTGTGTGCAGAATTATTAGGCAAATAAGTATTTTGATCACATGATAATTTTTATACATGTTGTCCTACTCCAAGCTGCATAGGCTTGAGAGCCAACTACCAATTAAGTAAATCTGGTGATGTGCATCTCTGTAATGAGGAGAGGTGTTGACTAATGACATCAACACCCTATATAAGGTGTGCTTAATTATTAGGCAACTTCCTTTCCTTTGGCAAAATGGGTCAGAAGAGAGATTTGACGGGCTCTGAAAAGTCCAAAATTGTGAGATGTCTTGCAGAGGGATGCAGCAATCTTGAAATTTCCATACTTTTGAAGCGTGATCACCGAACAATCAAGCGTTTCATGGCAAATAGCCAACAGGGTCGCAAGAAGCGTGTTGGCCAAAAAAGGCGCAAAATAACTGCCCATGAATTGACGAAAATCAAGCGTGAAGCTGCCAAGATGCCATTCGCCACCAGCTTTGCCATATTTCAGAGCTGCAACGTTACTGGAGTATCAAAAAGCACAAGGTGTGCGATACTCAGGGACATGGCCAAGGTAAGGAAGGCTGAAAAACGACCACCTTTGAACAAGAAACATAAGATAAAATGTCAAGAATGGGCCAAGAAATATCTTAAGACTGATTTTTCAAAGGTTTTATGGACTGATGAAATGAGAGTGACTCTTGATGGGCCAGATGGATGGGCCAGAGGCTGGATCAGTAAAGGGCAGAGAGCTCCACTTCGACTCAGACGCCAGCAAGGTGGAGGTGGGGTACTGGTATGGGCTGATATAATCAAAGATGAACTTATGGGACCTTTTCGGGTTGAGGATGGAGTGAAGCTCAACTCTCAGACCTACTGCCACTTTCTGGAAGACAACTTCTTCAAGCAGTGGTACAGGAAGAAGTCGGTATCGTTCAAAAAAAACATGATTTAAATGCAGGACAATGCTCCCTCACATGCATCCAACTACTCCACAGCGTGGCTGGCCAGTAAAGGTCTAAAAGAAGAAAAAATAATGACATGGCCCCCTTGTTCATCTGATCTGAACCCCATAGAGAACCTGTGGTCCATCATAAAATGTGAGATCTACAGGGAGTGAAAACAGTACACCTCTCGGAACAGTGTCTGGGAGGCTGTGGTGGCTGCTGCACGCAATGTTGATCGAAAACATATCAAGCAACAGACAGAATCTATGGATGGAAGGCTGTTGAGTGTCATCATAAAGAAAGGTGGCTATAATGATCACTAATTTTTTTGGTTTTTGTTTTTGCATGTCAGAAATGTTTATTTCTAAATTTTGTGCACTGATATTGGTTTACCTGGTGAAAATAAACAACTGACATAGGATTATATTTGGTTTTTATTAAGTTGCCTAATAATTCTGCACAGTAATAGTTACCTGCACACACAGATATCCTCCTAAGATAGCCAAATCTAAAAAAAAAACACTCCAACTTCCAAAAATATTAAGCTTGGATATTTATGAGTCTTTTGGGTTGATTGAGAACATAGTTGTTGATCAATAATAAAAATAATCCTCTAAAATACAACTTGCCTAATAATTCTGCACACAGTGTAAGGGACAAATACCGCCACACCATGACCGGACCACATATTACCACCACATAGTGACCAAATAATACAATACTGATCATTAATAAAAAAAAAAAAAAATACTAATATTACCATAAGTGCCATTATACACAGGAGCTCTCTACATAGTAGACGGTGTACAGTGATCACCAGTGACATTATACACAGGAGCTCTGTATATAGTGTCAGTGTACAGGTAATACAGTGATCACCAGTGACATTATACATAGGAGCTGTGTATATAGTGTACAGGTAATACAGTGATCACCAGTGACATTATACACAGGAGCTCTGTATATAGTGTCAGTGTACAGGTAATACAGTGATCACCAGTGACATTATACATAGGAGCTGTGTATATAGTGTACAGGTAATACAGTGATCACCAGTGACATTATGCACAGGAGCTCTCCATATAGTGTATAGTGTACAGGTAATACAGTGATCACCAGTGACATACACAGGAGCTCTGCACATTAGTATATAGTGTCATTGTACAGAGAACACACTGACTCACAAGTGACGTCTCTAGTTGAAGTCCTTCATCTTCGCTTTTTTTCACTTTCATCCAGCGCAGACCGACCTCACTTCTTCCAGCCAGGACTCGTCTCTGCATAAAATAGCACACAGTTATCTAGAGCACATTCCCCAATTTCTACATTACGCAGCTGAATACAGATGTGCACCCACCATTAATATATAATTAGTTATTATGCAACCCACCATTCCAAATACAAATTGTAATCCACCACGGCCCCCCCCACTAACTGTAAATAGCCACTTTCTCCACCCAATAAATATATAAATTAAATAGCACCTGTACTCTTTCCCAATTCATTACCAGTCACACTCCTGCATCCTCAACACCCCCCACTCTGTACCTTCCGCTCCCCCAATTCATTATATTTACATGAACCCCTCCACTCCAATTCATTATGTCATGTTCATGCTCTCTCCCAACCTGTATTCATAATCATTTATTCTCCCCCACTCCCAATTCATCATTTGCTCTCCCCCACTCCCAATTCATTATTTGCTCTCCCCCACTCCCAATTCACCATTAGCTCTCCCCACCCCCCATTCAACATTTGCTCTCCCCACTCCAAATTCACCATTAGCTCTCCCCACTCCAAATTCACCACTAGCTCTCCCCACCCCCCACTCCCAATTCACCATTTGCTCCCCCCATCCCCACTCCCCATTCACCATTTGCTCTCCCCACTCCCAACTCATCATTTGCTCTCCCCACTCCCAATTCACCATTTGTTCTCCCCACCCTCCACTCCCAATTCACCATTTGCTCACCCCACCCTCCACTCCCAATTCACCATTTGCTCTCCCCACCCGCACTCCTAATTCACCATCTGCTCTCTACCCCCACTTCCAATTCAACGTTTGCTCTCCCCACCCCCCACTCACTATTTGCTCCATTCACCATTAGTTCTCCCCACCCCCTATTCCCAATTCACCATTTGCTCTTCCCACCCCCAATTCATCATGTGCACTCCACACTCCCAATTCACCATTAGCTCTCACTACCGCTCCCTCCCAATTGACCATTTTCTCTCCCCACTCCCAATTTACCATTAGCTCTCCCCACCCCCACTCCCAATGCACCATTTGCTCTCCCCACCCACCACTCCCAATTCACCGTTTGCTCTCCCCACCCCCAATTCACCATTTGCTCTCCCCACCCCCACTTCATCATTTGCTCTCCCCACCCCCAATTCACCATGTGCTCTCCACACTCCCAATTCACAATTTGCTCTCCCCACTCACCTCTCTCAATTAATCATTTGCTCTCCCCAACCACTCCCAATTCATCATTTGCTCTCCTCACCCCCCCATTCAGCATATGCTCTCCCCACCCCCCACTTCCAATTCACCATGTACTCTCCCCACCCCCCAGATCATTATCTGCTCTCCCCACCCCCAATTCACCATGTGCTCTCCCCATCCCCCACTCGCAATTCACCATTTGCTCTCTCCACCCCCCACCTTCAATTCATAATTTGCTCTCCCCACCCACCATGTGCTCTCCCCACCCCCAATTAATAATGTGCTCTATCCACTCCTCACTCCCAATTCACCATGTGCTCTCCCCACCCCCCACTCCCAGTTCACCATGTGCTCTCCCCACCCCTTAATTCCAGTTCACCTTGTGCTCTCCTCACCCCCCACTTCCAATTCTCCATGTGCTCTCCCCACCCCGACTCTCAGTTCATCATGAGCTCTCCCCACCCCCACTCCAAAATCATCATTTGCTCTCCCCACCCCCAATTCACCATGTGCTCTCTCCCCCCCACTCCCAATTCATCATGTGCTCTCCCCTTCCCCCACTCCCTATTCTCCAAGTGCTTTCCCCAA
Source organism: Phyllobates terribilis (assembly GCF_046119375.1). Lineage (NCBI taxonomy): Eukaryota > Metazoa > Chordata > Amphibia > Anura > Dendrobatidae > Phyllobates > Phyllobates terribilis. The sequence continues at coordinate 281,414 of NW_027363772.1, read as the reverse complement.
CCTCCACTCCCAGTTCATCATGAGCTCTCCCCCAAGACCATTTAATTAATTCTATTAAAAATAAATAAATTGATACTTACCTCTCATATAATCCCCTGCAGCTGCACTTCTGTACTGGCATCTTGGCCCTCTATGCAGACGCGTACGCGATGATGTCATTGCGTACGCACCTTCACCAGCACGTCCCATAAGAGGCGGAGGGACTGCACGGCCGTTCAGGTTTTATGGCGGTGAGAGCTCCAAGGGTCCCGGCACACGATACCCCAGTGTCGGCATATAAGTAAGCAAAAAAGATGGTAGCACTTAATAGAAAATTACATAAAAAATGGTGTATTTATTGGCCCGTGTGAACAGGTGCCAATGTTTCGGCTCAAAAGCAAGTGGATTTTTAATGCAACCAAACAAGCCTCATCAGGTCTAAGAAATGTATTTATTTTAATAAAATAAACAGTTTGTATTGTGGAGTCTGCTCCACTTCAGAATTATTACATATATTGGGAATAACTCTTTAACCCCTTCCCACTTAAGGTACTTTTTACTTTCCTGACCAAGCCAAATTTTTTAAACTAATATGTGCCATTTTATGTGGTAATAATTTTTTTCTTGACACATTGTAGTTTACGTTCGTGGTAAATTTAGGTCAATATGATAGACATTTATATAAAAAATATCGGAAATTTGATAAATATTTAGAAAAAGTCTCATTTTTGTACTTTGAATTTTGTATGCCAATGAAATGTCCCATCCCTCAGTTTTTCAGGACCATCTACACATTTGAAAAGATTTTGAGGGATCTATATGTCATGTATACACCTCAAAATATTCAAAACCGTATTCAGAAATTTTGTATAACCCACAGGGCTTCATGCAAAGTTAAATGAAAAATTACTTTTTATTATTATTATTAGCATGTGAAGGTATTTGCAAAGGGGGGTAGCAGAGGAATAGTGAGGCGAGAGATGAACCAGTCGAGCAGCAGAGTTGGGGATGGACTGGAGGGGTGCGAGAGTGTTAGCAGGTAGGCCACAGAGGAGGGTGTTGCAGTAGTCGAGGCGGGAGATGATGAGGGCATGAACAAGCAGTTTAATAGATTGAGGGTTGAGGAAAGGATGGATTCTGGGAATACTTTTGAGCTGGAGGCCACAGGAGGTGGCAAGAGCTTGGATGTGGGGTTTGAAGGACAGGGCAGAGTCAGGGGTTACTCCGGGGACCGGGGAAAGTGTGATGTCATTTATTGTGATAGAAAGATCAGGTGGGGAAGATATGCGAGATGAAGGAAAGATGATGAGTTCAGTGTGCGGAAACAGTTGGCTTATACTCGAGTATATACGGTATATACTTTAAACTGTAAAGTGTTAGTAACAAGGCAAATCAACAGTAGAACTAATAACAGTAAGCTTGGGATAGCAGAGAAAGTCTTTCACTATTTAACGTTAATGTTCTCTTCACAAAGGTGGTGTGCCCAGTCGTGTGAGTTTCCATGTAAGTTCTCTATGAAGCTCTGGCCCTAGCGGGGATCACTGGGTTTTCCGGCTAGGCCGCAAGTCTCTCTCTGATGTTCACTACTAGGACCAACCCTTCTCAATCAATATGTTTCCACAAAGTAAAATAATAGGAGCTATACTCACCTCTGGTGCTGGCACCATTCCAGCTGGATCACTGAGGGGCTCCCGCAGGAACTGAGCAGTCAATGTCTGTGATCCTAGCTGTTATCTTTAATTAACGCCTTTGATGCAGCAACCTATAGTATCAGTGGCATCTAGGTTGTCAAATAAAGGTAGGGGGCTCTTTTAGTCAACCAACTCACACAATGGCCCCCACAGCTGTAATTGTAAATCATGCCTCGCAGCATCGTGCAATAAAGCTCAACCAGGTTCACGTTCTGTAAAGGGACTAAAGTAAAAAAAGTAAAAAACAAAACGGTTCATAGAAAAAAATAACAAATCCCACGTCCCGTTCTTTGATGTGGACTTGGGAACTGAGCCGACAAATGATGGCTGCATTATTCAGCCATCATCTGCCTCTAACAGATGCGAGTGGAGGGAAGCGACCGTTAACCTGTTATATGCCGCTAACTATCTGTGATGGCAGAATTTACAGCGACTGGTCCAGGTGGGGCACACTGTTCTAACTGTCCCTGCATCATGATTGTGGGGTGCCAAAGGGTTGTCATGACAGCTTGAGGTTTTCTGAACACCCCAGTGCTTGTCATGACAATACTCTGTAGTATCGGTGTCTCTGCGCCTTGACAGGCAGAGACGCCGTCCCTCTTACCGCCGCGCTCCCCTCCCGGCGTCCTCCGGCGCTCCTGCTTCTGCCGGCGCGCAGCTTCCCGGGCATTGTGCTTAGGGCGCCCTCTTAAAGGGGCCGCGCACGCCGTCCTAAGGAGTCCCCGGCCAATGACCGGAGGACCTCTCATATAAAAGGCACCTCCTCCAAGATGGAGGTGCCCATGCAAGGTTGTAGCTTTGTGTGTTAAACTCTGCTTCAGCCCTCAGGTCCTGCTGCCAGCCTGACTACCAGTCCAGCCCGCCAGCTTGACTACAAGTCCAGCCCGCCAGCCTGACTACAAGTCCAGCCCGCCAACCTGACTACAAGTCCAGCCCGCCAGCCTGACTACTAGTCCAGTCCGCCAGCTTGTCTACTCTCCAGCCCGACAGTCTGTCTACAGTCAAGTCCGCCAGTCTGTCTATGGGCCTAGCCCGCCTGCTTACCTGGAAGCACCTGCCTGTTACCTACCGTGCCTACCAGTCAGCTTATCTGGAGGCTCCTGCTTGTTATCTGCCGTGTCTGCCAGTCTGCCTACCCGGATCACCCGTCAGCCTGCCTGCCGTGCTCATCTGCTGTACCGGTCAGTTCCTGCCTTCTGACCCGTGGGAGTCACCTGCTCTCATACAAGGTTGGTCCCAGAGTAGCACCTGGTCTCTCTGCTCGGTCTTCCCTGGTCACGGAGTCGATTGAGCCGCCGTATGACCTTGGTCAGTCCGAGTTGACAGCTACTTACGCCCCTCTGGTCCCTCCTTGCACCGCAGCACAGAGGTTCCACCACCCGGATCCGTAACATACTCCTTTGAACACATGCCTGTGGAGAGTAGGAGACTGTGATTTTTGCTACATACTGAAGCAGGGCTGCCACCAGGAATTTCAGCACCCCATACTGGCAACATTTCCGGGCACCCTTGAGACTCCACACCAGCCCCGCCTCCACCCCTCAAACTTTCCACCGTCCCACCTCCCACTCTTGGAAAAACTCTGCTTCTGCACCTCGGTTTCACCAATCACACATAAACAGTTCCCATCGAACACCATATCACATACACAGCCATCAGCTTTTGTTTTGGCCAAAAGATTTTTTAAGCCTGCCACCACGACAAGGTAGACTCTTTTGGCAGGGCCCTACTCTACTCTAACCTATTAAACATTTCTTAAACTATCCAATATTCTTTTTAGGTATATTTTGCTTATTTTTCTTTAAGGGAATGAGTGACGTACATTTTTTAAACTAATTGAAACCAGATTGTGATAATTTTTTTATAATCTGTATTTCTGACTTCAGATTATTGTATCCTGTTTTCTGTACATTTATGGAAATCTGCTGTCTTGCCTGTTTGGAGATATGAACAATAGACATATGGATGTATATATATCACAAGACAAAATAGGGGACTCTAATTCCTAGGGAGAGTTTTCTATACATGTTCTCATGTTTAGTGACATGCAGATGTCATTGTGCAGGAAAGGGGAAGAGGTGAGCTGTGACACGACCTAATGTGAATGGTGGATTCTGTTATCTCTCATTGTAATCCTGCTGGCTATGATAATGAGGTGACTGCTGAAAAGGAATCTCTTCTGGACGTGTTATTCTATTAGAAAAGCAATTTCTGTTTATTTATTATTTATGATATAAGGGGTGACAAACTTTAAAGTAAATTCTTCCAAAAAGTTAAACTATGATTAAAAGGATTGCCAATTTTCTGGTTATTCTTGACCAATGTGTTTGAGATGATGATAAGGCACTTAGTATTATGGTCTTTCTTGAACTTCGGCACTAAATACGAAATATGGGAAATAGACTATATTTCTATGTTGAATTTCTGCATTAAGGGCCTTTTAATCATCTCACACACACATTGGTTAAGAATAACCAGAACACGGTCAATGCCCTTAACATAAAAGTTTTGTAAAACATTCCCACTGAACATTTCGCTAATTAAATCTATTTTTCATAAGAGTCATTTAGTTAAATCCTTTGGTCAATTATGTAAAGTGCAAAATTATAATGTAACAAAACAAAGACAAAACGTATAACCAATTAATACAATGAAAATAAGGTCATTTTGTGAGGTCAGAAAACATATTAAAACAACAAACAGTTTTGCACACGATCTAAGGAAATGAACCATAATAATAAAGATGTATTTCCATAAATTCAAGAACAACAAACAATAGTGCGCTCTATCCTAAAAACTGAGCCCTAATATTAAATGGGTATTCCCATCTGGGGTACGGATAGTGCATCGCAGGGTCAGTCAGGTGCAGGTCTCAGAACTGAAACATTACTAACTGATCTGTTACATCTGTCTAATACTAGGACTTTGGGTCAGTAATCCCGCAGTCAGGCTAGGACACTCATCCATAATACAGGGGAACATACATGGCAATAACACACTAATGTAAAACTGGCTACATGTAGAAGATGTGAAGATGCAAATTTACATGTATGGAACAGGCAGTCGTTTTACCTGCTGGTTAGAAAAATCCTTAATCAGGTCTTTAATATTCAGGTGTCTGGCGAGCTCATGTTCAATTGACAGAAGGGCTCGGCTGTTTAACCGTTGTTCCGTCATTGTAGAATGCAGATAGTTCTTGAGAGTTTGCTAATGCTATCTCTCCTTCTGCTACTCAAAGTGGTTGGGTGATAAAAATTCTTGCAATACACACCTCTCCAAATCTTGAAGCTCGAATTTGTAGATGGCGTTTAGTAAAGCCAGTGGACCAATGTTTTCTGTAAATGTAGCTTCATAAACTTTCCGAAGACGTTGCTACTCAGAAAGTAACGGTGATGTGAGATCTACCTGCCTTCCCATGGGTTGTTCCATCTCTTGCTATTATTTTGAATTATTTGGTTCTTTCCTAGAATGGGTGGTTAAGTATGAAACAGGTTCCTCCGCTATAATCCATTATCTTGACGATTTTCTTTTTGTGGGACCACCAGATTCCAGGTCCTGTCAATTTTTGCTGGACAATTTTATTTTTTTCGCGTCGTATTTTGGCGTTCCCTTATCCAGTGGAAAAACTTTTGCTACTACTTCGCTATCCTTTTTAGGAATTGAGATTGATTCCGTTGCCATGGTTTTTCGCCTTCCCTCAGAAAAAAATTCAAAATTGCTGTCCCAGATTGAAGGATTTTGTTCTGTCCTCAAAGTAACACTATGTCAAATGCAGTCCATGCTAGGCCTCCTTAACTTTGCTTGCACAGTAATGCCTATGGGGAGAATTTTTCCAGACGTTTATCCCTCTCGACCAAAAGCATCAAGCTTCCCCATCATAGAATTCGGATAAAACCTCCTTTGAAAGCAGACTTGCTGGTTGGGAAGGAGTTCCTCTTGTCCTATAATGGATATACATTCTTTTAGTCATCGGAATTGACTAATGAGGATCTCTCCCTTTTTTCCGATGCCGCTGGATCTACTGGTTTCAGTGTCATTTTTGGAGACCAATGGTGTGCCGAACCTTGGCCGGAATCTTGGCGCACTGAGGGCTGGGTTAAAAACCTTACTTGGTTAGAGTTATTTCCTATCATCACAGCCATTTCTTTATGGGGCCCATCCCTCAGGGATAAACGGATCTGTTATTGGACTGACAATATGAGTATTGTACACGCCATAAATCACTTGTCATCCTCATCTCCCCTGGTTATCAAATTACTCAGATTCCTGGTATTAAAATGCTTACGTTTAAACATCTGGTTTTAAGCCCGCCATGTTCCGGGTACAAATAATGTCATTGCTGATTCTCTTTCTCGTTTCGATTGGCAGAAATTCCGGGAATGTTTCCCCGCAGCCAAACCAGAGGGGCATCCATGCCCATCCCTCATGTGGGAGGTGGTAGAGAAAGATTGATGGAGTTGGTGAGATCTTCAGTGGCCTCATCTACATGGCGTTCTTACGGTAAGGCATGGAATGAGTGGCATAACCTATTTGGGGATAGATCAGCAGCAGCATCCGACGCTGCCCGTCTGGAGGTCACAATCGAATATTTACTTTACTTGCGTAGCATGGGTGTTTCAGGAGCCGTTGCACAGAACCGCCTATCTGATCTCGGTGTTTATTTTCGCCTCTTAGGTTGGAACGATGTTACTAAGGTTTTCATCATTCGGCAGGCTATTATGGATTGGAGGAGGGAGCACACTCGTCAGGAGAACAGACGGCCCATTTCTTTCAGTTTACTTACCCGCCTAATCAACCCACTCCCGCTGTCCGCTCTTCTCCTTTCAAGTCTGCTCTACTCTCTGCCGCTTTTTGACTCGCGTTTTTTGGTTTGGTGCTTTGCGCATTAGTGAATTGGTGTCCCCATCCAAGCGCACTTCAGGAGGACTCCAGTATGATGGTATCACTCCCTGTGACCGAGGTCTCCGTATCCACTTTCGGAAATCGAAAATTGACCCGTCCGGTATTTGTTCATGGGTTCCCCTTCTTACCATCCCCGGTCCTATTTGTCCTTTAACCCTTGTTAATAATTACTTATCATTCTGGCGATCTGGTGACTCCTTTTTCTCACATGAGGATGGTTCTCCTCTTACGGTTTTTCAATTTCAATCTAGTTTTTTTGGAAATGTTTAGCTTTCGTAGGCCTTCCTCTCAAGGTATTTGGTACGTACTCCTTTAGGATAGCAGCTGCTACCGAAGCAGCCCGTGCTGGTTTGCCTAACTCCGAGATCCAGCACATTGGTAGATGGCGTTCCTCCTGTTTTGCAAGATACATCAGACCGAATTTATTGCTTCACTAACTTTATTATCTCTTCATAGATGGTGTAAAACACACAGTGAGGATACTGGGCCACTCTTACATCTTCTGGGCATCCCAAAGAGCAGAACGTCGACCAGGTGGCAGAGGTCTTGGGTTCCACGGCATCAACGTTTTTTTGAGAGGAATAAGAGGCTTGACCTGGCCTCAGGTTCTTCCCGAGGTGGTGCGGATAGCTCAGACTGCTTCCTCTCCCTTAATTCTAGTCCTGCATGCGGGCGGGAATGATCTCTGCTCCTTTCACCTAGCGGAACTCCTCACAATCATGCGCTCCGACGTGGATAAATTCCACAGACTTTTTCCAGAGCTTACTCTGATTTGGTCAGAGGTCATGTCACGTGTTGCATGGCAGGGCGCGAGAGATGTGGCGGCAGTTGAACGTTCTGTGCGCACGCTTAATGCCCGCTTGTCCCGCTTTATCCGTTTTAAGGCCGGAGTGGTCATGAGGCATCACCAACTTGAGGGAGACAATTCCAGTCTTATGCTACCCGATGGAGTCCATCTGACGGAAATAGGGCTGGATATTTTTCTCTCCGGTCTCCAGGATAGCATAGAACAAGCTTTTTACCAAATGGGTGGGGGGCGGAGCGCAGTATAAATACTCCGCTCCTCCTTAGCGGTCATTTTCTCCATCTTGATGTTTTTTTCCGGGACGAAGTCTGACTTGCGCTGGGAGTCCAGCTGTGGCATATGGATTTGCACCCGTTTCAGCTGGCCAATAGTGCCTTAACCGAGTTTTATACCGGTTAAATACTGAGCATGTCCTTTTTGGCTGTGACCGACTTCTACCCATTAAAAGGAGTTTTGGTTAAGATCTGTGTGTTGTCGTTATTCCATGGGACTTTTTGAGGAAATATTGTTGTTGGGTCTCAGCAGTCTGCAGGGCACGTCAATCTTTAATTGAATGCCCCTTGACTGCTGTGCCCTGCTGAAGGGGTTAAATTGTGTGTCCCATGTTCTTTTTCTCCTCTCCTCCTGGCTTTCACCCAATAATCCTCTTCTTCCTCCCTCTTCCCCTCTTTATAAGTCCAGACCCTGTGTGAAGCCCAGCTGTGCTTGGTATCACAGATCCTAGAAGGGTGTATTGACGGATTCCTCCACAAGAGGCCCCCATAACCATTCACACATCTCCACCTTCCACCTCAGACCACCAGAGGGAGCTGTTAGGGATATATAAAGAAGGGAAGGTGGAGCCAGGCAGTCAGTTCCTGCAGAGTGAGACACAGAAACAGGGCAGTCTGCAGTGGAGCTCAGTGACTCCGCAATTCCTCTGGAGAGTTCAGTTAGTGCAAGCCTGAATACAGAGTTGAGCCCGGTTGAGTCGTAGCTCAGAATAGTGAGCTTAGGTGTGCCGGTGCCATAAGATCGGTGAAGCGCGGCAAGCTGCCGTTAGTGCGAGTAGCCTATTGAGGGCCCGAGTAGGCCGAAGGCGAGTAGAGAGAGTTAGTACATAGGGGGCAGAGGAGCTTAACTAGCTCACCCCGAAGAAGAATTTACCGGACACCGGGTCCGAAGCTTACCGGGATATCCACGACCCAGTAAGATATAACCGGAATCCCTGGAGAACTACAAGTCCCAGGATCGCTAAAGGGCTGATACGTACCAGAGCCAGGAGACACATAGGCCCCGTAGGTCGGGAGAGTGCACTCCAAGAGAAGGCCCTACCACAAGGACAGCCAGCGCAGGACAGAGACAAAGTTAGGCCTAGCTTCAGGCAGGTCAGAAACTTACTAAGCAGAGGCAAGGAACAGGAGGCCCAAAACCCGCTCATTGGGGAGGATCCGGACATACACCCTTCACCCTACATTGCTCCGGGGAGTGCCTGAATTTCCATCAGTAAAAGGTACTGAAGTGACTATCGTGTCTGTCCCTGTTCTTGCTCTGACGCGGCTGAGTCTCTCTGTCCTGCATACCCCGTCATACACTGCCCTGAGCCGACCACCGCGACCTCCTTAAGGCTAAAGGCCCGGGTAACCGAGTCTTCCCCCATCCCCTGGGCTAGTCATCTCCAACTGGCGTCACGAACAGGATTACGTGCCCGCTGCAACGACAGAGTGTTGTGCCCGTTGCCACCGGGTACTGTGCGCCTTTATTCTGAACTGTGTACGTAAAGTTGTGGTGAAGGTTGCCGCCATTGTTGGGCCGTTGAGCAAGAAGAAGGGCGTAACCGCGGGAAAATAAGGGGCGTACCTTCAAAAGAGCGCTAAGCCCCGGACACGCCCCACGCCTTGACGTCAAAGCTAGAAGCGCCAGTTCCTGTAAGGAGCATCGCTGAACGCTCTGACGTAGGACGCAAGGTCCTGAAGACAACCGTCACCTGCGGAGCTGCGGCCTACCGGAAGAAAAAAAACAGAAGGTAGGCCACGGTTAACTAGGGGGGTGCCAAGATGTCCGACAAGCAGCAGAACGCCAACCTACCGGTCAACGTCCCTGAAGTTCAGCCCGATGATGAGCAGGCCGAAGCCGCCGCTCCACCAGCAGCGCCTGTAACACCCGTAATTCCTATGACTTTACCGTACATTCCTGGAGCAAAGTGGCTCCCCCAGTACAACGGCAAACCAAATACCCTGTCTGGATTCAAACGGAAGATATGTGGTATCTTGGACATGTACTCCATGACCGGCAAACAAAGAGCCGCCGTTGTATTAGGACAGCTGACCGGTGCTGCGGAGCGGGAAGTGGAAACATGATCGGCCGCAGACCAGGAGTCAGTGTCCGCAATATTTCAAAAACTACAGACTGTCTTTGAGGACCTTACTGAGGCGGACCTCCAGATGAGGTTTTACAGCTGTTCCCAACAACCAGAGGACAATGTTCGGGACTACGCCTGGCGTCTACAGGGGGCCCTGCGGGCTCTAAACCAGGTTAGTCCAACCAGCGTTGAAAATGAGAACAAAATGCTGAAGGAACAGTTTGTCCGGGGACTGAGGTCTCCAGAGGAGAGCAGGACTGTGCGTTGGTGGTCCCTGGATCATCCAGAAGCTACCTTTGACAATCTTAAGGACATGGCTATAAAAGGACTGCAGCCCCTGGAAACAAATGCCATCCAACGTTACCAGGGTGGGGCGACCCCAGTACCTGCAACACCCACCTTTTCCCCGGTGGCTGCTGAAGCTAAAGTTCCAGCAACGTCCCCTAAAGAACTGGACAGTCTGCGCTCTGAGGTGCGTCAGTTGAGTAAAACCCTGACCACTGTGCTGAGTGCTCTGCAGTTGCGGACGGAGCCTGAGGAAGGAGGGAAGATCCTGTTAGCCGATAGCCCTGAGAATGTCCCCTGGATGCGAAGGAGGAGGAGACCAACACCACCCTCGCCGAGGATCAGTGACTAGCGCCGTCCACCAAAGGACCCAGCCTGCTACCGCTGCCGCAAGACCGGACACATCGCCCAGAATTGTCCTTTAAACGAGAAAACCCTGGGTCCGAGGGCCGACACCCAGGAGTAGACTCACCAGGCCCATCAGACTGGTACAACAGGTTCGTCGGAGGAAGACCTTTCCTGTCCATTGTACTGGACGGGATCCCGACGCATGCCCTGCTGGACACAGGATCTCAGGTAACCATCATGCCTGAAGTCCTCTACAAGAGGTTCTGGTCCATGGACGACCTACGTCCGCCAGCTCCAAATCTGTCTGTGTATGCCTCAAATGGACTCCTCCTTAACCTACTCGGGGTTAAGAATGTGACTGTAAAGGTGGGGAGAGTGGAGCTGAAGGACCAGGGACTAATTGTAGTGGAGAATAACCCTGATGACAGCAACCCGTATATGGTATTGGGCACTAACGTTGTTGGTAACTGTTTGGGAGAAGTTGTGTTCTTGCTCCAACAGATCGCCGACACTGCCAGACCGAGAGAGAGGAGGGCACTGCAGAGGGAGATCCGCGTCCTGATGTATCAACAGCAAGTAAAGTTAACAGATGGTGAAATCAGTAACGTGCGGGTAACAGACCCCATACCCATTGTCGTTTCCCCAATGAGTGAAATGCTCATCTGATGAAGAGCTGCCATAGGTCTTAGAGGACAGAGCTACCAGGCGGTAGTAGAACCCCTATGCTCTGAGCACATACCCACGCTCTTAACTGCCAGGGGAGTGGTAGATGTACGTAATGGGAGGGTGCCCGTCCATCTTCTCAACTTAGGGGAAGATGAGGTCAAACTGCCACGTTATGCCACTGTTGCCAAATTACATGCTGTCAACAACAACTGCATCCATGAGGCGGAGTCCTTAACTTCACCAGAAGAAGTGGAGGATAATGACCCTGCAACCCAGGTGGAGGATTGGTGTCAACCGCTCCCTGTTGGGTCGGACACCACTCCTACCCACCAAAAACAGGGTGTACACTGGGTGGTTCAAGAGTACTCGCAGGTGTTCAGTAAACATCCACTAGACTTCGGAAGGGTTAAGGGGGTTCAACATCATACCCCCACAGGCAACCATTCCCCAATCAAAGAACGTTATAGGCCTATACCCCCAGCTCACTACCAGAAGGAAAAAGAAATGCTGCATGACATGAGGAAGGCGGGAGTGATAAGGGATAGTTGTAGTCCCTGGGCAGCTCCCCTAGTGCTGGTTAGGAACAAGGACGGGAGCATGAGAATGTGTGTAGATTACCGTCAAGTAAATCGCATTACACATAAAGATGCATACCCTTTACCACGCATAGAGGAGTCCCTAGCTGCCTTAAAGTCTGCAAATTACTTTTCCACCCTTGACTTCACTAGTGGGTACTGGCAAGTAGCTGTGGCTGAGGAGGATCGGGAGAAGACGGCCTTCACCACCCCGATGGGACTCTGCGAGTTCAACAGTATGCCGTTTGGACTCTGCAATGCCCCCGGAACGTTCCAGAGATTGATGGAGTGCTGCCTGGGACACCGCAACTTCGAGACTGTGTTACTTTACCTGGACGATGTAATTGTGTACTCCAGAACGTACGAGGACCACTTGAAACACCTGGCAGAGGTATTTGAGTCACTGTCCCGGTATGGGATGAAGTTGAAGCCCTCAAAGTGCAACCTACTCTAGAGAAAGGTACAGTACTTGGGGCACATTGTCAGTCCGGAAGGGGAAGCACCAGACCCGGAGAAAGTCACAGCCATCCAGAAGTGGCCAGAGCCGAAGAACCTCAAGGAGGTGCGTCAGTTCTTGGGACTAGTAGGATACTACCGGAGGTTCGTAAAGGACTACACTAAGAGAGCAGCTCCTCTGCAAGACCTCCTGGTAGGACAGTCCCCCAAAGGCAAAAAACCCCCATTCCACTGGGGTAAGGAGCAAGCCGAGTCGTTTCAGGAGATGAAGGAGATCCTGACAGGTGATGAGATCCTAGTCTACCCTGACTACAGCCAACCGTTCCTACTGTATACAGATGCCAGCAACGAAGGCCTGGGTGCTGTTCTAAGTCAGAAGCAGAATGGGCAGGAGAAGGTGATCGCATACGCAAGTAGGAAGCTCCACCCGACTGAGAGGAACCCAGAGAACTATAGCAGCTTCAAGTTGGAGTTCCTGGACTTGGTCTGGGCCATCACTGAAAGATTCAAGCACTATCTGGCTTCCAGCAAGTTCACTGCCTTTACTGATAACAACCCCTTGACCCATCTTGAAACAGCTAAGTTGAGAGCTCCGGAACAACGATGGATGGCTCGGCTGTCAAACTACCAATTTACAATCAAATACCGGGCGGGCCGCAAGAACGCCAAAGCCGATGCCCTGTCTAGGATGCCTCACCAGTCAGACACAGAAGAAGAAGTGGATGACCTGGAAGAGATTGAGCTACCTGCCCTTCATCGAAGTGGGATGATCCATGAGCAACGAGCCTCCAGGAATCAGCGTGGAAAAACGTTAAACCCCCTGTCTCAGCACAGCTGGAAAGAGACCCAGGATAGCGACCCGGTTGTCAGCCGCATCAAACAGCTGATAACTCAAGAAGGTGCCTCCCTGGAGAAAGATGCGTCTCTGCAAGCAAAGCAGCTGTGGAATGAGCGAAGTCGGCTGTTTATCTACCATGAGAAGCTGTGCCGGAGGTGCGTCAATCCAAAGACTCATGAGATGGTATGGCAGATAGTAGTCCCTAAGACAGACATCCAGATGGTATTAGAGGCTTACCACGATCAGGCGGGGCACTTTGGTTGGAAAAAGCTAGAGACCCTGCTGAAATGTCGATTCTACTGGGTAGAAATGCGCAGCTCCATTGAGAGGTGGTGCTGGGACTGTGGACCCTGCGGCCTAAGAAGGAAAGACTTCAGCAGCCAGAAGGCACCCCTGCAACCCATCAAGACGACTCGACCCCTGGAGATCGTGGCCCTGGACCATGTTGAGCTCTCCCCCAGCAGGTCAGGGTACTCCTATGCTCTGACTATGGTGGATCACTACTCACGTTTCTTGGTGGTCGCCCCCGTCAAAGACCTGACGGCAGAGACAGCAGCAAAGACGTTCCAAGCGTATTTCTGCAGACCCCATGGTTACCCTGAGCAGGTGCTGACGGACCAGGGCCCGGCCTTTGAGGCTGAGCTGTTTAAGGAGTTCTGCCATCTCTACGGGTGTAAAAATATAAGAGCTACACCGTATCACCCGCAAACAAACGGTCTCTGCGAAAAGATGAACAACATTATCATCGACCTGCTAAAGACCATACCACTTGAGGAGAGAAACCAGTGGCCAGACCTACTACCTGACCTAGTGGATCTGTAGAATCATATACCAGTGAGTTCCACCAACTGCACTTCGGCATATCTCATGCGGGCAAGGCCAGGAAAGCAGCCCATGGATCTGGAGCTTGGTGTTGTTGAACCTGAAGCTGATATGACCACTGAGGACTGGGACAAAACCAGACAAGAGCAGTACAGAAGGGTACAAGCTTGTGTCAAGGACAGTCTTACTCGGGTGAGAGAAAAGCAGGAAGTTTAATACAACAAAAACGCACCCGCAGAACCTTTCACACCAGGTGAAACAGTGTTAAAAAGAAAAAGAAGTAACCACAAACTTGATGACCAGTGGGAAAAAGACCCCTACACTGTGTTACCGTCACGGTTTAACAACAAAAAGACATGCATAATTAGTCGTGATGGAGGAAGAACATCTGCCACAGTGTCCAGGGACCACCTAAAGTTGTGTCCAGACTTACAGAAACACCAAGAAAAAGTGCCTCTCACAACCCAGGAAGAACCTAAAGAAGCAGTGACCCACACTGACCTAGGAGACTTCCCAGCGGATTGGCCTCAAATAGGAGGTGCAGTAATTATTCCAGTACTCCAATTCTATGAACAGCCAGCAAACCCTCCACAGCAAGTTAAACCTGTAAGTGCTGTAGAAGAGCCAGCTCAAGAAGTATCCCCGGATGAAGGATCCCCGGCAGGAGCAGAGCAACAGGGCCCAGCCAATGGTAGACTTGCCAGTCCAAGAGAGAGGTTAAGGCAGTTTTACAACATGGTTACATGTAGAACTGGTAGAGTAACTGAGGATACAGACACTGACACTCCACCAACCACAGCACTACGCAGGTCAATATGTAGTACAAGAGGTAAACCTCCTGTTAGGTACACTCAGTAGATAGTTAAAAATCTCTGAAAATATATATAGTTACCCCTGGGGTATTGTATATTAAATTGTAATGTACTGCATGACTGTTTATTTTTATGCATGCTTATCCATTTGTGCTTTTTTCTCATTAATTCTTTATTTGCCTAAGAACTTCGTGGCTGAGGACTGTGTGCAGCCCAAAAACTCTTACTATATATAATAGCGCTCCCTGGAGTGCCCTTTAGGTGACCTCAGAAGCAAAACCTGTTTGGAGTGGCTCTTTTGGAGGTCCAACTCGGGATCTTCATGCCCTGCAGCTACCCCAGGGCCAACGTAGAAGGTTTAGGACAGGTCCCTCAAAACTACCAAAGTACTCTACCTTGTGAGATGGACATCCTTGCTGGGAACCTCACCACAGGAGACTTGGATTCTGAGGACACTCTGTAATTGTTTTGTTATGCAACGTTTAAGATTCGTGCCTCCCATAAAGGGAATATTGTTCATGTATTGCTTAAGTTTACTATTGTTATTGTTTTATAAAATGTACTTCAGCTCGGGAGTGCTGAGATTAACTAGGGGGGAATGTGAAGCCCAGCTGTGCTTGGTATGACAGATCCTAGAAGGGTGTATTGACGGATTCCTCCACAAGAGGCCCCCATAACCATTCACACATCTCCACCTTCCATCTCAGACCACCAGAGGGAGCCCGTTAGGGATATATAAAGAAGGGAAGGTGGAGCCAGGCAGTCAGTTCCTGCAGAGTGAGACACAGAAACAGGTCAGTCTGCAGTGGAGCTCAGTGACTCAGCAATTCCTCTGGAGAGTTCAGTTAGTGCAAGCCTGAATACAGAGTTGAGCCCGGTTGAGTCGTAGCTCAGAATAGTGAGCTTAGGTGTGCCGGCGCCATAAGATCAGTGAAGCGCGGCAAGCTGCCGTTAGTGTGAGTAGCCTATTGAGGGCCCGAGTAGGCCGAAGGCGAGAGGAGAGAGTTAGTACATAGGGGGCAGAGGAGCTTAACTAGCTCACCCCGAAGAAGAAATTACCGGACACCGGGTCCGAAGCTTACCGGGATATCCCCGACCCAGTAAGATATAACCGGAATCCCTGGAGAACTACAAGTCCCAGGATCGCTAAAGTGCTGATACGTACCAGAGCCAGGAGACACATAGGCCCCGTAGGTCGGGAGCGTGCACTCCAAGAGAAGGCCCTACCACAAGGACAGCCAGCGCAGGACAGAGACAAAGTTAGGCCTAGCTCCAGGCAGGTCAGAAACTTACTACGCAGAGGCAAGGAACAGGAGGCCCAAAACCCGCTCATTGGGGAGGATCCGGACATACACTCTTCACCCTACAGTGCTCCGGGGAGTGCCTGAATTTCCATCAGTAAAAGGTACTGAAGTGACTATCGTGTCTGTCCCTGTTCTTGCTCTGACGCGGCTGAGTCTCCTTGTCCTGCATACCCCGTCATACACTGCCCTGAGGCCTAGCTCCACCTGTGGGGAGCTATACCATCCAGCTGCCTTATCATCGGCCTCAGTGGACTGCGCAGATCCTCACCAGAAGCCACAGGTTGCGTCACGAACTTTTATAAACTTAACATCTATCAACGCCTTTTTAAAGAGAGACCCCAGAGTACGGGCCCGGGAGCCGACCACCGCGACCTCCTTAAGGCTAAAGGCCCGGGTAACCGAGTCTTCCCCCATCCCCTGGGCTAGTCACCTGCCTCTTCCTGCCTCTCTCCACACAAGCATGGGACCCGCAGTCTGCGTTTCCCACCACCCCTCCCCTTTTTTCCCATGTACAGTGTGTTTTGTTGGTATTATTTGGTTGTTCTGTATTTAAGTCACAGCAGCAGTCATTTGCTCTATCTTGATGTTTTTCTCCAGTACGAAGTATGATATGCGCCGGGAGTCCGGCAGTGGAATATGGATTTGTACCCGTTTCAGCTGGCCAATAGTGCCTTAACCGGGTTTTATACCAGTTACGCGCTGAGCACATCCTTTTTGGCTGTGACCGACCTCTAACCATTAAAAGGAGTTTTGGTTAAATTCTGTATGTTGTCGTTATTACATGGGACTTTTTGGGGAAATTTTGTTGTTGGGTCTCAGAAGTCATCTTACTACTGTTACTGGTAAAAATGATCATAGACATGTGCAATGTTGGTTAAAAAAAAATCTGGCCTCCTCCTCCCCTTAATAGCCGGCCATCGCACACCATGTTATTTCTTCTTACCCCAAGACAGCACCAAAGACTGGAGCTGTTATGAGCAAGAGGAAATCCAATTACCAGTTAAGGTAAAATGTTCTGCACATGCCTATGAGTATCATGAAGCGCAGATGTTGTGGCGCTTATACTTGCTGCCAGAATAGGAGTAGATCTGCTGGCATCTCTGTATTTGGTGTCATATATTGGGATCCTCTGTCATTGCTATGCTTATCTTCATTATTAACTGATCATTTTTTAAAAAAAAAAAAAAAATCCGGCCTCCTTCCTCCCCTTAATAGCCGGCCATCACACACCTCTTCCCAACACCCATGACAGCACTTTCATGAGTGTGAGGAAATCTTACTACCGGTAATGGTAAAAATGATCATAGACATGTGCAATGTTAGTTAAAAAAAAAATCCGGCCTCCTTCCTCCCCTTAATAGCCGGCCATCGCACACCATGTTATTTCTTCTTAGCCCAAGACAGCACCGAAAGATGGAGCTGTCATGAGCAAGAGGAAATCCAATTACCGGTTAGTGTAAAATGTTCTGCACATGCCTATGAGTATAGTGAAGCGCAGATGTTGTGGCGCTTATACTTACTGCCAGCGCATGATTACATTGTCTGGCTTCTTCATCTTTGGGGTCTGTGTTTTGGGTCCCTCAGTGTCGTATCCATGGTCATCTTCATTCCAGCAGTGCTTTCAGATGATCATCAAAGTGATGTCCAATCTTCAGTTCTTCAAGGTCTTCTGGAGGCTGAGGAAGACAGCTCGCTCTGATGACTATGGAGCTGGTGTCTTGTCAAGGGTTTCCAAGTTGACAAAAGAAAATCCCTTGAACATGGCCTGGTCCTTTGCTGATAGAGGTGACTTTTTGGCCTCTGCTGCTTCTAATTTCTCCAGATGGTGTGGTCGAGAACGGTGATGAGCTTTAGATGGCTATAAAACAAACAAAAAAATAATTATTACCAAAATCTCAAACGTTCTGGAGAAGGATGATATGAAATGATCTGGACCATCAGACCAGGACCAGCAGCTCTGGATGATGTTGATTTTCCAATGTTAGGCTGTGTGCCCACGATGCGTTTTTAATGCGTTTCTGCAGCGTTTTTGCAGCGCGGAAACGCATTAAAAACGCATGGTAGAAGGGCAGCAATGATAATCCGCATGTGCTGTGCACATGCTGTGGAAATATCCGCTGAGGATTATCATTACGGAAAAAAACGCAGCACTACCAATTATTTTGCGGAAATGCTGCGTTTATCGCCGCCATTGACTTGCATTAGAACGCGCCAATTCCGCAAGACTGCATCTGTACTTGCGTAATTGGTGCGTTCTAATGTGTGGATGGTACCCAGGACTAGAGGAGAGGAGACTCTCCTCCAGACCCAGGCACCATTAAAAAATCTGTAAAAAAAGAATAAAATAAAAAATAAATGTATATTTACCTTCCGGCGGCCCGCGCTGCGCTCCTACTTGCTTCCCGGCACTTTGCAGTGGATTGAAGGACCTGCGCTGACGTCAGAGACATGTGACGGGTCATGCGATGCTGACATCGGCAGGTCTTTCAATCCACTGCAAAGTGCCAGCACCGAGCAAAGCAAGCCAGCGCGGGCCATCGGAGGGTAAGTATACATTTGTTTTTTTTATTTTTAACCACTCTCTCGGGTCACACTATATAAATCCATGCAGTTTGCATGGATTTATATAGTGTGACCTAGTTGTCACAAGCACTTTCCAAGTGATGCTAAAATCGCTTGGAAAGCGCTTGTCAATCCGCATGCGGAAATGCATGTGAAGAACGCTTCACATCCGCATGTCCCTGGCAGGAAAAACGCATGTACAATGCGCATGTACAATCTGCATGTTTGATCCACATGTACAATCCGCATGTACGATCCGCATGTACGATCCGCATGTACAATCCGCATGTACAATCCGCATGTACAATCCGCATGTACGATCCGCATGTACGATCCGCATGTACGATCCGCATGTACGATCCGCATGTACGATCCGCATGTACGATCCGCATGTACGATCCGCATGTACAATCCGCATGTACAATCCGCATGTACGATCCGCATGTACGATCCGCATGTACAATCCGCATGCGGAAATGTCAGTGAATAACGCTCCATTTCCGCATGTCCCCAGCAGGAAAAACGCATGTACAAGCCGCATGTACAATCCACATGTACAATCCGCATGTACAATCCGCATGTACAATCCGCATGTACGATCCGCATGTACGATCCGCATGTACGATCCGCATGTACGATCCGCATGCACGATCCGCATGCACGATCCGCATGTACGATCCGCATGTACGATCCGCATGTACGATCCGCATGTACGATCCGCAAGTACAATCCGCATGTACGATCCGCATGTACAATCCGCGTGCGTTTTTTTCTGCCAGGGAGATGCAGAAACGCTCAGGAAAAAATCCTGAGCATTTCTGCATCGTGGGCACATAGCCTAAGTGTCAGCGCTAACTAATACTTAACAGAGGTGCAATGTGATCTGGTCATATGCTTACTACAGGGATGTGAGGTGGAGGCACTTTCAGGGCTTCCACAGAGACCCAATCAATACACTGGAAAAACACGTGCTCTCGGATGTTACCATGGACTCCTAAGCGTCTGGCTGGATCTTTCTGTAGGAGCTAAAAACAATAAAGTAAAACCCATGAAGGTAAGCGGTAGAGGCAATAAAACATTCTCACAACTTCACCATTTAAATGAATATTGTACAACCCATAGTACTAATAACCTGGAATTATACTGACCTGTTTAATGATGTCATCAATGCCGGAGGATGCCTCATCGAGTGTCAGATGGAACGTACACTCACTGGTAACCATATCTTTTAAGATGACGCCAAGAGAATACCAGTCTACTCCGGCGTTATACTCCTCGCCAGCAAAAATCTATCATGGAAGAGAGAACAGAAAGGTCAAAATGTTAACATTCCCATGGACTGTAATTTTAGCGAAAACTAAATAGGAAAGCACTATTATCCCACCTCAGGAGCCATGTAACCTGCAGTCCCAGCGTATTCGGTGGCTGTTCGGTCTCCATGCATGTTGTCAATTGCGAGACCGAAATCTGTGATCTTAATATGGCCCGTTTCAGCCACCAAGATGTTCTCGGGCTTGAGGTCTCTGTGGATGACGCCCTTGGAGTGGAGGTACTGGATTCCACAGACGAGTTCAGCGGCATAGAATCTGACAGAAAGACATGAATGAGTGTAACTTTCCGAGGAGAAGACAAGAAACACAAAGATATTGCTTCCAGCCAATATTATCTACATTGACTGGACGATTAGAACAAGATGACCATATGCAGAACATACAACAAATCCTGCCAGATCCCACTGAAGAATAATGAGGCCACTCAGATTTCTGTCAATGTTCTGGTTAATTTCGCTGCAATCTACAGTATTTTTTATATTAAAAACACCAGAACCCAAAGGCAGATAATACAGCACGGAAGTGAACGGATGAATGCTAGACATTTCTATACAGTTATGATCAGGTTTGTAGGTAACATAAAATGTACCTTGCGCTGGGGATGTCAAGCCGCCCCTTCTCCAGAAGGAAGGTGTTAAAGTCCCCGCAGCTCACGTATTCCAGACCAAGCAGCACACAGAGCTGGAGCACAGAAATACAGAAGTAGATTTGTATGCAGGTAAAGTGGCCAAAAGATCACAATATCTACACACCTACTACAGAATAGCTCCGTATAACTATAGGCCGCAGGATAAATGGAAGGTGGTCTACATGTCCCATGTAAGAAGGATTACATTTCACATGTCCCATCATTTGTTTCAATGTTCTAGCTGATGACCATGAGACCCCTGTAATGACACCTTAGGGTTCATAGTGATGCTCCTGTGGAGGGTCACTTAAATATGCGGATATGTAGAATGATTTTCTTCAGGGGCATACAGAGATAGAAAGAATTGCTGTACATGTTGTTCAGTTAATGTTCAATGTCCTTTTATGTCAGATATTTATAGGGGTGTCCTGTGATTACTGATGCACAGGGCAGGCATGGTGCCAGTATCTCTTCCCCCGCAGCATCTGGCAGATTTATTATAAAATGATTCTGGTTTATGGCAAAAACACGAGGTCAGACCTTGTACAACACTTTAATAAGTAAAAAATGGAGGCACGTTTTCATGAAACTAGCTTCACGTGGCGAGACTCCTTAGATATGGTGCTCGGATTGAATCATGTTTTTCAAAGCATTTAACTCAGACAAAAGAATGAAATCTTTGTGCCCGGAGTTCTCACTAGTTGTATCAGCAGAATAATATATCATACAGAAAATACTTACACATATCTTACTGACCAACAGTCAGGGAGGCCCGACTGGACTGGACGAGTGTAGACTGCAGTGCACAAAGCATGGTTGTTGTATACCCTAATCCAAGCTACAATAATACCAGGCCATAAAAGTGGTGGTCTGAAGGACATGATGCTCCATCTGTTAACCGGTTCAGGACCGCCCACTGTACCCAGGGTCCTGCAAGCGCTGCGGTTCCGGTGCAGAGAGATAGCTCTGACATGTGACATCATGGGGACCTGATTGGATCAGGTCCCCATAATGTTAACCTGCTCCTATCTTCTAGATGCCGCGATCCATAGCGATCGAGGCGTTTAAAAGATAGTGACAGTCGGTGATCGGGACCCCCACATACCTTAGCAGCGAGGGGATCCCGGTGCTGTGACCTCTGACCTCATCGAGACTTGATTGGCTCAGGTCTCGATGATGTCAGCGTCACACCAGCCAATCAGAGAGATCACTAGGGAAGTTTGTTTTAGCAACAAACTTTCCCAGGCGATCTGCCTGATAAATACACGGTTTCCCCTCCGATCTCAGTGAGAGAGCAGAGGAGAAACAGTGTGACAAGAGCTGTGTCAGCCTTGCCACTGTGAAAGTAAAAAAAAAAAAGAAAGTAAGAGTTAGGTTAGGGTTAGTCAGTCCTGTCAGTCAGTCAGTCCTGTCAGGTCAGTCAGTCCTGTCAGGTCAGTCAGTCCTGGCAGGTCAGTCCCGTCAGTCCTGTCAGTCAGTCCTGTCGGGTCAGTCAGTCCTGGCAGGTCAGTCCCGTCAGTCCTGTCCAGTCAAAAAATATAAAAACAAATAAAATGGCCCGTCAGACTTATACCGCAGAGGAGGTGAATGCCCTGCTGTGTTCTGACACTGATGACAGTGCAATGTCAGATGGAGATGTGGATTTTGAGGGCTTTAGTAGCGGCGACACTGAGAGCTCAGAAATGAGCAGTGATTCTGGTCCATCCTCAAGCCCAAGGACCAGTACAGCAATAGGGGCAAATAGCGCTACTGGAGAAACGTCTCCAAATCAGGGAACACTGCCCAGTACAAGCGCTGTCCCTGCTACTAGTGAATTGGCGCATGCCAGTGTACAAGGGGCTTTGCCACATGATATAGCATTTCCCAGATGGGAGGCTTCGGATTCGGCTGCTCCATTCAGCCCTGATTTCAACGCCATTCCTGGTATAAATGTGGAGGTGGAAGATTTTGGACCAATTCATTTTTTTAATTTGTTTTTTACAGACAGCTTGCTAGAGCATATTGTCGTGTAAACAAATTTATACGCATCCCAATTCATAAGCCAGAATCCCCGATCTTACTATGCTAGGGCAAATTTATGGACACCAACTAATGTCCCGGAAATCAAAAAAAATTTAGGACTTACATTTGCCATGGGGCTTGTTAAAAAACCGAGCATTCGATCCTACTGGTCCAACCACCCTGTTCAAGCCACCCCTATGTTTTCAGTCGTTCTTCCTAGGACCCGTTATGAAATGCTCATGCTGTTTTGGCATTTTAACGACAATAGTCAATGCCTGCCCAGAAATACCCCAGAACATGACAGGCTATATAAAATTAGACCCATCATTGAAAATTTGTCAGAAAAATTCTGAAGGCTCTACACCCCAACACAAAATATTTCTATAGATGAGTCCCTTGTAAAAATTCAAAGGAAGACTGCACCTCAAGCAATTTATCCCATCTAAAAGGGCAAGGTTTGGAATAAAGCTCTATAAAATGTGCGAAAGTTCAACCGGATACACATCCGCTTTTCGCATATATGAGGGGAAAGACAGCCAACTAAACCCACCAGGATGCCCTACTTATCTGGGGACATCTGGAAAAATTGTTTGGGAGCTGATAAGTCCATTTTTTCAAAAAGGCTACAATCTATATGTGGACAATTATTACACCAGCAAGTCTGGTTGAACACAACATCGGAGCTTGTGGGACCATTCGTAAAAACCATCAGGGGTTTCCACAACCATTTGTCAACCAAAAGTTCCAAAAGGGGCAGTCAGGGGCTGTACGCAACGGAGAGCTGCTTGCCCTGAAGTATAGGGATAAGAGGGATATTTTTGTCCTCAGCTCGATCCACACAGATGCCACAAGGGCCACTGTAGAGCTAGGATCCACCACTCCGAAGCAAAAACCTGTGGCAGTCATTGACTACAACAAACACATGGGGGGTGTGGACCTTGCAGACCAGGTTCTACAGCCATGCCAGGTATCAAGAAAGTCCTATACCTGGTATAAAAAGTTGGTTATTTATTTGTTTCAGGTGGCCACATACAATCCTTTTGTGTTGTACAAGAAAGCAGGAAATTCAGATCCTTTTCTTGATTATCAAGAAAAGGTAATTGAAAATCTTGTTTTTGAAAGTGTTAGCCCCGCTCATCCATTAGAATCTGAGGATGTGAAAAGACTCACTGAGCGACATTTTATTGCACTTATTCCAGCAACGGAAACGAGAAGGAAGCCCCAGAAAAGATGTCGTGTATGTACTAATAGAGGAATAAGGTGTGATACCCGCTACTATTGCCCACAATGCCCATCATTGCCAGCCTTATGCATCACTGACTGCTTTAAAATCTTCCACACAGAACCACGTTTTTAAACTGTAAAAATGTATCCCATTTTGTCATTCAAACATTTGGTTCATTTAGTGAATGACACATTCGAGTAGAGCTCACTTAATTTCCAGGGGTGGGTGGGGGGGGGGGTTCTCCAGAATCTAAACCTTCCATTACGTGCTTGTTTCTGGAAATCATCCATTGAGTTAAAATGGTCACTAAACCCATAGATGAATTCCCAGAGGGGTGTCATTTCCAAAATGGGGTCACTTCAGGGGGGATTCTTTAGTTCTGGTACCTAGCGCCTCTGAAAAGTGCCAGAACAGCAGAATCCCCCCGGAAGTGACCCCATTTTGGAAATGACACCTCTCTGGGAATTCATCTATGGGATTAGTGACCATTTACCTATCTACTTATTTTCCCACCACTAGATTAATTTATACAGAGGAGTAGATTGTAAAATTCGGTCACTTGTTGGGGGTTTCCTCTGTTTAGGCACCTCAGGGGCTCTCCAAATGCAACATGGCGTCCGCTGTCGATTCCAGCCAAATTTCCATTCCAAAAGTCAAATGGCGCTCCTTACCTTCCAAGCCATGCCGTGCGCCCAAACAGTGGTTTTGCACCACATATGGGGTATCAGCGTGCTCAGGAGAAAGAGCACAACACATTTTGGGGTCCATTTTTCTGGCTGCCCTTGTGAAAATTAAAAATTTGAGGCTAAAGTAGCAGTTTTGTGTTAAAAATGTGTTTTTTATTTTCACACTTCAACATTATAAAATTCTGTGAAGTCCCTGGGGGTTCAAGGTGCTCACCACACATCTAGATAAGTTCCTTGAGGGGTCTAGTTTCCAAAATGGGGTCACTTGTTGGGGGTTTCCTCTGTTTAGGCACCTCAGGTGCTCTCCAAATGCAACATGGGGTATCAGCGTACTCAGGAGAAATTCCACAACATATTTTGGAGTCCATTTTTTCCTGTTACCCTTGCGAAAATTAAAAAATATTGGGTCTAAGGTAATTTTTTGTGAAAAAAAGTTAAATGTTCATTGTTTTCTTCCACATTCCAAAAATTCCTGTGAAGCACCTGAAGGGTTAATAAACTTCTTGAATGTGGTTTTGAGCACCTTGAGGGGTGCAGTTTTTAGAATGGTATCACTTTTGGGTATTTTCTGTATAAAGGCCCCTCAAAGTCACATCAAATAAGATGTGGTCCCTAAAAAAATGTTTTTGTAAATTTTGTTGTAAAAATGAGAAATCGCTGGTCAACTTTTAACCCTTATAGCTTCCTAACAAAAAAAAAATTTGGTTCCAAAATTGAGCTGATGTGAAGTAGACATGTGGGAAATGTTATTTATTAACTATTTTGTGTGACATATCTCTCTGATTTAAGGGCATGAAAATTCAAAGTTTGAAAATTGCAAAATTTTCAACATTTTCGCCAAATTTCCGATTTTTTCACAAATAAACGCAAGTGATATCGAAGAAATTTTACCACTAACATGAAGTACAATATGTCACGAAAAAACAATCTCAGAATCAGGGGAATCCGTTGAAGCGTTCCAGAGTAATTACTTCATAAAGTGACAGTGGTCAGAATTTAAAAAATTGGCTCGGTCACGAAGGCAAAAACAGGCTCTGGCGCGAAGTGGTTAACGTAGCATCTCAGGTTCTCATACAAGAAGTATTAGAAAAGCAGCTTTTCAAGAGGTTTCAGTAGACTTTGGCTGTGCCCGGGACATTTGCTTACTTGTCTGGGAGATCTCTTTTCTTCTGGAAGCCGACCATCATTTTTAACACGATTGTCTAGAATTATATATGTGTGTATATGTTGCGCCCCAGTGGGTTCAGTCGCCACAGAGGTACTGCATCTCACCCAGAGGTGTGGTATCTCACTCTCAGGTAAGGATAGAGTGCTGCCCGGGACCCTAACACCTGCATCCAACACTACACTACTCCAGACCAGCAGGAGGGGCAAGATGCGTCGCTTCCCTGAAGAGCCCTGTCCCGGGCTGGAGTGGGGGGAACGAAAATAGGGGGAACCATGTAGTGGGTGTGGGTGGAGGAAGTAAATCAGGGGAGCTCAGTAAGAAGTGATATAAAAAGAAGGTGGAACAATCTAGAAGGGTTCTTCAGTGAGAGGAAGAGTTGGGAGCAGGAGCTCTGTAGGAGCTCTGCTCAGGAGGAGGGCCTAGCCAGAGAGGCCCAAGACTGAAAAGAGAGAGAGAGGAGCAGGAGAAAGGCTCCAGGAGCGTGGAAGGGATCCCAGGGGTACGGGCAGTGCTGGAGGCCACCTGTATGCCGAATCTGCCAGGCGGTGGAGGGATCAAGCCGCAGAGGGGACCGGCCCCTAACTAGTGAGAATTACAAAGTTCAACTAGGAACCGGAGGCTTCTGTACTTTCAGGGTGCAGTTGCCACATCCGCACTCAAGTCGCCAAAAAGGTAACCACATAGGATCCAGGGAACTCCAGGTTGCCCAGAAAGATCCGAGGATACCGACTAGGGACATTGTTTGGCGAGGCACAGGGCAAGAAGGGTGAGGGCCAGCGCAGAAAGACGGCTGAGGAGGTCATATAGAACGGGGTCCTGTCAGGCACTCTTGAAACACCTGGGAGTTTGCTGCACCCCTGCCTGGTGAAAGTAGCGCGATGTGGGAGGTCGTAGTCCAGAAAGTGTAACCTGAGGAACTAAACAACTGTGAGTAAGCCCTGAAGACTGCACCCCACTGTCTCTGTGAATTATTCTGGCCGCGCCATCACCCCCTGCACTACAACTGCAACAGCAACATCCATAACATCTCAGCACAGCCCTGGAGCTAAGCTCTACCTGTGGAGGGGTAAACCAACTGTGCTGCATTTACACCAGCTCCAGAGGACCTGCTCCGCAGCGGCAGCTCCATATAGCCGCATACCACAGATGGCGTCACGAACTGTATATAAAAACTATATATCCCCTGTAAATATCTCCTTATATTGACCGCCCTGGGTCACGGACCGGGTCACCGCCACTGTGACATCTCCCCTGCACCGACCGGCCCTGCACCGAGTACCCCACGGCCCAGGGGGCGCGTCATATATTATAGCTATATAGATTGATGACTGTTAATCTTCCTTAGTCTGGGGCTCCATGCAAGATCTCGCCTCATGAGATAATTCTGAGAAAGGTCAAGAATGGGTCTTTCAGCAGGACAATGACCCGAAATATACAGCCAGGCAACTAAGGTGTGGCTCCGTAAGAAGCATTTCAAGGTCCTGGAGTGGCCTAGCCAGTCTCCAGACCTGAACCCAATAGAAAATCTTTGGAGGGAGTTGAAACTCAATGCTGCCCAGTGACAGCCCCGAAACCTGAAAGATCTGGAGAAGATCTGTATGGGGGAAGGGGCCAAAATCCCTGCTGCAGTGCGTGCAAACCTGGTCAAGAACTACAGGAATCGTCTGACCTCTGTAATTGCAAACAAAAGTTTCTGTACCAAAATATTAAGTTCTGTTTTTCTATTGCATAAAAATTTATTTCATGCAATAATATACAAATGAATTATGTAAAAATCATACAAAGTAATTTTCTGGATTACTTTTAGATTCTGTCTCTCACAAGTGAAGTGATCTACGATAAAAATTACAGACCTCTCCATTCTTTGTAGGTGGGAAAATTTGCAAAATCGGCAAAGTATCAAATACTTATTTTCCCCACTGTAGAAATGAGCACATACAGTACAGACCAAAAGTTTGGACACACCTTCTCATTTAAAGATTTTTCTGTATTTTCATGACTTTGAAAATTGTACATTCACACTGAAGGCATCAAAACTATGAATTAACACATGTGGAATCATATACTTAACAAAAAAGTGTGAAACAACTGAAAATATGTCTTATATTCTAGGTTCTTCAAAGTAGCCACCTTTTGCTTTGATGACTGCTTTGCACACTCTTGGCATTCTCTTGATGAGCTTCAAGAGGTAGTCACCGGAAATGGTTTTCACTTCACAGGTGTGCCCTGTCAGGTTTAATAAGTGGGATTTCTTGCCTTATAAATGGGGTTGGGACCATCAGTTGTGTTGTGCAGAAGTCAGGTGGATACACAGCTGATAGTCCTACTGAATAGACTGTTAGAATTTGTATTATGGCAAGAAAGAAGCAGCTAAGTAAAGAAAAACGAGTGGCCATCATTATTTTAAGAAATGAAGGTCAGTCAGTCCGAAAAATTGGGCAAACTTTGAATGGGTCCCCAAGTGCAGTTGCAAAAACCATCAAGCGCTACAAAGAAACTGGCTCACATGAGGACCGCCCCAGGAAAGTAATATCAAGAGTCACCTCTGCTTCTGAGGATAAGTTTATCCGAGTCACCAGCCTCAGAAATCGCAGGTAACAGCAGCTCAGATTAGAGACCAGGTCAATGCCACACAGTTCTAGCAGCAGACACATCTCTTCAACAACTGTTAAGAGGAGACTTTGTGCAGCAGGCCCTCATGGTAAAATAGCTGCTAGGAAACCACTGCTAAGGACAGGCAACAAGTAGAAGAGACTTGTTTGGGCTAAAGAACACAAGCAATGGACATTAGACCAGTGGAAATCTGTGCCTTGGTCTGGTGAGTTCAAATTTGAGATCTTTGGTTCCAACCACCGTGTCTTTGTGCGACACAGAAAAGGTGAACGGATGGACTCTACATGCCTGGTTCCCACCGTGAAGCATGGAGGAGGAGGTGTGATGGTGTGGGGGTGCTTTGCTGGTGACACTGTTCGGGATTTATTCAAAATTGAAGGCATACTGAACCAGCATGGCTACCACAGCATCTTGCAGCGGCATGCTATTCCATCGGTTTGCGTTCAGTTGGACCATCATTTATTTTTCAATAGGACAATGACCCCGAACACACCTCCAGGCTGTGTAAGGGCTATTTGACCAAGATGGAGAGTGATGGGGTGCTACGCCAGATGACCTGGCCTCCACAGTCACCAGACCTGAACCCAATCGAGATGGTTTGGGGTGAGCTGGACCGCAGAGTGAAGGCAAAAGGACCAACAAGTGCTAAGCATCTCTGGGAACTCCTTCAAGATTGTTGGAAGACCATTTCCGGTGACTACCTCTTGAAGCTCATCAAGAGAATGCCAAGAGTGTGCAAAGCAGTCATCAAAGCAAAAGGTGGCTACTTTGAAGAACCTAGAATATAAGACATATTTTCAGTTGTTTCACACTTTTTTTGTTAAGTATATAATTCCACATGTGTTAATTCATAGTTTTGAAGCCTGCAATGTGAATGTACAATTTTCATAGTCATGAAAATACAGAAAATCTTTAAATGAGAAGGTGTGTCCAAACTTTTGGTCTGTACTGTATATATATATTTATAATATGGTTGCAAAAAATAAAAAATCCTAATGATTGCACAGATACGTAGCACAATGTGAATGTTAATCTATATAATTGACATTAACTAAGGGGAAATGTAAGCGTCTGTAGAACTACTAAAAGGATATCTTCATAGTGTGACAAAGTCACTGGTAGTGTGTCAGAAGGGAGGTATGTGTCGCGGAGACTCTTAGACTCAGTGATGTGAAAACATGCAAGTTCTCATGCACAAGTAGGTGCAGAGAGAGTTAATAGAACCACATTTACAAGGGACTGTTTTCAGTGGATAACGAAAGTGTAGGGAGGAACGTTATCCACCATCCTTCCAATCAGGGGAGTGTCTGGGCTTTAAACAGTCAGCCCTGACACTCAGGTGTGTTCAGTACCTGGGGAAACTTTGTTCCAGGAAGGAGCTAGCACATGCTGTGATGAACCTGTGTGTAGCTAATTTTGAGTGGCCAGACCTTGGCCGAGATAAGGACTCTGCTGAAAGTTCTGAAAGTTTTGCATTTTGTTTTGTCTCTTTAGCTGAATGGGCTGTGTTTTTATTTATGGACTCAACGGTAGTTTATGACTGCTAAATAAACTAACCTGAGAATTTAAAGAGACAGTATCTTGTGTTTTACCTACGCATACAGCCGAGCTTGTCGCTATACCACAATAGACTCACAAGCCCAAGTGGGTACACATATATAGTATATAATATTAAGCTCTATAAGGAATCTCCTATAAAATAAAACATCCAAAATGGATGTTTTGGGGGCCCCTGATGAAGCAAGGACGAAAGGTACATTGGTGCACATAGGACCACATCCCACATTTACTCACTTGGACACTTAAGTTGCCTTGTAACTACTGCTCCTCCATTTTGAATGTATTATTTTATAGGAGATTCTTTACAGAGTTTAATATTATATACTATATATGTGTACTCACTTGGGCTTGTGAGTGTAAGAAGCTATCTTCTTAGTAGTTCTAAAAACACTTACATTTCCCCTTGGTTATTGTCAACTATATATAGACTAGATGGTGGCCCGATTCTAACGCATCGGGTATTCTAGAATATGTATGCGGCCGACCGGCGCAATTAGCAGAGCGGTGTTTAAATTTGGTGCCAAAATCGCTGATTGGTCGCGTTTGGCAACCGCGACCAATCAGCAAAGCGGTGTTTAAATTTGGCGGCAATATCGGAGATTGGTCACGGGCGGCGACCGCGACCAATCAGCGAACCGTGTTAGTGAGAACTGGAGAGCGTGTTTAAATTTGGCACCAAAATCGCTGATTAGTCGCGACCAATCAGCAGAGCGGTTTTTAAATTTGGCGCCGATACTGCTGATTGGTCGCGACCGCCGACCGCGACCAATCAGCAGAGCGATGCAGAGCGTTGTTTAAATTTGGCGCCAAAATCGCTGATTGGCCGCGGATGGCGGCCGCGACCAATCAGCAAAGCGGTGTTTAAATTTGGCGGCAATATCGGAGATTGGTCACGGGCGGCGACCGCGACCAATCAGCGAACCGTGTTAGTGAGAACTGGAGAGCGTGTTTAAATTTGGCACCAAAATCGCTGATTAGTCGCGACCAATCAGCAGAGCGGTTTTTAAATTTGGCGCCGATACTGCTGATTGGTCGCGACCGCCGACCAATCAGCAGAGCGTTGTTTAAATTTGGCGCCAAAATCGCTGATTGGTCGCGGATGGCGGCCGCGACCAATCAGCAGAGCGGTGTTTAAATTTGGCACCAATCTCGCTGATTGGTCGAGGCTGGTGGCCGCAACCAATCGGCAAAGCGGTGTTTAAATTTTGGGCCAAAAGCGCTGATTGGTCGCGGGCGGCGGTCGCGACCAATCGGCGAACCGTGGTAGTGAGGACTGGAGAGCGTGTTTAAATTTGGCACCAAAATCGCTGATTAGTCGCGACCGCGACCAATCAGCAAAGAGGTGTTTAAATTTGGCGACAATACTGCTGATTGGTCGCGGCCGGCGACCGCGACCAATCAGCAGAGCGATGCAGAGCGGGGTTGAAATTTGGCGCCAAAATCGCTGATTAGTCGCGACCGCGACCAATCAGCAAAGAGGGAGGTGTTTAAATTTGGCCCCAATACTGCTAATTGGTCGCGGCAAGCGACCGCGACCAATCAGCAGAGCATTGTTTAAATTTGGCACAAAAAACGAAGATTGGTCGCGGCCGGTGGTTGCGACCAATTAGCAGAGTGAGGTTTAAATTTGTCGCCAATACTGCTGACTGGTCACGGCCGACAACCGCAACCAATCAGCAGAGCGGTGTTTAAATTTTGCGCCAATACTGCTGATTGATCTCGGCCAGCGACCGCGATGAATCAGCAGAGCGTTGTTTAAATTTGGCGCCAAAATCGTTGATTGTTCGCGGCCGGCGGCCGCGACCAATCAGCAGAGCGGGGTTTAAATTTGGCACCAATAATGCTGATGGGTCGCGGCCGGCGACCGCGACCAATCAGCAGAGCGGGGTTTAAATTTGGCCCCAATACTGCTAATGGGTCGCGGCAAGCGACCGCGACCAATCAGCAGAGCGTTGTTTAAATTTGCCACAAAAAACGAAGATTGGTCGTGGCCGGTGGTTGCGACCAATCAGCAGAGTGAGGTTTAAATTTGGCGCCAATACTGCTGACTGGTCACGGCCGACAACCGCGACCAATCAGCAGAGCGGTGTTTAAATTTTGCGCCAATACTGCTGATTGATCTCGGCCAGCGACCGCGATCAATCAGCAGAGCGTTGATTAAATTTGGCGCCAATCTCGTTGATTGGTCGCGGCTGGACTCCGCAACCAATCAGCAGAGCGTTGTTTAAATTTGGCGCCAATCTTGCTGATTGGACGCGTCCGGCATCCGCGACCAATCAGCAGAGCGTTGTTTAAATTTGGAGCCAAGGTCGCTGATTGGTTGCGGCTGGCATCCGCGACCAATTAGCACAGCAGTGTTTAAATGTGGCGGCAAGATCAGTGATTGGTCGCGGCCGCTATTTAAATGTGGCGCCCAAATCGGTGATTGGTCGCGGGCAGCGGCCGCGACCAATCAGCAGAGCGGTGTTTAACTTTAGCGCCAAGATCACTGATTGGTCACGCTCTCCGCACGCGACCAATCAGCTAATCGTATTGGTGAGGAGCGGGGAGCGGAATTGTATTAGTGAGGACCGGGGAGCGCCGCAGCCTGTGTGGGTACTTCCGCTGCGAGAACCCGGGACATGAGCGACTGCTCGCAGCAGAAGTATCCCGACCCGCAGCGCCGCTCCCCGGTCCTCCCTTCACACCCTAGCCGCTGATGTCACCACAGTATCTGCATGGTGTTACAAAGGTCTGGACATTTGTGTTAAAAATCGCTGATTGGTCGCTGGCGCTGCCCGCGACCAATCACCGATTTGGGCGCCAAATTTAAATATCGGCCGCGACCAATCACCGATCTTGGCTCCACATTTAAAGACCGCTGTGCTGATTGGTCGCCGACGTAGGGCGCGACCAATCATCGATTTTGGCGCCACATTTAAATAGCGTCCGCGACCAATCAGCACAGCGGTGTTTAAATGTGGAGCCAAGATCGGTGATTGGTCGCGGCCGATATTTGAATGTGGAGCCCAAATCGGTGATTGGTCGCGGACGCTGCCCGAGACCAATCAGCACCGTAGTGTTTAACTTTTGCGGCAAGATCCGTGATTGGTCGCGGGCCAAGACAGCGACCAATCACCGATTTATGCGGCACTTTTAAATAGCGGCCGAGACCAATTGGATGTCAGTGCCGCTCCCCGGTCCTCCCTTCACACCCTAGCCGCATGGATGTCAGCGGCGCTGCCTGTGCGGATACTTCCGCTGCGAGAACCCGGGACATGAGCGGGCGCTCGCAGCAGAAGTATCCCGACCCGCAGCGCCGCTCCCCGGTCCTCCCTTCACACCCTAGCCGCTGATGTCCCCACAGTATCCGCATGGTGTTACAAAGATCCGGACATTTGTGTTAAAAATCAGTGATTGGTCGCTGGCGCTGCCCGCGACCAATCACCGATTTGGGCGCCAAATTTAAATATCGGCCGCGACCAATCACCGATCTTGGCTCCACATTTAAACACCGCTGTGCTGATTGGTCGCGGCCGATATTTAAATTTGGCGCCCAAATCGGTGATTGGTCGCGGGCAGCGGCGGCGACCAATCAGCGATTTTTAACACAAATGTCCGGACCTTTGTAACACCATGCGGATACTGTGGGGACATCAGCGGCTAGGGTGTGAAGGGAGGACCGGGGAGCGGCGCTGCGGGTCCGGATACTTCTGCTCCGAGCGCCCGCTCATGTCCCAGGTTCTCGGAGCGGGAGTACCCGCACAGGCAGCGCCGCTGACATCCAATTGGTCGCGGCCGCTATTTAAATCTGGCGCACAAATCGGTGATTGGTCGCTGTCTTGGCCCGCGACCAATCACCGATTTGGGCGCCAAATTTAAATATCGGCCGCGACCAATCACCGATCTTGGCTCCACATTTAAACACCGCTGTGCTGATTGGTCGCGGCCGATATTTAAATTTGGTGCCCAAATCGGTGATTGGTCGCGGGCAGCGTCGGCGACCAATCAGCACAGCGGTGTTTAAGTTTTGCGCTAAGATCAGTGATTGGTCGGGTCCGAAGACCGCGACCAATCATCGAATCGTCTTGGTGAGGACCGGGGAGCGGCGCTGCCTGTTCGGCTACTTACGCTGCGAGAACCCGGGACATAGCGGGCGCTCGCAGGAGAAGTATCCCGACCCGCAGCGCCGCTCCCCGGTCCTCCCTTCCGCATGGAGGTCAGCGGCGCCGGCGGTCCTTCCGCTGATACCGGCCGGGAGATGAGCGCCTCGCGCCGCTCATCTCCCGGATGCATCTCAGTCCCGCAGATGGGTCCGGCGGTCGGGTTCCTTCTGCTGGTACCGGCCGGGAGATGAGCGCCACGCGCCGGACATCTACCGGCTGCATCGCCGCTGAGCTCCGTCCCGCAAATGAGCCGCTAACGGTCGCCATCTTTTTTCAGAAATCCCGCGGCGCTGATTGGCCGCTGGCGGACCAATGAGCGACGCGGGATTTCCTGGACAGACAGACACACAGACGGGATAAGACGATTATATATATAGATTAACATTCACATTGTGCTACATATGCGTGCAATCATTAGGATTTTTTTTGGCAACCATGTTATAGGCATATATCCAATATATATAATTGTCTTATCCCGTCTGTCTGTCTGTCTAGAAAATCCCGCGTCGCTGATTGGTTCGGCCGCGGCCAATCAGCGACGCGGGATGTCAGAAAAAAGATGGCAGGCGTTAGCGGCTCATCTGCCGCACGAAGGTCAGCGGCGATGCAGCCGGGAGATGACCGGCGCTAGCCGGTCATCTCCCGGCTGATCGCAGCAGAACTACCCTGACCGGCGGCGCCGCTGACCTCCACGCGGCTACCGTCGGGAGATCAGCGGCTAGGACCGCTGATCTCCCGACGGTAAGTGTGAAGGGAGGACCGGGGAGCGGCGGCGCCGCCGGTCGGGATGCTTCTGCTGCGAGCAGTCGGTCATCTCCCAGCTGCTAGCAGCGGAAGTACCCGCATAAGCAGCGCCGCTCCCAGGCCCACACTAATATGACACTGATTGGTCGCTGCCGACGGCCGCGACCAATCAGCTATATTGGCGCCAAGTCTAAACACTGCTCTGCGCCAATCAGCACAGCGGTGTTTAAATTGGCGCCAATATCGCTGATTGGTCGGGGCCGGCGGCCGAGACCAATCAGCACAACGGTGTTTAAACTTGGCGACAATATCGCTGATTGTTCGCGGCCGTCGGCAGTGACCAATCAGCGATATTGGCGCCAAATTTAAACACCGCTCTTCACAGAGGTCAGCGGCGATGCAGCCGAAGTACCCCGACCGGCAGCGCCGCTGACCTCCATGCGGCTAAAGTCAGGAGATCAGAGGCTAGGGCCGCTGATCTCCCGACGGCAAGTGTGAAGGGAGGACCAGGGAGCGGCGCCGCCGGTCGGGATACTTCTGCTGCGAGCAGCCGGTCATCTCCCGCAGCGCCGCTCCCCGATCCTCACTAATACAATTCACTGATTGGTCGCAGCCGGGACCAATAAGCGATATTGGCGCCAAATTTAAACACCGCTGTGCTGATTGCGCCCGGTGTACCGCATACATATTCTAGAATACCCGATGCGTTTGAATCGTGCCACCATCTAGTATATATATATTCACTACTGTCTCTATATATGTGATACTCATGTGTTGGTGACTTGAGGTCCTCCATTGTTATACTCTGTAGAATTGTCTTTTAATTTTTGCAATATTTATTTTAGTATCAATAAGCACCTATTGTTTCATTTTGGTGGTATCTACAGTCATATACATGTATATACATACAGCAATATATATACTGTATAAGATCTGATGTCTGTAGTCACAGTATGTCAGCAATGTACAGCATGTACTTTATTGTGCACTGACATTAGATCATATATGCCCTGGACTGATCCTGCACCGACTACCAGACATCACATTGTATAGATGGCAGTATAGATATAATCTGTGACGTCCTGCACAGGGCCGGCTCCAGGTTTTCGTAGGCTCAAAAGAGTCTCAGTGGCCCCTTTAACACATACCACAATTCATGATGCACAGATAAGGCAGAGAAATATAGATATAGTACAATGCCAAAAATTTCACTTACAGTATTTTTCGGACTATAAGACGCACTTTTTTCCCTCCAAAATTTTGGAGGAAAATGGGGGGTGCGTTTTATAGTCCAAATGTTGGGGGGGGGTATATATATGTGGTGTGTGGGGGGAGCGGTAGAGGAGCGGGGCACAGGAGGCAGCAGCCGCCCGCTGCAGCCTACACTGTCCCCGCTGCTAAAGAAAATGAATATTCATGCTCCTTATTAGCAGCACACAGTGTAGCCGCGCTGTGGCTCCTGCCAGAATCGCCTGTGCCCGCTGTTAAAGGGCATGAATATTCAACCTCTCTCCACGTCCATGGGCATGGTGAGGGGGTGAATATTCATGCCCTTTAATAAGCGGGCACACGCGATAGCCCGGCAGTAGCAGGAGCCGCAGCGCGGCTACGGTGTGTGCCGGCTATGAAGGAGAGTGAAGTCACTGCTCCCAGCGCACACAGTCCCGGCATGGGGAGCAGTGACTTCTGGCAGCTGATCTCTCCTTGTGAGCCACGTATGGCAGTGATGTCATGCGCGGCTCACATGGAGAGATCAGTACGGGCAGACAGGACGCAGCGCTGGAGGAGAGAAGAAAGGTGAGTATCAGTGTTTATTTTCTTTTATGTGCAGCATGATGGGGATTAGGGGGACCATGCATACCAGGATAAGGAAGAGGGGGCAATACATACCAGGGTAACGCTGAGGGGGCCATACATACCAGGGTAATGCTGAGGGGGCCATACATACCAGGGTAATGCTGAGGGGGCCATACATACCAGGGTAACGCTAAGGGGGCCATACATACCAAGGTAACGCTGAGGGGGCCATGTGCAGCATGATGGGGATTAGAGGTGCCATACATACCAGGACAGCGATGAGGGGTGCCATGCATACCACTATACCAGGATAAGGATGAGGGGTGCCATGCATACCGGGACAGGGATGAGGGGTGCCATGCATACCGGGACAGGGATGAGGGGTGCCATGCATACTGGGACAGGGATGAGGGGTGCCATGCATACTGGGACAGGGATGAGGGGTGCCATGCATACCGGGACAGGGATGAGGGGTGCCATGCATACCAGGACAGGGATGAGGGGTGCCATGCATACCGGGACAGGGATGAGGGGTGTCATGCATACCGGGACAGGGATGAGGGGTACCATGCATACCAGGGTAACGCTGAGGGGGCCATATGCAGCATGATGGGGATTAGGGGTGCCATGCATACCGGGACAGGCATGAGGGGTGCCATACATACCAGGACAGCGATGAGGGGTGCCATGCATACCACTATACCAGGATAAGGATGAGGGGTGCCATGTATACCGGGACAGGGATGAGGGGTGCCATGCATACAGGGACAGGGATGTGGGGTGTCATGCATACTGGGACAGGGATGAGGGGTGCCATGCATACCGGGACAGGGATGAGGGGAGCCATGCATACCGGGACAGGGATGAGGGGAGCCATGCATACCGGGACAGGGATGAGGGGTGCCATGCATATCGGGACAGGGATGAAGGGTGCCATGCATACCGGGATAGGGATGAGGGGTGCCATGCATACCGGGATAGGGATGAGGGGTGCCATGCATACCGGGATAGAGATGAGGGGTTCCATGCATACCAGGATGGGGACCACATATAAAAGGAAGGGGGGGGGCATATATACCAGGATGGGGGATATTGTCAGAATTGGGGGACATTACCCCTATACCAGTGTCAGCAGAAGACCCCCTCCCCCTTAAAAGTGCATCATGAACACATTTTTGGCTTAAATTTTTATTTTTTTATTTTCCTCCTCTAAAACCTAGGTGCGTCTTATGGTCTGGTGCATCTTATAGTCCGAAAAATACGGTACTTCTTACATTACATGAGTGATATCTATTGTAAATTCTATAATAGCTCAGAAACCTGCGAATCCTCACAGTGCATGGGGCGTGTCAAGTGGGGATTCAAAAGTTTTCATTTTAGACTGTACATTATAGTCCTCCAAACAGTATTATGGGCACTACATAGTATTCCATACAGTATTATGGGCACCACATAGTCCTCCATACAGTATTATGGACACCACATAGTCCTCCATACAGTATTATGGGCACTACATAGTACTCCATACAGTATTATGGGCACCACATAGTCCTCTATACAGAATGGGCTCCATACTGAATAATGGACCCCATATAATGTTCCATAAAGAATAATAGGCCCCATAAAATGCTCTATACACAATAATGAACCCCATATAATGCTCATTACACCATAATTGACCCCATATATTACTCCATGCAGAATAATGGGCCCCATATAATGCTCCATAGAGAATGGGCCCCATATAATGCTCCATAGAGAATGGGCCCCATATAATGCTCCATAGAGAATGGGCTCCATACATAAAAAATAAATAAAATACTCACCTCTCCTCATACCCTGCTGGCTACAGGTCCTGTCTCTTCAACACTGAGACGTCACAGAGTCAGAAGACGCAGAAGAGACTGGACCTGCGGCCAGCAGGGTATGACGAGAGGTGAGTATTTCAAACACCGTAAAGCACGGGGAGGGGGGGGGGGTTACCCGGACCCCCCAACTCTCAGGCCCAATAGCGTTCCAGTGTCCCCAACTGTGAGTGGGGCCCCCCTCTTGCCCAGGGCCCTGGCACTTGCCCTGGTGCAATGGGTGGTTATGCCGGCTCTGGCCCTGTAGCTGGTGCAGGATCAGTCTGGGGCAGGGGTCTGTATAGTAAGGTCTGAAGTGTCTCGATCTCAGGTCCGATGTGATTTGAACATTCATACAGATCGAGAGCCGATGATCTCACACTGACAGCACGACCCCAACCTGCTTGAAGGGTCCATCTGCTACAATAAATCTTTCTGACCCTCAGCAGAGCGACCATAGATAACATTCAGGATCTGGCCCTGGACTTGTCAGGAGGTGAGCAGCATCCTGCCACTTCCACACTCTACAAAAAGTATAAATCTCCTGTCCTGACCACTATCCGGAGCTCAGGCTAAGGCCACGGCCCCACTATCAGTATTTGGTCAGTATATTTTCTCAGGAGTGGGAGCCAAAACCAGGTCAGTAACAATCAGAGAAAAGGTATAATAGAAACAAGTCACCAATTCTGCATTTATCACCAACTCCTGGTTTTGTCTCCCACTCCTGTGAAAAAATACTGATCGAATACTGACCAAATACTGATAGTGGGGTCGTGGCCTTACAAGAATCAAAGATGTCTGCCCTCTCGTACTGCTCAGCGGCTGAAGCTTCTCTCCGGCAGGCATAAGAACGTGGCCTGTGCCGGCTGTTCTGGGCTGCAGATGCCCAGCTGGCACATGTACACAATGAAAGATACAGGGCCGCCCTGCAGTCTGTAAAGAAGCAGCTGCTTGGCCACCGGCTTGGAGGGCATGTGCCCCTCTGGCCCACCTCGCCCCTGCTCAATATGATACCATCTTTTTCATTAGTTGGTGAGGTTAGAAGAAATTTCACTCCAAGACAGTGGATTTTGTACTTTATTCCAGTATATTTATACATAGAAAACATGGCAATGAAAAACAAGTAGATGCACGTGCATAAAAATGTCCCAACATTAATTAACAAAAACCTTTAAGATACAGATAATACTTGTATACAAAAATATTAACACATTCTCAAATTGTATATAAAGTGCACAAAAGTCAATAGCCCTGACATATAGTGTACACAGGGTCCCCCACATGGTATACACAAAATACAATGTCATCCAGGAAATAACAAAAAATAACAAATACCTTTAATCTATTCTGAAATCCCATGTCTATGCAAGATAATAATATGTAAAATTCTACAGTGTCAAAGAAATGAGCTAGAGACTACTACATGGCGATGATGCCTACACACAAGATAATGCCCAGCTAATGCTGTAAATTATACAGATATTACCAGTCACCCAATTAGAAACATGAGGTCCGGGCAAGTGATTTTCTACAGTTCATTGACCTCTATGATGACATCTAATATTTTCAATCATTTATAGAGCGGGGTACATTGGGCCTCATTAATAAATCTGCTCACTAGAAAACTAGTTGCCCATACTAACCAATTAGAGCTCAGCTAAGGTTGTTTTAACTGACCTGGAAAAGTAAAAGCTGTTCTGTGATTGGCTGGGATAAGTAAAAAGGCTGTTTTAATAAATGATTCCCAATGTACCAAGCCCCGCCATAAATGTTATTGATTACAGTAGGGGCCACAATATCCCATGTGTATAGTCATCACATTCATCTTATTGTCTGCGGTTACCTTGGGACATGCTATAATGAAATGTAAGATGATATCAGTGGGGTCCATGAGGCAGAGCAGTGTGTGGTACGTGTGACATTTCCTAATATCGAGCAATCAATACTGTACCTTGGTCTGGAATGCAAAGTCTGCGTGGACAAGGAAGGGGCTCCCAGATGCCAGCTGTAAAACCCGTCGCTCCACCATCACACGCTCATCACCGTCAGCAAGCAGGGCTCTTTTGCCGATGATCTTAACAGCAAAATGTTTGCGGGTAGATGAATCTTCCGCCAGCAGGACCGTTCCATAGCATCCCCGGCCAAGCACTTGATGGAATAATAATCTCCTCTTGATGGTATCAGAGACTGTGCTTTTGGAGCCGGTTGGCCGAACACCGCTGCTTCCTTCAGCTTCTTCAGCCTTCTGCTTTAGATCCATGGGTTTCTGTCCTAATGTAATCCTTTTTCTTTTCTTCTCCTTTTTGTCCCCTGATGAGATGAAGATGGCTCCTCTCTTCTTGGCTCCCATCTTCTGACTTTCTACCTCCTCCTTTTCTTCCACTTCTTCTTTCTTCTGGACTGGTTGTTTTGTCCTGTTGACTGAAGACTTCCTCTCATCATCAGATGTGTCATGGGAAGGTCTTAGTCTCTTCGCTCCTTCTCTCCTCACCACGTTCTCCTCTACTTCTTCTTTCTTCTGGACTGGTTGTTTTGTCCTGTTGACTGAAGACCTCCTCTCATCATCAGATGTGTCATGGGAAGGTCTTAGTCTCTTCGCTGCTTCTCTCCTCACCACGTTCTCCTCTACTTCTTCTTTCTTCTGGACTGGTGGTTTTGTCCTGTTGACTGAAGACTTCCTCTCATCATCAGATGTGTCATGGGAAGGTCTTCGTGTCTTCACTCTTTCTCTGCTCACCACAATCTCCTCCTCTTTTATATCCATATTATTGCTTTGCTTAGATTTAGCCGACATCTCCTCCACTGTTGTTGGTCAATTCCAACTGTCACTTCCAACTGTCACTCAGTGCACTTCATATGGAATCATCATGCATGCACCACCACTGGTCATGTGATCAGCATCTGACCAATGATATTTAAGAGATAAATGAACATTAGCTGAGATTAAATATTCAGGCAATATTCAGATATTCTGTGGAACACAAGGTCCCACATTTACTAATAGTAATAGAACTGCACTAAGTCGCCAATTTAATTTACATTGTTACTACAGAGCATCACATGAATGTAATATAATAAATATTAGCAAGATGTATGATTTCCATCCACTCTACGTATCATAGAAATACAGATGTACTATCTTTTTATATAGAGATGTAGCAGAAGCCATCCTGATTGTTTGCAGCATGCTATGGTGATAGAGAAACATGCATGACTGTGCCATGCAAATGGTGAGGAGCACCAAAATGGGACATATGATTCACGTAGCCAGGGGCGTAATGTCCGCGGTCGCAGTGGCAGTCACTGCGACCGGGCCCAGGGGGGATTGGGGCTTGTAAACGCCAGCACAAATTTCAACAGGATGTGTGTATCGCAGTGCACAGTCGCTTCGGGTCCGTGCGTGACAAATCAGGGGCGGACTGGGTCGGGGGCAGAGCCGGACTGGGGTGTCTGGGGCCCACCAGGGACATTGACTCCAGGGGCCCACCCACCCTTCAGCTATTTGCAAATACCTGTTAGCCGTTATACCCATTATACTGGCGGCTCCTGCCCATCACTGTGCGCTCACCAGAACTGCGATGTACAATTACTGTAGTTTGCATTAAAGGGTTTTTATTGGTGAAAACAAGTTCTCAGCGATGCACAGGTTGGGAAGGTGATCACTTATTTATTGGTGGAATCCGCACTGTCAGAAGATTGTGGCACTTTGAGTATTTGGTGAGATTTTTACCTCAGTATTTGTAAGACAAAACCAGGAGTGGAGCAATCCGAGGTCATGTTTTATGCATTTCTCACCCACTCCTGGTTTTGTCTTATAAATACAGAGGTGAAAATCTCACCAAATGCCAACTTGCTTTCTCTGGTGATCCTCTGTAACTGCATCTCTGCTGCTGTGTAATAGTCACAGGACAGGGAGGGGTTAAACATCTAAGTATTTAATATCTATTGGAAATAAAGAGGTTTCCCCTTATT
Organism: Phyllobates terribilis; assembly: GCF_046119375.1. NCBI lineage: Eukaryota > Metazoa > Chordata > Amphibia > Anura > Dendrobatidae > Phyllobates > Phyllobates terribilis. Next base: position 239,314 of record NW_027363772.1, on the reverse strand, counting down.
GATATCAGATAAAACAAATGACCAACCACAATCCACTCTACCAAGACCAATATTACCAGATAGAAGGCAGAAATACCACCACACCGTGACCAGATCACATATTACCACCACATAGTGCCCAAATAATGCCACATACAAGGCACAAATACCGCCACACCATGACCAAAGCACATAATACCACCACATAGTGATCAAATGCTACCAGATACAAGGTATAAATACTGACACCATGAGACCACATATTACCACCACATAGTGACTGAATAATACCACATACAAGGGACAAATATCGTCATGTCATGACCAAAGCACATAATGCCACCACATAGTGACAAATAATGCTAAAATAATAAAAATGTAAAAAAGCTCAGTATATTGGGTCAGTGTACAGGTTATACAGTGATCACCAGTGACATTATACACAGGAGTTCTGTATATAGTGTACAGGTTATACAGTCATCACTAGTGACATTATACACAGGAGCTCTGTATATAGTGTCAGTGTATAGGTAATGCAATGATCACCATTGATATTATACACAGGAGCTCTGCATATAGTGTACAGGTAATACAGTGATCACCAGTGACATTATACACAGGAGCTCTATTTATTGTGTCAGTGTACAGGTAATGCAATGATCACCATTGATATTATACACAGGAGCTCGGTATATAGTGTACAGGTAATACAGTGATCACCAGTGACATTATACACAGGAGCTCTGTATATAGTGTCAGTGTGTGTGTATAGGTAATACACATACTCACCAGTGATGTCTCTAGGTGAAGTTCTTTATCTGCAGACCGATATATCACATCTTCTATACAGGACTTATATCTGCAGAAAATAACATAGTTAGCTATAACTGATCACTTCCAGAGCACAATCCACACTTTTCCCAAGATTTCTACACTGCATGAAAAGACAAAAAAGCAACATAGTGCCGCACTACACAGTAAAAATAAAACACAAAATACATTTAGGGACTCCATCTTTAATAAAAAAAAAAAAATCATGAGAGAGATCAGAGATTATGGGGCCCAGTCAGGGATCGTACATAGAAATCATGTGGTCCAGTCAGGGGCGTATATAGAAATCATGGGGCCAATCAGGTTAGGGGCGTACATAGAGATCATGGGGACCAGTCAGCAGTGTACATAGAGATCATGGGGCCCCGTCAGCGGCGTACATAGAGATCATGGGGCCCCGTCAGCGGCGTACATAGAGATCATGGGGCCCAGTCAGCGGCATACATAGAGATCATGGGGCCCAGTCAGCGGCATACATAGAGATCATGGGGCCCAGTCAGCGGCATACATAGAGATCATGGGGCCCAGTCAGCTGTGTACATAGAGATCATGGGGCCCAGTCAGCGGTGTACATAGAGATCATGGGGCCCAGTCAGGGATCATACATAGAGATCATGGGTCCCAGTCAGCGGCGTACATAGAGATCATGGGGCCCAGTCAGCGGCGTACATAGAGATCATGGGGCCGAGTCAGCGGCGTACATAGAGATCATGGGGCCCAGTCAGGGATCGTACATAGAGATCATGGGGCCCAGTCAGGGATCGTACATAGAGATCATGGGGCCGTATGAGGTGAGGCTCTCACCTCCTCAGGGAGCTCTCACAGGGCATCACAGGCCTTAGTATGAAGCAATACTAGAAGACTTGTGGAATTGCTTCATACTAAGGCCTGTGATGCCCTGTGGGAGCTCCTGAGGGCACCATACTGGGGAGGTGAGATCCTCACTTGGCAGTAGTAGGAGCAGCATCTCCATAGTGTGGCATTCACATCACACTACATGCTGCACTGTACAGGACTCCCAGCCGGCAGCAGGACAGATGAGGAGGTAACTGGGACCAGCGCCGGACTGGACTACCTGGGGCCCACCAGGAAAAAATCAATCTTGGGGCCCACCAGCACCATGCAGTTACCGTATATAGGAATAACATAAGTCCACAAACTCTTTCAAAATGAATCAACTTTATTAACCAATAAATCTCTGCTGCTGTGTAGTAGTCACAACACAGGGAGAGGTTAAACATCCAAGTATTTAATATGTATTGCAAATAAAGAATGTTCCCATTCTTAATATCCGAAAAAACAAATGACTGACAACAATCCACTATACCTAGACTAATAATACCATATAGAAGAGAGAAATACCGCCACACCATGACCAGAACACATACCACCACATAGTGATCAAATACTACCAAGTACAAGGTATATATACTGCCACACCATGATAAGACCACATATTAGCACAACATAGTGACTGTCTGAATAATACCACATACAAGGGACAAATACCGCCACGCCATGACCATGGCACATAATGGCACCAGATAGTGACTGATAATGAAAATGTAAAAAGCTCTGTATATAGAGTCAGTGTACAGATAATGTAGAGATTATCAGTGACATTACACACAGGAGCTCTGTGTATAGTGTCAGTGTACAGGTAATACAGTGATCACCTGTGACATTAAACACAGGAGCTCTGTATATAGTGTCAGTGTACAGGTAATACAGTGATCACCAGTGACATTATGCACAGGAGCTCTGTATATAGTGTCAGTGTACAGGTAATACAGTGATCACCTGTGACATTATACACAGGAGCTCTGTGTATGGTGTCAGTGTACAGGTAATACAGGGATCACCAGTGACATTATGCACAGGAGCTCTGTATATAGTGTCAGTGTGTGTGTGTATAGGTAATACATGGATCACCAGTGACATTATACACAGGAGCTCTGTATATAGTGTCAGTGTACAGGTAATACAGTGATCACCAGTGACATTATGCACAGGAGCTCTGTATATAGTGTCAGTGTACAGGTAATATAGTGATCACCAGTGACATTATACACAGGAGCTCTGTATATAGTGTTAGTGTAGAGGTAATACAGGGATCACCAGTGACATTATGCACAGGAGCTCTGTATATAGTGTCAGTGTAGAGGTAATACAGGGATCACCAGTGACATTATGCACAGGAGCTCTGTATATAGTGTCAGTGTACAGGTAATACAGGGATCACCAGTGACATTATGCACAGGAGCTCTGTATATAGTGTCAGTGTACAGGTAATACAGTGATCACCAGTGACATTATGCACAGGAGCTCTGTATATAGTGTCAGTGTACAGGTAATACAGGGAACACCAGTGACATTATGCACAGGAGCTCTGTATATGGTGTCAGTGTACAGGTAATACAGGGATCACCAGTGACATTATGCACAGGAGCTCTGTATATAGTGTCAGTGTACAGGTAATACAGTGATCACCAGTGACATTATGCACAGGAGCTCTGTATATAGTGTCAGTGTACAGGTAATACAGTGATCACCAGTGACATTATGCACAGGAGCTCTGTATATAGTGTCAGTGTGTGTGTGTATAGGTAATACAGGGATCAGCAGTGACATTATGCACAGGAGCTCTGTATATAGTGTCAGTGTGTGTGTGTGTGTATAGGTAATACACCTACTCACCAGTGATGTCTCTAGGTGAAGTTCTTTAACTGCAGACCGATATATCACATCTTCTATGCGGACTTATCTCTGCAGAAAATAACATAGTTAGCTATAACTGATCACTTCCAGAGCACAATCCACACTTTTCCCAAGATTTCTACACTGCATGAAATGACAAAAAAGCAACATAGCACTGCACTACACAGTAACAGTGCTCCAGTGTCATTCTGTGCCGGCTCATCTGTCAGCAGACATATTTGTCTGATGGCAAAGATCTAACAGAGATGAAGACAGAAGACCTATGGATTACGTTGGAGTGAGGATTTTTCTTTATTAAAGATGGAGTCCCTAAATGTGTTTTATTTTTAATTAAAAAAAAAAAATCTGTCTTTTTTTTCTGTTTACTAGAAATTGATGGTGGCTATGTCTAATTTGGCGTGAAACCATGAATTTCGGGCTTAGTACCAGCTGATAATGCAAAGCTGGCCTGGTACTAACCCTATTATTACCCAGGGTGCCACTTACCACCAGGGCCGCTGGAAGGGCCGGGTAAAGCACCTAGGAAATGGTGCCATGATGAATGCGCCATTTTCAGGGGTGGCTGTGGGCTGCGATTTTCAGCGTGGAGGGCCAAGAACGCTTGGGTCTTACCATGCTGAGAATCCCAGCCCCCAGCTGCATGGTTTTATCTGGCTGGCGATCAACATATGGCGGGAAAAAAAAAGTTAAGTAAGTTTAAAACAAATATTTGGCTTCTCTGTCTTTTCATCGCCAGCCAAGGTAAAGCCAGGCAGCTGGGGGTGGCAGTACGTAGCTGTCTGCTTTATCTGCGGTGAGAATCAAAAATTCTGTGGAGTGCTACATCGTTTTTAAAAATTTCTTTTCACACTTCTATATGTGACAGACCCAACAGCCAATCGCAGACGCTGTCAAAGAGGATGGGCTTCTGTGATTGGCTGTTTGAGTAATGTACAATCAGCCCATACATTCTAGTATGGTACTATGTATGGGCTGCTTTCAGGTTACTCAAGCAGCCAATCACAGACGCCCATTCTCTGTGTCAGCGTCTGTGATTGGCTGTTGGGACTGTCACACATATAGAAGTATGAAAATATATAAATAATAAAACAAAAATGACATAGCGCTCCGCAGAAATTTTGATTCTCAGCGCAGATAGAGGTGGCAGCCCGTAGCTGTCTGCTTTATCTGCCTGGTTTTACCTTGACTGGCGATCAAAAGTCAGGAAAGCCCAATGTTTTTTTTATTTAAAAAAATAATTTAAAAAAAAAATGCGTGGGCTTCCGCCATATTTTGATCGTCAGTCTGGTAAAACCAGGCAGCTGGGGGCTGGGATTCTCAGCATGGTAAGGCCCAAGCATTCTGGGCCCCCCACGCTGAAAACGGCAGCCCGCAGCCACCCCTGGAATTGGCGCATTCATCGTAGCGCCATTTCCAGGCACTTTATCCGGCTCTTCCAACGGCCCTGGTGGGGGGTGGCACGCTGGGTAATACTGGGGTTAGTACCAGCTTTGTATTATCAGCTGGCACTAAGCCTGAAATTCATGGCATCACGCCAAACTACACATGGCCACCATGAATTTCTAGTAAACAGAAAAAAAAACACAACACAGAATTTTTTTTTAATAAAAATAAAACACAAAACACATGTAGGGACTCCATCTTTAATTAAAAACAAAATCCTGGCTCTGACGTAATCCACGGATCTTCTGTCTCCAGCTCTGCTACATCTTTGCCATTAGACAAATATGCCTGCTGACAGAGATGAGCAGGCACAGAATGACACTAGAACCCAGTTGTCAGAGAAGTGCTCAGCTGGCCTCCAGCCGCCGACCATGTTTTCCTGTGCGTTGCAAATAATGCATACTTTCAAACGCATGCCTATTTTTGCAATGCAAGTCTACGGTACATTGCGTCTGCGCTGATTTACAACGGATCCGTTGTAACGCACAGCATAAACGCAATGTTAACCCAGCCTAACAGCAGCGAGAAGGGGAGAGGGAGCCCTGGAGACCGCCTAGTCAGTCTACTGGTGGTACTATCATGCCCATTGCCCAGTATGTACTGCCAGCCTCTGTGGCTGGCAGGAGAGCCAGGCGGAGGTGACCGAGCGGACCGGGAGGACCAGTAGGAGGCGACCGGGGGGACGAGCGCAAGAGAGCGCTGTGGCAGCGTGCAGTGCCGGCCAGCGGAGGGTGCCAGGTGGTGGTGACCAGGAGGTGATCAGGAGGACCGGTAAGAGGCGACCGGAGGGACAAGCGCGCTGTGATAGCGTGCAGCGTCCCTAGAGGAGGTGAGTGAGGGGCAGGAGGCCGCGATAAGCGGCCCTACTGAACCCAAGTGTGTACTGTACTGTATTGTATTTGTATCTGTATTGTAATTGTATTGTATTCCCTAGTCCATATTTAATTGATTACCCCCCCGTCCATATTTAATTGATCACCCCCGTCCATATTTAAATTGATTCCCCTGAACACCCCCGTCCATATTTAACTGATCCCTCTGACCACATTAAATTGACCCCCCCGTCCTCATTTAATTGATCCCCGACCACCCCCCTTCCATATTAAAGTGATCCCCCTGACCACATTTAAATGATTGACCCCCCCAGCCCATAATTGATTGATCCCCCTTGTCCTATTTAATAGATTCCCCTTGTCCACTTTTACTCATCCCCAGTCCCTATCTATTTGCCTTATCCCCCACCATATTTAATTAACCCCTGTCCATAATTAATTGATTGATTCCCCAGACCACAATTAATTATTTCCCCAGTCCATATTTATTGATATTATTGATACTTATTGATCCCCAGTCCTTAGTTAATTGACCCACCGTCCATACCTATTTATTTGCTTTACCCCCCATCCTATTTAATTAAACCCCCTGTCCATAATTAATTGATTGATTCCCTAGTCCACAATTAATTATTTCCCCAGTCCATACTTATTGATCCCAGTCCATAGTTAATTGACACACCGTCCATACTTAATTAATCCACCTGACCCACTCAGCTGATCCCCCGTCCATACTTAATTGATACTTAATTGATCCCCCGTCCATACTTAACTGATCCCGCGCCGATATCTAATCGATACACTTGCACATCCCTAATTGATCCCCGTCCATACACCTATATATAAATAATTGTGTTTTGTACTTGTACATATATACTGACTGTATCCCCATATTTAGAATGACGTCCATGTTGGCCGGAGCCGTGCAGTGTACATCTTGCGCAATGTATGCATTCCCTGAGCTACCGCTCAGGGATCCATACTGCTGCGAGAGATGTGAGCATATCGTGCACTTGGAAGCCCAAATCCTGGATCTAAGTGCTCAGATAGCGGTACTGAGGAGCATCGACAACATGGAACGGAGTTTGCTGCTCACCGAGCAGACACTCAATGGGTCAACACTGGGGGTGGAGCTTAGTGGGGAAGTGCAGGCTGAACAGGCAGGGAGCTGGGTAACAGTTAGAAGGGATAGAGGGAAGAAGTATAGGAAGGCTGGTTCAGAACCGGCATTATTGGAGCACGACAGATCCTCTGACCGCCGGGGGAGTGTATGCTCCAGTAATGAGGGGGAAGGGGGAAGTGTAGGGCAGGCTAGACAGGTCCTGGTAGTGGGTGACTCTATTATTAGGGGGACAGACAGGGCAATCTGTCACAAAGACCGGGATCGCCGAACGGTGTGCTGCCTCCCTGGCGCTCGAGTCCGGCACATCGCGGATCGGGTTGACAGGTTACTGGGTGGGGCTGGCTAAGACCCAGCGGTCATGGTCCACATTGGCACCAATGACAAAGTGAGTGGTAGATGGAGGGTCCTTAAAAATGATTTCAGGGATCTAGGTAGGAAGCTTAGGGCAAGGACCTCCAAGGTAGTTTTCTCAGAAATACTACCAATCCCGCGAGCCACACAGGAGCGCCAACAGGAGGTTAGGGAGGTGAATAAGTGGCTAAAGAGTTGGTGCAAGGCAGAAGGGTTTGGGTTCATGGAGAACTGGGCCGACTTCGCTGTCGGCTACAGGCTCTACCGTAGGGACGGGCTGCACCTCAATGGGGAGGGTGCAGCGGTGCTGGGGAAGAAGATGGCTAATAGGTTGGAGGAGTTTTTAAACTAGAGACGGGGGGGGAAACCAAGGAAATAGGTGGGATGTGAGGCAAGCAAGGGGGAAGGGGAGAAATGAATATAATGAGGGTGGAGAGGGGGGTGGGGATAGTACAGTTAGATCGTTAGAGAAGAATAGGATGCTAAATAACCCCAAAGTTTTATCTTGCATGCTGACCAACGCAAGAAGCCTGACCAATAAGGCGGATGAGCTGCGGGCGCTTATATCGGAGGAGAGGTATGACATCGTAGGTATAACAGAGACTTGGCTAGACGATAGCTAAGACTGGGCGGTAAATTTAACAGATTATAGTTTATTTAGAAGGGACCGGAAACAGGGGAAGGGCGGAGGAGTCTGCTTATATGTAAGGTCACGTCTAAAGCCCAGACTAAGGGAAGATATAGGAGAGGGAGAAGAGGGGGTCGAGTCCATGTGGGTAGAGATAGAGGGGGCAAAAAATAATAATAAAATATTACTGGGGGTCTGCTATAAGCCACCTAATATAACAGAGGAGAATGAGAAACTGCTATTAGGACAAATAGACAAAGTAGCAAAACATAATGAGGTGATTGTAATGGGGGACTTCAACTACCCGGATATTGACTGGGAAACAGAAACCTGTAGATCGCAGAAAGGAAAAAGGTTCTTGACAAATATCAAGGATAATTATCTCTCCCAACTAGTGCAGGAACCAACGAGAGGGAAGGCAGTGTTGGACTTAATATTGACTAATAGGCCTGATAGAATAACTGAGGTACAGATAGGGGGGCACCTAGGAAATAGCGATCATAATATTATCAATTTCAAAATGCCCTTCAGTAGGGTTATCAATAAGGGAACAACTAAAACATTAAACTTTAGGAGGGCGAAGTTTGATCAGCTGAAAGAAAGCCTTCAACTTATTGACTGGGACAAAGTTCTTAATCAAGGAAATACGAATAGTAAATGGGAAACCTTCAAAAGAATTCTGAATACTCAGTGCGAGAGGTATATACCGTATGGGAATAAAAGGGCCAGAAATAAGAGGAAACCAATATGGTTGAACAAGAACGTAAAAGGGGCGTTAAATAGCAAAAAAGAGGCATTCAAGAGATTAAAACAGGAAAACAGCAAGGAGGCACTAATATGTTACAAGGAAAAAACGAGAACCTGCAAAAAACAAATAAAAATAGCAAAGGAGGAAACAGAGAGACGTATTGCTAGGGAAAGTAGATCAAATCCCAAACTGTTCTTTACGTATATAAATAGTAAAAGGATTAAATCGAATAATATTGGACCGATAAAAAGTGATGAAGGCAAAATCATAGAGAAAGATGAGGATAAAGCTAATCTATTAAATAAATTTTTTTCGTCAACTTTCACAAAGGAAAAAGAACTAACAGGCGAAATGAGAAGTGACAAACTTAATCCTCCACTAAGTATGACAAATCTAACGAAAGCTGGGGTACAGAAACGCCTCAGTAACATTAAAATAAACAAATCACCAGGACCTGATGGCATACACCCACGGGTACTAAGGGAACTAAGTAATGTGATAGACAGACCGTTATATCTTATATTTAAGGACTCTGTTGAGACTGGGTCTGTACCACTTGATTGGCGACAGGCGAATGTAGTGCCAATATTCAAAAAGGGAGCAAAAAGTGACGCCGGAAACTATCTGCCGGTGAGTCTGACGTCCGTTGTGGGCAAAATTTTTGAAGGCTTTATTAATGAGGCAATCATGGAGCATCTTGATGCTAATAATCTATTAACCCCGAACCAACATGGATTCATGAGGAATCGCTCCTGCCAAACAAACCTGATTGACTTCTACGAGGAGGTTAGTTCTCGAGTAGATCAGGGGGAACCAGTGGATGTCGTGTATCTCGACTTCTCAAAAGCGTTCGATAGCGTGCCACATAATAGGTTGGTATACAAAATGAGAATGATGGGGCTGGGGGAAAATGTCTGCAAGTGGGTAGCTAACTGGCTAAAGGATAGAAGGCAGAGGGTGGTTATAAATGGAATATACTCAGATTGGGTAAGCGTCACTAGTGGGGTACCACAGGGGTCTGTACTAGGCCCAATGTTATTTAATATCTTTATTAACGACATAGTCAACGGGATAAAAAGTAAAATATCAATATTTGCAGATGACACAAAGTTATGTAAAACAATTAATACAAAAGAGGATAGTGATGACCTACAGAGGGATTTGGATAAGCTGGGTAGGTGGAGCATTAAATGGCAAATGAGGTTTAACGAGGAGAAATGTAAGGTCATACATATGGGAAGGAAAAATGGAAGTTACCAGTACTCACTGAATGGGAAACCATTGGGGAATTCAGAGATGGAGAAGGACTTGGGCATCTTGATTGATAGCAAACTAAATTGGAGTGCCCAAAGTCAGGCCGCTGCTGTAAGGGCAAACAGGGTAATGGGATGTATCAGAAGAGGTATAGCTGCAAAGGATGAGAACATTGTTCTTCCACTGTACAAAGCACTGGTCAGACCACACTTGGAATACTGTGCTCAGTTATGGGCCCCAATATATAGAAAGGATATAAATGAGCTTGAAAAGGTACAAAGGAGGGCAACAAAATTAATAAGGGGAATGGAGGGACTGCAATACCCAGAGAGGTTGGCAAAACTAGGACTATTCAGCCTGGAAAAGAGAAGGTTGAGGGGGGACATAATAAATGTGTACAAATATGTTAGGGGACAGTATAGAGACCTTGCCCGGGATTTGTTCAAAAGGAGGGATATTACGGTAACAAGAGGGCACTCACTAAGACTGGAAGAGAAAAGGTTTCAGCACCAGCATAGGAAGGGGTTCTTTACGGTAAGAGCAGTGAGAATATGGAATTCACTGAGTGAGGAGACGGTAATGTCGGATTCACTACACCAGTTCAAGCGGGGACTGGATGCATTTCTAGATACCAAGCAGATTTCAGCATATACTTAAAAATAGAATAAAATAGTAGGTTGATACAGGGATTTATTCTGACTGCTGGTTTCAGAGTCGGGAGGGAATTTTTCCTCAGGTGAAGATTGGCCAAATCATTTGGGGTTTTTGCCCTCCTCTGGATCAACTTTAGCAATTACAGAACTAACAGGTCGAACTTGATGGACGCAAGTCTTTATTCGGCTTTACTAACTATGTAACTATGTGGTACTAGCATTCAAGCTCACATGGCATGTCCTGCCAGCCAGCCACTGGTGTTAGTACTAGCATGATAGTACCACACCACCAGTGGCTGGGCAATGGGCATGCATGATGGTACCACCAGTGGCTGGCAGGACATGCTGGGCATGATTCATGCCTTGCATGTCTTGCCAGCCTCTGTGGTACTATCATTCCCACACGGCATGTCCTGCCAGCCAGCCACTGGTGGTAGTAGTACTAGCATGATAGTACCACAAAGGGCCGGCTCCAGGTTTTTCTTGGCCCCGGGCGAAAGAGTCTCAGTGGGCCCCTTTTAACACATACCACGATTCATGATGCACAGATACTGCAGAGAAATATAAGTATAGTACAATGCAAAGATTTCACTTCTTATATTACATGAGTGATATCTATTGTAAATTCTACAATAGCTCAGAAACCGGCGAATCGCTCCACACAGTATACTGGCCCCCATAAAATGCTCCATACAGGATACTGGTCCCCATATAAAGCTCCATGCAGGCTGTTCCCCCCACATAATGCCCTTTGCAGGCTGTCCTCCCCCTTATAATGCCCCATGCAGGATGTCCCTTCCCCCCCATATAATGCCCCATGCAGGATGTCAACCCCCCCATATAATGCCCCATGCAGGATGTCCACCCCCCCTTATAATGCCCCATGCAGGAGGTCCCCCCCCATATAATGCCCCATGAAGGATGTCACTTCTCCCATATAATGCCCCATGCAGGATGTCCCCCCCCCATGTAATGCCCCATGCAGGATGTCACTTCCCCCCATATAATGCCCCATGCAGGAAGTCCCCCCCATATAATGCCCATGCAGGATGTCCCTTCCATCCCCCATATAATACCCCATGCAGGATGTCACCCCCCCTCTTTATAATGCCCAATGCAGGATGTCACCCCCCCTCTTTATAATGCCCAATGCAGGATGTCACCCCCCCTCTTTATGATGGTCAATGCAAGAGGTCACCCCCTCTTTAAAATGCACCATGAAGGATGTCACCCCCCATATAATGCCCCATGCAGGATGTCACCTCCCCCATATAATGCCCCATGCAGGATATCACCCCCCATATAATGGCCCATGCAGGCTGTTAACCCCCCATATAATGCCCCATGCAGGCTGTTACCCCCCCCATATAATGCCCCATGCAGGCTGTCACCCCCCATATGATGCCCCATGCCTCCATACATTAAAAAAATAATAATCAAATACTCACCTCCCTCCTCCTCACCTGCTGCCGCTGCTCAGGTCTGTACTCCAGCGTCGCCGGCGTCTTCCCGCTCTGCGCTGCCTGTGACGGCTCAGGGGAGGGCGCGGTGTAAAGACGTCACCGCACCCTCTGACCTGAGATGTCACAGGGAGCGCACAGCAGAAAGACAGCGGATCTGCGGAGGCACGAGGAGAGATAAGTATCCGGCTGCCGGGGCCCTGAGCAAGCGGGGGAGAAGGGTGGGTGGTGGCACCGCTCTTCTCCACCCATAGCCCGGCGGGGAGCCCGACGGCGAGTGGGCCCCCTGCCTGCTCAGGGCCCCGGCACTTGCCCAGGTGCGCTGGGTGCTGACGCCGGCCCTGACTACCACACCACCAGTGGCTGGCAGAACATGCCGGGTGGGCATGATGTACCACAGAGGCTGGCAAGACACACTAGGCAGGCATGATTCATGCCTAGTATGTCCTGCCAGCCTACTTGGTACTATCATGCCCATCCAGCATGTCCTGCCAGCCCCCTTGGTACTATCATGCCCACCCAGCATGTCCTGCCAGCCCCTGGTGGTAGTACATGCTGCTAGGCATAGTACCAGTAACCAGAGGCTGGCAGCAGGACATGTTAGGCAATGGGCATGATGATAATCATGCCCATTGCCCAGTAGTATTTACTGCCAGCCCCGGCCAGGGGTCCTCCCAGTCACCCCTCCCCCCTATCCCTTCCTCCCTCCCCTCCCCGTTTCATACTCACGCGTCGAGATGAGCTGCAGCCGCTGCCTGGAGCGACGCAGGGTCCGTACTCCACAGCGCGCACAGAAAGCAGTCCCAGGGCGATGACGTCATCACCCTGAGACTGACCTCCTGCGCACGCGCCGGCAGTGTCGCACTGCGCAGAGGAGGCAGAGGGCCCATCACTAATCATATCGGCAGTGCTGCGAACCGGGTGGTCCTCTGTTCTCTGTACAGGGCCCAGGGGGGTAGGGGGCGGGACCCGGGGGTTTTCCCGATCCTCCGGTCGGCCAGTATCCCCTGCAGAGGGGCATATGTATACATGCAGGTCGGCCACATCCCAGTGGTGCAGACACATCCACACTGCACCCTGTATACTTGTGCACTGCCGTCTGCTGCAGTGGTAGGAGCCGCCTGAATGCATCTTCTTCCTGCCGGAGAGGAGCTTGTGGGCCTGTGCGGTGAGGAGGTGGACGCTGCGCACCTCCTGAGAAGTATATGGCACTCCATGTATCTGTGCACATAGTGTACCACTCTAGTATATAGCAGAAAGGAGACATCGACCAGAAGAGTCCAGGCATGTGGGTGATGCTAATAATTATTATATTGATAACCAGGTGGAAGAGGAGGAAATGCAAAAAAAGGGGGGAATTAAAAACTATACGCAAAGGGGACGTCGAGACAGGAATTACAATTAACACCAGTGGGAATGGATCATGATTAGAACAGCAAAGGGATAATACAGAGAATCAAGCCACAAATTAATCCAGTATATAAAAATATATATACATATCATTAGTTAGATATATCTGTACATATGATTGTTTAATTATCATAAACTTTACATAAAGTGCAAGTGCCTCCAAAGAATAAATCTACATAAATTATATATCTCATATGTGAACAAATACAGGTGTTTCTCACTAAATTAGAATATAATCAAACAGTTATTGTTTATTTCTGTTAATGCTGATGATTATGGCTATACGAGTTTCACTTTTTTGTACTGAAGAACTGAAATAAATTAACTTTTTGATGATATTCTAATTTAGTGAGATGCACCTGTATATGTATATATACAAGGGCTGGTCCCTTATTATTTGGAGGTCGGTGTGAATCCTGTAGAGAGTAGTGCACTGACTTGGGCATATGTGCTGTTGACAGATCTGTATTTGTATCCACTTTAAGCGTTTTTAAAAAAGGTGACCACATGTGCATTGTACTCACGCTATAGCAGATGCAGATCCCACTCCTGAATGGCGTCCACCCGACATATGTTTCGGCTTCTTGTCTTCGTCAGGGGGTGGCATCATTCGGAAAGAGCTAAGAGTTAAACGGCCAACTATAGCTAATCGGGATGGGGGTATGTCTCCACCAACCAATGGGTGCTGAGGAGGCGCGGCGCGATACACAACGCTACGAGGCAACTACGGCGACATGTCACCTGTGACGCTGCGAGCACGTGATGGAGACACATGATCGGGGGTCACGGGGCACATATAGATACAGTCGGGGAGGATGACATGGAGACGTTCATGCGTATCGCCTCTTCAGCAGACATCTAATCTACTGATTGAGTGTGGATATATCGGATAAAGTGGAAAATCTTCTTAATTTATAATGATGGATAACGAGTATAGGTTATATATATATATATTCTTTGGCCGGGCCAGCACTGCAGCAGTTAACTTCCCTGTGCTGGCCCGGCCGCATCACTGCTAGGAGACACGGCCCTGTGCGCGGTCGTGTCTCCTAGCTGTGACGTCACGCAGTGCGCACCCGGCCTTCAGTGCTGCACCGGAAAAGAGCTGGAGGCGAGTCGGGGGATGGTGAGTGTGTGTGTGTGTGTGTGTGTATATGTATGTATGTGTGTGTGTGTGTGTGCAGGCAGATGTCATTGTGTGATGTCTGTTTATATGTATTTTTGTGTTTCAAATGTGTTTATGCGTGTATGTATATGTCTGTATATGTTTGTGTGTGTGTGACTGCGTGCGGCCTCCTGCTGAGTATAGATGGCGCCGTGCGGCCTCCTGCTGTCTCTGTGGGGGGCGCCGTGTGGCCTCCCGCTGTGTATAGATGGCGCCGTGCGGCCTCCTGCTGTCTCTGGGGGGGGCGCCGTGCAGCCTCCCTCTGTGTATAGATGGCACCGTGCGGCCTCCTGCTGTCTCTGGGGGGGGCGCCATGCGGCCTCCCGCTGTGTATAGATGGCACCGTGCAGCCTCCCGCGTGTATAGATGGCGCCGTGCGGCCTCCCGCTGTGTATAGATGGCATTGTGCGGCCCCCTGTGTATAGATGGCATCGTGCGGCCTTCCGCTGTTTATAGGTAACGCCGTGCGCCCTCCCGCTGTGTATAGGTGGCGCCGTGCTGCCTGCTGCTGTGTATAGGTGGCGCCACCCGCTGTGTATAGGTGGCGCCGTGCGGCCTCCCGCTGTGTATAGGTGGCGCCGTGCGGCCTCCCGCTATGTATAGGTGGCGCCGTGCGGCCTCCTGCTGTGTATAGGTGGCGCCGTGCGGCCTCCCGCTGTATATAGGTGGCGCCGTGCAGCCTCCTGCTGTGTATAGGTGGCGCTGTGCGGCCTCCTGCTGAGTATAGATGGCGCCGTGCGGCCTCCTGCTGTCTCTGGGGTCGGGGGCGCCGTGCGGCCTCCTGCTGAGTATAGATGTCGCTGTGCGGCCTCCTGCTGTCTCTGTGGGGGGGCGCTGTGCGGCCTCCCGCTATGTATAGATGGCGCCGTGCGGCCTCCTGCTGTCTCTGGGGGGGGCGCCGTGGGCCTCCCGCCGTGTATAGATGGCGCTGTGCGGCCTCCCGCTGTCTCTGGGGGGGGCACCATGCGGCCTCCCGCTGTGTATAGGTGGCGCCATGCGGCCTCCCGCTGTGTATAGATGGCGCCGTGCGGCCTCCCGCTGTGTATAGATGGCTACGTGAGGCCTCCCGCTGTGTATAGATGGCTACGTGCGTCCTCCCGCTGTGTATAGATGGCTACGTGGGGTCTCCCGCTGTGTATAGATGGCTACGTGCGGCCTCCCACTGTGTATAGATGGCTACGTGCGGCCTCCCGCTGTGTATAGATGGCTACGTGCGGCCTCCCGCTGTGTATAGATGGCGCCGTGCGGCCTCCTGCTGTCTCTGGGGGGGGGCGCCGTGCAGCCTCCCTCTGTGTATAGATGGCACCGTGCGGCCTCCTGCTGTCTCTGGGGGGGGCGCCATGCGGCCTCCCGCTGTGTATAGATGGCACCGTGCAGCCTCCCGCGTGTATAGATGGCACCGTGCGGCCTCCCGCTGTGTATAGATGGCATTGTGCGGCCCCCTGTGTATAGATGGCATCGTGCGGCCTTCCGCTGTTTATAGGTAACGCCGTGCGCCCTCCCGCTGTGTATAGGTGGCGCCGTGCTGCCTGCTGCTGTGTATAGGTGGCGCCACCCGCTGTGTATAGGTGGCGCCGTGCGGCCTCCCGCTGTGTATAGGTGGCGCCGTGCGGCCTCCCGCTATGTATAGGTGGCGCCGTGCGGCCTCCTGCTGTGTATAGGTGGCGCCGTGCGGCCTCCCGCTGTATATAGGTGGCGCCGTGCAGCCTCCTGCTGTGTATAGGTGGCGCTGTGCGGCCTCCTGCTGAGTATAGATGGCGCCGTGCCTCCTGCTGTCTCGGGTCGGGGGCGCCGTGCGGCCTCCTGCTGAGTATAGATGTCGCTGTGCGGCCTCCTGCTGTCTCTGTGGGGGGGCGCTGTGCGGCCTCCCGCTATGTATAGATGGCGCCGTGCGGCCTCCTGCTGTCTCTGGGGGGGGCGCCGTGGGCCTCCCGCCGTGTATAGATGGCGCTGTGCGGCCTCCCGCTGTCTCTGGGGGGGGCACCATGCGGCCTCCCGCTGTGTATAGGTGGCGCCATGCGGCCTCCCGCTGTGTATAGATGGCGCCGTGTGGCCTCCCGCTGTGTATAGATGGCTACGTGAGGCCTCCCGCTGTGTATAGATGGCTACGTGCGTCCTCCCGCTGTGTATAGATGGCTACGTGTGGTCTCCCGCTGTGTATAGATGGCTACGTGCGGCCTCCCACTGTGTATAGATGGCTACGTGCGGCCTCCCGCTGTGTATAGATGGCTACGTGCGGCCTCCCGCTGTGTATAGATGGCTACGTGCGGCCTCCCGCTGTGTATAGATGGCTACGTGCGGCCTCCCGCTGTGTATAGATGGCTACGTGCGGCCTCCTGCTGTGTATAGATGGCTACGTGCGGCCTCCAGCTGTGTATAGATGGTTACGTGTGCTCAATATTGAGTCATACAATTAATGTAAGGCTATGTGCCCACGATGCAGAAATTCTCCGGATTTTTTTTGAGCGTTTCCTCATCTCCCTGGCAGAAAAAACGCATGTGGATTGTACATGCGTTTTTCCTGCCAGGGACTTGCTGATGTGAAGCGTTCTTCACGTGCATTTCCGCATGCGGGTTGACAAGCGCTTTCCAAGCGATTTTAGCATCACTTGAAAAGTGCTTGACAACTTGGTCACACTATATAAATACATGCAACCGGCATGGATTTATATAGTGTGACCATAAAAGAATGGTAAAAAATAAATATATAATTACCTTCTGATGGCCTGCCGACGTCAGCGGTCGCGTGACCCGTCACATGACTAAATGACGTCACGGCAGGTCCTTTTCAGACCATCGCGAGCTGCCGGCAAGCCAGGACGCATCGGATAAAGACACCGTGGGCCATCAGAAGGTAAGTATAATATTTATTTTTTATTTTATTCTTTTTTTACAGGTTCTATGGTACCCGGGTCCGGAGGAGAGTCTCCTCTTCTCCAAACCCGGGTACCATCCGCACATTGAAACGCATGGAATCCGCATGTACAGATGCAGTCACGCGGATTCCATGTGTTCCAATGCAAGTCAATGGCGGCGAAAACGCCGCGCTTCCGCAAAATAATTGGTAGTGCTGCGGATTTTTCCGCAATGGTAATCCGCAGTGGAAATTTCCGCAGCATGTGCACAGCACATGCGGATTATCATTGGGGAACATGGCAGGCCTTCTACCAAGCGTTTTTAAGCGTTTCTGCAGCGGAATTGCCACCGCGGAAACGCTTAAAAAACGCATAGTGGGCACACAGCCTAAAAAAAATTATTATAATTAATATTGTGCCAAATTAATTTCACATGAACTATCACATGATCTATCACAGGGGATCATGTGACATGTCACGTGATATATCAGGTGTGTGTGTGTGTGTGTTCCACCCCTGGCCCCCTCACACCACCCACACAGCCCCCTGGATGCCCCTCACACCACCCCCCTTTATGCCAGCACAGCATTTATTCACATGGTCAGTTCTCCCCGCCTCAGTCCTCACAGCACAACGCTGAACACGAGCTCCTCATCACCAGTCCTCCTGTTCCGGCACAATGTGCACACTACTGCAGCTGCAGGTGGAATAGTGTCCACTGTACTGAGACGGCCCCGCCCCTTCTGGTGATGTCATGACTCCTCCCCCTCAAGAAATCAACTCCAATCTAGACGCTCTCCTGTTGCTGAGGCGTGGTGACGCTGTAGCTGGGTGATTGTAGTCAGAGTAGTGGTGTTTGGCGTATGTACTACAGGTAAGAAGATGGGAATGTGCCAAGGTGATTACTACATTCAGGACAATAAGTAGCTAGCTGTAGGTGTGCAGAATCCCACTCGCAATATTGTCAGGGTCTCGCACCCCCTGGTGTCGTGGGCTGTCGGGCTCCCGCACCCCCTGGTGTCGTGGGCTGTCGGGCTCCCGCACCCCCTGGTGTCGTGGGCTGTCGGGCTCCCGCACCCCCTGGTGTCGTGGGCTGTCGGGCTCCCGCACCCCCTGGTGTCGTGGGCTGTCGGGCTCCCGCACCCCCTGGTGCCGTGGGCTGTCGGGCTCCCGCACCCCCTGGTGTCGTGGGCTGTCGGGCTCCCGCACCCCCTCGTGTCGTGGGCTGTCAGGCTCCCGCACCCCCTGGTGTCGTGGGCTGTCGGGCTCCCGCACCCCTTCGTGCCGTGGGCTGTCGGGCTCCCGCACCCCCTCGTGCCGTGGGCTGTTGGGCTCCCGCACCCCCTGGTGTCGTGGGCTGTCGGGCTCCCGCACCCCCTCGTGCCGTGGGCTGTCGGGCTCCCGCACCCCCTAGTGTCGTGGGCTGTCAGGCTCCCGCACCCCCTGGTGTCGTGGGCTGTCGGGCTCCCGCACCCCCTCGTGCCGTGGGCTGTCGGGCTCCCGCACCCCCTTGTGCCGTGGGCTGTCGGGCTCCCGCACCCCCTCGTGCCGTGGACTGTCGGGCTCCCGCACCCCCTCGTGCCGTGGGCTGTCGGGCTCCCACACCCCCTGGTGTCGTGGGCTGTCGGGCTCCCGCACCCCCTGGTGTCGTGGGCTGTCGGGCTCCCGCACCCCCTGGTGTCGTGGGCTGTCGGGCTCCCGCACCCCCTGGTGTCGAGGGCTGTCGGACTCCCGCACCCCCTCGTGCCGTGGGCTGTCGGGCTCCCGCAGCCCCTCGTGCCGTGGGCTGTCGGGCTCCCGCACCCCCTCGTGCCGTGGGCTGTCGGGCTCCCGCGCCCCCTCGTGCCGTGGGCTGTCTGGCTCCCGCACCCCCTCGTGCCGTGGGCTGTCGGGCTCCCGCACCCCCTCGTGCCGTGGGCTGTCGGGCTCCCGCACCCCCTCGTGCCGTGGGCTGTCGGGCTCCCGCACCCCCTCGCGCCGTGGGCTGTCGGGCTCCCGCACCCCCTCGTGCCGTGGGCTGTCGGGCTCCCGCACCCCCTCGTGCCGTGGGCTGTCGGGCTCCCGCACCCCCTCGTGTCGTGGGCTGTCGGGCTCCCGCACCCCCTCGTGCCGCGGGCCGTCGGGCTCCCGCACTCTCCCCTTGTCGTTGTCTGTGGAGAAGATTAATACATATTTTCATTTTTCAGGTTTTCTCTTATAAAACAAGATCCCTGAGCTTCTGTCTTTGACCGAAAAAATGGAGTCTGACAAGTCGCTGCTCTCTGCAGAACTGAACACAAACATGGCGGAAGCGCTGTATGAACAGATGCTGATGAAGGTACGAAAGATGAATTGGAGAGGCCAGCAATCACCGGGTGATTGTCTCCTCCGTCATCCGCCGGGGGCGCGGCAGTCTCCAACATTTACCTAATGTGTATTGTTGGCTTTAGACCCCTCACAGTTGTACTATTTTGTTGCAGGAAAAATCAGTTTGCAGAACCATCCTGTTCATGTTACTCACTGATTCTCACTTGTTGCCTCATTTCAGGCCAAACAGGAGATACAGAGCAGAATACCGAACTTACCAGAAAGCAGACAGATCAGACCCCAGCCTGGTGAGATGGGCGTCCTCTGATTATTATCCAGATTACTTTGTGCATATTATGTGACAGATACCACAGTGGGGCAGTGGGGTCTTATTGACTGCAACGGTCACATGATGCAACCAACGTGGGGGGTCACATCGTTTTTTCTTATACAGTTGATTACATGTAAATGCTGCTTGGCTTTTGCCGATTTTATTGTGTTTTTGTTCACTTTTTGTTTTTATTTCTGTGTTAGGTTTCTGCATTAAAACTCGCACATCCAAAAATACCAAAATCTTTATTAACATCTGCAAGTCAAACCAGATCCCAGCGGCCCCGGACCTGACGGAGCAGGAGTTAGTCAGCATCCTGGAATCTGATGATCCCTCCGGCTATCGAGTCCCCATGAGCCTTGGAGAGCCCCACGTTGAAGTTGATAATAGTACGTTTTTTTTTTGTTTGTTTTTTTAATACAGCGCGTCTCTTTTTAAAGGGGTAGTCCAGAGATATCCTTAAAGGGGTTAAAATAGCAAGTATTACAACTTACTAATCCTCAATGGTCAAAGGTGCCATCTCCACAGGTTCTGGTAGGTCCACTTCCAGTCTGCGGAATAAAGTTTGACATCTTGTTGTTGACTTTTGAACTTTTTTTGGTTTAGATTTAGGACTTAAAGGGATTGTCCAATACTTGGATTCCCCTTTAAGAACTTATACCACTTATTCATAGCAGCCCTACTAAGGTCAATGGATTGAGTCGGCACCGCAAAGTATCTAAGTCCTGGTGCACTTTGTCCTACAGGTGGAGGCGGCTGTACGGCGTACGACATAGTGATTAATGGCACCTTCTTTGAGAAAATTAAGGTAACTGCAATTGCTTATTCCGACATACGAGCTGTCTGCTCTCCTTTGTGTCAGCTCCTTACTTTGTATTTTTTTTTATTAGAATAATGAGCTTTTCAGGGAATTTTTTATCACCGTGGCCATGGAGGGACTAGAGAACAAGTACGAAATGGAGCTGTCAAGAGGTAACGACCGCATCACTGATATTTTCCTTGATTTTTCCATCGACCACACAAGGACTTGTTCTTTCGTGGAGCAAGTTTACCATATAATATATTGAACATTTTTATGTACCAACCTGTTGTATGGCACCGTATCAAATGCCTTTGAAAAGTCCAGATAGACAACATCCACTAAGTTTCCCTGGTCCAACCTAGAACTTACCTCCCCATAGAATCTTTTCAGATTAGTTTGCAGATTAGTTAATCTTATTGAGGTGCTCCAGGTTAGTATCTCTTAGAAAACCCTCAAAGATGTTGCCCACAGTACAAGTTAAACTTACCGGCCTATAAATTCCAGGCTCAGATGTTATCCCCTTCTTGAATATTGGTACCACATTTGCTATGTGGGTGTAGCGCTGGTGGATATGGACCCACTGCCCCACGGGAGGGTTGTGACTAGATGTCTATTGGGTCTCCACTAGAACCTCTGGTGGTGAGGCTAGACTGGGCCGCCGGTAGACACCAGGTACCACTTCAGTGCAGTCCCCTGGACTGCAGCAGCATTCCGGAGGTACCAGGGTACCAGACACAGGAGAGCGAAGACAAGGACTAGGTCAGACAATCTGAGATCGGGGCAGGCAGCACAGGTTCAGGATAGAGAAAAATGGCAAGGGGGACAGGGGTTTTTGATACCAGATTACTCCTTTAACGCTTGCAACCTCTGTTGCTTGACTGCAACTCAAACAGTCAAATCAGTCCGTAAGAATTTAGGGCACTTCCATGGCGATATTTTGCATCAGTATTTGTTAGCAGACGCCAGGAGTGGATCCAAAACAGAAGAGGTGAAAGTGTTTCAGTTACTATTTTTCACTGTGTTTGTTCCCCTCTGGTTTTCAGCTTACAAATACTGATGTAAATTAGAGCCCAAAATACTCACTGTTTGAATGAGGTGAGGAAGCTGCTTGTAGTACTGTAATAGAAGTCCTTATTCTGAGGATGAGTGCTGTAATTCTTGTCTTCTCTGCTCCATCAAACTCCCCAGAGCAGGGGCAACCCCTGGGGCAAAACTGCTGGCGGCAGATGTCCAGACGTATGACTCAGTGAAGTGTGATGGACCCCGACTCCCAAACAAAATAAATCAGACACATACAAAATAAATACACAAAGCATTGCAATTAGGTGTCAAATGTTCTCAACTTTATTTAAATTTACATGACACCGAAAATGGCACAACCCTCGACTCACGAAGAGTCACCCTGCAGCGCTCAGGAGAGGAAAACCCCCTGTGGAGGAAACCTCTAGGGAACCATGGCTGGAGGGCTGCCCTTCCCTTGGTCTTAGAGAGTTAGTGCCGATATATGACGGAGTTTTAGAATTTCTACATATTTACAGGGAACGACATAACAAATATAGACTATTAATGTGATAAACTGGATGTGGGAGAGATCTGGCTGCGATATCTGTCACCACATTTATTGCTGGAACGAATTTAGTTGATCTGATTTCCCAGGTGGATCTACCACTTCTCCCTTACAGATCCAGCTCCGTCTCTCAAGAAGTTGGGTACTTGGTTACAGGGGTTGCTCATTATGGATAACCCCTCTTAGGAAGAATATCCCCTCCCCCTCCCAATTTATCACCCATTAAAGTCAAGGATCCATCCATGAACTCCCAAAGAAGAGCAGCTATTTGTACATAGTAACAGAAGGGGATCTTGTTTTGGGGACCCCCCCCTCTGTTACATTCCCTTCCCCCCGGGGTGTCTAAGAAGACAACCCCTTTCCCTGCCAGAACCTCCAAATTACACCAACGTTGGCACATTACGTGGGGTGGTCAAGCTCAAGGTCCTCAGGCGCATCATCAATAATGGCGCTGATCGTGGCAGCGCGGCATTCTTTTATGGAATCTTCTTTATGACACTTGTTTATGCCCTCACAATAGTTGTCATGGTTACTACAAGGGCTATTACTGATGCAGGGTCCAAGTATTAACCCTTTCATCATTTGTAATTCACTTTCATTATGGAGGCAAATAACTGCACTTGTTACCAAGCAGGAGTCTTATCATTACGGCTTCCCTTAGGCACCATAAGAAATACAGATTATAGAACATACGTACAAGTGTTTCAGGAGTGTTTTGCACTTTTTAGATCCATAGATTGGGCTTATAACTAGCACTTTACAAAGCAGAAAGTTAAGAGGAAATTACTTGTAAAATAATATTATAGGGAATTGCATTTCAAGCATTTTCCTAATGTGCATTCTGCATACTTGCATAGTTACATAGGTTGAAAAAGTTTGAACTTTAATGTCCTAGGTCTATCTCCAAAGTTATACATTTTCTATTACTAGATTATTTATAACCCACAATGTCATGTTTTGTTAAAAAAGTATCCAGCCCTTCTATAAATGCTGTTATACTATCTGCCATTACTATATCTTGTGGTTGGCATTCCACAGTCTGACTGCTCTAACTGTAAAGAATACTTTCCTATTAAGTTGCCAGAATCGCTTCACCTCCGCTTGTTATGAATGTTCCTGGTGCTTTGTAAGGTCCTGGAAAGTGATAAGTCATGTGCCAGTACTATGCATTGACCTCATATGTATTTATACATATAAATGTATATTTATGAAGGCGATGATAATTACCCTTCATAGAGGTGTTACGATCATTCATAAATTGCTTTCATAGGTTTGATCTCCAGGATTAGGAGAGATTTTGGGTGTAAACGTAATAAATAGTGTTGAGCGAACATGCTCGACACTGCTCGGTACTCGCCCGAGCATCACGCTACTCGGGATGTTCGGCGAGCACCGAGCATTTCCGGGTTACTCGGGCGGGAGCTCGGGTCTCCGCCCTGCATGTTTGGTGCTCTTTACAGAGCCAATGAACATGCAGGGATTGCCAGCCAGTCACTGTAATGCCGCAGCCATGTTGGTTGTGGGCATTACAGTGATTGGCTGGCCGCACAGCGTCACCTCGAGTATTTAAAATGGGGCGCCGCCATCTTGGACACAGTCGCTCCGGATTAGACAGTGTAGGGACAGCGCTGCTGATTTAGGGAGAGATATAAACTGCAAAATAGTTAGTGTAGGGTCTGTAAAGGCTGCCAGAACAAACAAACAGTCCTTTTCAGGACTAATATCCATCCCAGATACCAGGCAGGAAGGCTGTATAGGAGACACAGTGGTTATACCAGCAAACGCTGCATTACAGTCCTGTGTGCTCCTGTTGCTGAAATTGCTGGACTTAGCACCAGGTGTCGGGGGCCAGGAAAAATCCTTTTTTTTTTCATCTAAATCCTCCTTTTTTTTTTCTCCTTCACACTGTACAAATACCCGTCTTATTAACCTTTTGGTGTGTCCCCGTCCCCCCCCACCCCCCAAAAAAAAAGCGTGTCTCTGATTTTTCAGACACAAATATAACTGTTGAAAATAGTCTGGTGTAGGCTAGAGAAACAGAAGTGTTGTTTTGCACTTCCACGGTTCAAACCTCTGTATTATCCACTTTGGGCCATTTGTATCTAAAAAAAAAAACAGTTTGAGTGTGTCGCTCACTGTTCAGCCGCAAATATCTCTATTTAAAAAAGTGTGGTATACCCCAGTAAACAATAACTGTGGTTTTGCCATCCCATGGTAAAAAATCTCTATTATTCAGCTTTTGGTAGTTTTTTTCCGTAAAGAAAAACAGTAGTGTCTCCTGACTGTTGTGACAGAGCAGAATTATCTCTTCATGATTCAGAAAGAGAAGAAATTCGAACTGCACCTGACGAAACAGAGGAATGGAAGCATGTGACCCACAGAAGCAGGAGGATCGAGAGGCAGTCAGCACCCATACTGCTCAGGAACCAGTACCAGGCTCTCACGCAGGAGAACCATGAAGAAATACAGCAAAATAAGACTTTGCCAGCAATGAATAACCTTGTAAGCCCTCAGAATCCTCCTGGATGGAGAAAGAAGAATGTTGTGAAGAAAAAACGGAGAGTGGTGGTCATGGGGGATTCCCTGTTAAGAGGAACAGAGGCCGCTATCTGCAGACCAGACATAACCTCAAGAGAAATGTGCTGTCTTCCAGGAGCAAAAATTAAAGATGTGTCTGACAGGATATCAAGACTTTTCAGACCTACAGATCACTACCCATTCCTGCTAATACATGTGGGGACAAATGACACCGCAAGAAAGGACCTGGAAACCATCTGCAGTGACTTTGAAGACTTAGGCAAGAAAGTGAAAGAATTGGGAGCGCAGGTGGTCTTCTCATCCATCCTCCCAGTGGATGGCCATGGAACAATGAGGTGGAATAAGATTCTACAGGTGAACAACTGGCTACGTCGATGGTGCCGTCAACAAGGATTTGGATTTCTGGATCACGGAATGAATTACCTATACGATGGACTACTTGCTAGAGATGGGGTGCACCTTACGAAGACTGGAAAACATGTATTTGGAAGTCGCCTTGCTACACTCATCAGAAGAGCTTTAAACTAGAACAATGTGGGAAGGGAAGCATAAGGCCAGAAAAAGCCATACAGCTGACAAATACTATTGAGATCTCTGCTACTGGAAGTGGAAAGGAAGAACAAAGACAAAACAATTTAAATAATAAAAATATGGGAGGAAGAGAAACCAATCACAAACTAAAATGTTTTTATACAAATGCACAAAGCATGGGCAACAAACAAGGAGAATTGGAACTACTAATGCAGGAAAAGGAATATGATGTCATTGGAATCACTGAAACTTGGTGGGACGATACACATGATTGGAATAAAAGGCTAAAAGGATACAACTTATTTGCAAGAAACAGACTTGATAAACGAGGAGGAGGTGTTGCATTGTATGTTAGAAAAGCATATATCTGCACAGAGATTGAAGCTTCAGAGACTGGGAGTACTGTGGAAACTGTTTGGGTAAGAATACAAGGAGAGAACAACGGAAAGGACACCATTGTAGGCATTTACTACAGGCCACCTGGGCAAGCTGAAGATATGGATGAACTCTTTATGTATCAAATGACCAAGTTCTCCAAAAAATATGACGTAGTGGTCATGGGAGATTTCAACTATCCAGACATTTGTTGGGAATCTCTCTCAAGTAAAACTAACAGGTCAAGCAAATTCTTATCCTCTCTTGCTGACAACTTTATCTTCCAAAAGGTAGGGGAGAAAACAAGGGGATCTGCTACTTTGGATCTAATCCTTATAAACAGGGAGGAAATGGTTGAGGAGGTAAAGGTGGCTGGGACCCTAGGAGGCAGCGATCATGCTATTATAGAATTTTGGATAACTAGAGGAGGAAGACATGTGAAGACTCAAACTTCAAGGTTAGATTTTAGAAAGGCAGATTTTAAGAGACTCAGAAAGAGAATAGGAGGGATCCAATGGCTGGATGTCCTTAGGGACAAAAATGTCCAGGAAGGATGGGAAATTTTTAAAAATGAGATTCTCAAAGCACAATCGTTAACAATCCCGAAAAGTAGGAAGAATGGGAAGCATTTAAGGAAACCAGGATGGATGAACACAGAACTTAAACACATGCTAAAAAGAAAGAAAGAAATGTTTATTAAATGGAAAGAGGGAGGCATATCTAAAGAAGATTATAATGCAGTCTGCAGATCCTGCAGGGCACGTATCAGGTTAGCTAAAGCTGACAATGAATTAAGGCTTGCAAGAGATGTCAAAAGCAATAAAAAAGGATTTTGGGGGTATGTCAAAAGTAAAAGAAAAGTCAAAGATGCTATAGGATTTTTACAGGATGAAAATGGAGAAATGGTAAGAGAGGATGTTGAGAAGGCCGAACTTTTTAATTCCTATTTTGCATCTGTTTTCTCTCAGAAAGAAAATGTAAGATCAACTGATCTTCACTGTCCTTTTAAAGGAATAGAGGAATCCAAGTTATCTGTAAACAGAAAGATTGTGAGGGAATATTTAGCTAACATAAATGAGTTCAAGTCTCCAGGTCCAGATGAATTACACCCCAGAGTACTGAAGGAGATCGTAGAAGAAATTTTAGAACCACTCTCCATAATCTTTGAAAATTCTTGGAGAACAGGAGAAGTCCCAGAAGACTGGAAAAGAGCAAATGTTGTTCCTATCTTCAAAAAGGGGAAGAAGGTGGACCCAGGGAACTATAGGCCGGTGAGTCTGACTTCTATACCAGGAAAGATCTTTGAACAAATTATTAAACAACATGTATGTAAGTACATGGATAAGAATGAAGTGATTAACCAGAGTCAGCATGGGTTTGTAACTAACAAGTCATGTCAGACTAACTTAATTTCCTTCTATGACAGAATCACTGACTGGGTGGATCAGGGAAATGCTGTAGATATAGTATATCTTGACTTCAGCAAAGCATTTGACAAAGTATCTCACACCATCCTTATTGAAAAAATGACCAAGTATGCAATGGACCAGGCAACTGTTAGGTGGATTCATAACTGGCTTAGTGATCGGACTCAAAGGGTGGTTGTAAATGGCTTCACATCCAGCTGGATGAATGTCTCAAGTGGGGTACCACAGGGCTCCGTCCTGGGACCTGTATTGTTCAACATCTTTATCAATGATTTAGATGAAGGAATTGAGGGTAAACTGATTAAATTTGCTGATGACACAAAGCTAGGAGGGATAGCTAATACTAGAGAAGAGAAAGAGAGGATTCAAAAAGACCTAAATAAACTGGAGCAGTGGGCAGCAACCAACAGAATGTTTTTTAACAGGGAAAAATGCAAAGTACTACATCTGGGCAATAAAAATGAAAAAAGCATATACAGAATGGGAGGAATAGAGCTAAGCAACAGTACATGTGAAAAAGACTTAGGTATACTAATAGATCATAGACTGAACATGAGTCAACAGTGTGATGCAGCAGCAAACAAGGAAAATACAATTCTGGGATGTATTAACAGAAGCATACAGTCTAGATCACGTGAAGTCATTATCGGTCTTTACTCCTCTTTGGTCAGACCTCATCTGGAATACTGTGTACAGTTTTGGGCACCACATTTTAAAAAAGACATAGACAAACTGGAGCAAGTTCAGAGAAGAGCGACCAGAATGGTGACTGGTCTGCAAACCATGTCCTATGAGGAACGGTTGCAGGATTTGGGAATGTTTAGCTTGCAAAAAAGAAGACTGAGAGGAGACTTAATAGCTGTCTACAAATATGTCAAGGGCTGTCACATTGTAGAAGGATCATCTTTATTCTCATTTGCACAAGGAAAGACTAGAAGCAATGGGATGAAACTAAATGGGAGGAGACACAGATTAGATATTAGAAAAAACTTTTTGACAGTTAGGGTGATTAATGAGTGGAACAGGCTGCCACGAGAGGTGGTGAGTTCCCCTTCAATGGACGTCTTCAAACAGAGGCTGGACAGACATCTGTCTGAGATGATCTAGTGAATCCTGCTTTGAGCAGGGGGTTGGACCAGATGACCCAGGAGGTCCCTTCCAATTCTACCATTCTATGACACAAAAATATATCTGTTGAAAATAGTCTTGTGTAGGCCCGACATCCCAGTGTGGTTTCGCAGTTCCACGGGTCAAATCGCTGTACTATCCAGTTTTGGGCCTTTGGTATCTAAAAAAAAAACAGTTTGAGTGTGTCGCTCACTGTTCAGCTGCAAATATCTCTATTTAAAAAAGTGTGGTATACCCCAGTAAACAATAACTGTATGTAAAAAAACATATAAGACAAGAAAAAACAAAAAATTATTTTTGTCCATGCGTTTTTTTGTTTTTTCTTGTCTTATATGTTTTTTAATTGTACTTTTTAATTAAGTGGTGCTGTATGTCTTTTCTATAATAAAATTTCTACAATGTTTTCAATACACTGCCTCTATATTTGATTATTTACTATGCTTGGTGCCTGCTCTACCCTTTGCTTTTTTTCTCCCATTTATTTCTCAGGGACTTTGGCACAGGTGTATGTCTTATCATAAGGTGGTGCTGGGTCTTGTATATTTTTCAGACAGCAAGTGATCCCACACTTGGACACTCTGAAGAGCTGTTCACTGGACCATTTCCATATTTGGGCCCCTCGCCTGATACGCTTGAAGTGGTGGAAGAGGAGATCCCATGTTGCGATGCCCAAATATTTGAACAGCCACGGCCACAGGAAGTCGACGTTGGCAATCTGTCACAAGAGGTGGACGATGACGAGACACAATTGCCAGGAAGTGAGGAGGAGGATCGTGGTGCGCAAGTGGAAGAGGAGGAGGTGGTGGATGATCTAGTAACTGACCCAACGTGGAAGGAGGACATGCAGAGTGAGGCCAGCAGCACACAGGGGGAGGGAGGCAGAGTACCCCAACAGGCAGGAAGAAGCAGTGTGGTGGCCACAGACAGAAGACAGGCAACCTTTCCCCGTAACACCAACACAAGGGACGTTGCCAGTACAAGCGGTAGGTCTTCCAGAGTCTGGAATTTTTTTAAAGACTGCTGATAACCCCAAAAAGGCCATATGTTCCACCTGCCATGCCAGCATCAGCAGGGGTGACAAAACTACCAGCCTGACCACCACCAGCATGATCAGGCACATGGCAGCAAAGCACCCGACTTTGTGGGGCGAAACCCAGGGTCCACGACCAGTGTCTGCGGATGTCACCACTGCTTCTTCCACTGTTGTGCGTGCAAGGCAATCCCCTGTCCATACTGCATGTAAAGATGCCCCCTCCTCTCAGTCTTCACTTGTTATGGCAGTTTCTCAAGAAACAGCATCAACGTCCACGTCCCACCGCAGCGTTCAATTGTCCATATCCCAGACCTTTGAACGAAAGCGGAAATTCGCAGCTAACGCCCCACAGGCCACAGTCCTAAATTCGCACATTTCACGACTGCTTGCATTGGAAATGCTGCCTTTTAGGCTGATGGAGACGGAATCCTACCGCAATCGGTACATCTCTCTGACGGCACACTGGGTAAACATAGTAGAAGCCGGGACCCAGTCGGACCTTGGGACGGAACACATCCTCCCCACACCGAGGATTGCTGGCCCTATGTCAGTCAGAGTTGCCCCCACAGTGTACAGCTCCTGCGCATCCTCCTCCTCCTGCGCATCCTCCTCATGTTCAGCCTCCATCTCAGATATCACCACATCAGTTACAAGCTGGAAGCATTGCAGTACTGCCTCCGCCAAGCGGCAACAGGCTGTGCTGAAACTCATAAGCTTAGGTGATAAACCTCACACTGCTTGTGAGTTGTGGACAGCTGTGAAAGAGCAGGCAGATCTGTGGCTGAGACCGCTGAACCTACATCCCGGCATGGTCGTGTGTGACAATGGCCGTAACCTGGTGGCGGCTCTGAGGCGAGGTGAGATCACAAACGTACCATGCCTGGCTCATGTGCTTAACCTCGTGGTTCAGCGGTTTCTTAAATCGGACCCCGAGTTGCCAGATCTGCTCGTGAAAGTACGCCGCCTGTCAGCTCATTTTCGCAAGTCGGCTACAGCTTCCGCCGCCCTTGCTTTGTTGCAGCAGCGTTTGCAGCTTCCGGCACACCGACTGATGTGTGATGTCCCCACACGTTGGAACTCTACCCTCCACATGTTGCAAAGGATTTGTGAGCAGAAGAGAGCAGTTGTGGAGTACCAGCTGCAACAAGGCCGTCGATATTGAGGTCAGACTCCACACATAAGACCTCAGGAGTGGACCTGGATGTCTGACTATGTACCATCCTGACAAACTTTGAGGAGGCCACCAAGATGGTGAGTGGCGATGACGCCATCATTAGTGTCAGCATCCCACTTGTCTGTCTTTTGCAACGCTCTCTGCAGAGAATTAAAGAGGAGGCATTGCAGCCAGAGTATGATGAGATGGATCAAGAAGCCGTAGCGGGCGATTACACACAGCACAGCCTCATCTCATCCCAACATGCATTGGGGGACAATGAGGGAGAGGAGGAGGAGGAGGAGGAAGAACAGGAGCTGCTATCATGCGTTGTAGACGGTAGTACCTGTACAAGTGTCATACCGTCGGTTCAGCGTGGGTGGCCTGAGGACAGGGGGGAGGAGGAAGAGGAGGAGGAGCAGGAGAGCATGGTCAGTCGTCATCTTGGTGAGGACACGGAAATCTTGCCCATTACCAGTCTGGCACGCATGGCTGACTTTATGTTATGCTGCCTTAACCGTGACCCTCGCGTTGTCAAAATGTTGGGTGACAGTCATTATTGGTTGGTGACACTTGTAGACCCCCGCTACACGGAGAACTTTCACTCTCTTATTCCTGAGGTGGAGAGGTCTACAAAAATGGGGCAGTACCAGAAGGCCCTTGCTGCAGAACTCTTAAAAAAATTCCCATCTGAACACGCTAGCGGCAGAGGTCACAGTTCGTTGACCAACCAAGGCGTACAGGCGAGAGAGATGCAACTCCAATCCAGCAGAGGCAGGGGAACACTGTCAACGTTCTGGGACAGTTTTCTGACACCCGCCCAGCTTACAGGCCCTGAGGCGCGGGGGTACTCTCACAAGCAGTGGAAAGTTTCAAAAGATGGTGAGGGAGTACCTTGCCGATCGTACCAGCGTCCTCCGTGATTCCTCTGTGCCTTTTAATTATTGGGTATCCAAGCTGGACACTTGGAATGAACTCGCTCTGTACGCCTTGGAGGTCCTGGCCTGCCCTGCCGCTAGCGTGTTATCGGAGCGTGTTTTTAGTGCCGCTGGGGGAATTATAACTCATAAGCGCACTCGCCTGTCAACTGACAATGCTGACAAGCTGACCCTTATCAAAATGAACAAGGGCTGGATTGGGCCAGACTTCTCATCACCACCAAATGACAGCAGAGTAACATAAAGTCAAATCCACTCTGTTATTTCGGGAGGTGTATTCACATGCACCGCTTCACACCCACACATAGGTATACGCTTCCTCGTTTCGGCTGTTTTATCTTCTTCTCCTTATCCTCAGCCTCCACCACCACTATACCACCAGGGTGCCAGCATTGCAAGTTCCTCCGTCCTTATTTTTGGCAGCTTTTGCTTGCAAGGCATAAGCAAATACTATGGGACACCCACTCCCGAATAATGGGACTTATGTTTGTAATATGCTGTACTGCATGGCTCTTGTAAGAGGCATTGCAAGTTGCTCCGTCCTAATTTTTGGCAGCTTTTGCTTGGAAAGCATAAGCAAATACTATGGGACACCCACTCCCCAATAATGGGACTTATGTTTGTAATATGCTGTACTGCATGTGACTCGCCCCCTGGGCCGTGTGCACACGTGTGTGGGATACCCGGTGCCGGGTCTCTGGGGTCTGTAGTCTCCGTGGCAGTGACCCGGTCCCGTGGCTCAGGCTGGTCAAACCAGTGGCAGTCTTTCTTAGGTTTTGAGGTTAATTGTCCGACTGCGCCACCCGTGGATTGCGGTCAGGGAGTACCACCGCTGCGAGGCAGTCCGCTGAGGCTGTTGTTGTGCGCGCAGCATAGAATGGGATAACTCCCCTCGGGAGGAGTATAGCCTCAGGGCAGTGAGTGTGGATGATGGGGGTGATGGTGCACGAGCGCAGCAGGAACGACTCAGAGTCTTTGCAGTGCAGTTCAGGGTCTTTACTGATGATTATAAGGTAGACCCTCCCGGGAGTACTGGCTAGCATAAGAGGCCTGGTCAGTCTGTGAGCAAGCAGGAGTTCCCCTGGCCAGGTGGAGTTGTAGGCCTCCCCGTCTGTCTGCACTCTTCCTGGCTACCTTGCTGTAAGCGGGTAGAAGTAGCCCACGTCCCTGAGTGTACCTTGTAGTGCTCACCCATATGGCTGGTGACTTGGGGCCTTCTGTTAGCCTCCGCTCCACGAAGGCGGTGCTGGTCCCTTGCTTGTGACTGAGCCTCCGGGCTTCTATGGCCAGAGGACCTGAAATCCCCTGCCGGGTGGTTTCTGCTGCTGGATATATAAGTCCTCACAGCTTCGGACTCCTGTGTCCGGTTCCTATTGTCTTCTGCCAGGGCGAGCTCTGCTCAGCTTCCAGCCCCTGGTCTTTAGCTCCTAGCTCCTACAGAGCTCCTTGCTGTTACTTTCCCTTGCTCTCACTCTGACTCTGACTGTTCTCTGACTCACTAAACCCCGCCCCAGATCCAGTTTATAAGGGCAGAATTCTCCCCTCCCAGGACTGGGGCAGGAGGATGTTGCATGTTTAAGGGATCCTGACCAGGAAACCTCCCACTTGCTCTCCGACGTAATCTCTATTACTGTGGTGACCAGACCCCTGGGGTGCCACACATGGCTCTTGTAAGGGACATTGCAGTACCTCATAATTTTTGGAAAGCCTTCCATTCACTGCTTAGGCCAACAGTGCACAGGAGACCCAGTTGCTATAAATGGAAAAAAAAGGTTTAGTTAACGCCCTCTGACCTCCATGTCATTTCCAAGGGGCATTGGAGTGCCTCGAAAATTTTTGGTAGGCATTGCACTCACTGTATGCCCTATAACTGTGTAGCCGAACCGCTCCTTTTGTTACAGAAACATATCCTACAAGACATATCTGGTTGACTGGCCTGATATTGATGTGAATGGTCCCTGTTCCTCCTGCTCTTTCTCCTTTGCCACTACCTCATCCATCATTTATCACTTGAAGCTTTGTTTTAACGAGAGTCATAGAACTTGGATAGTAGCAGGAAAACATCCAGCAATCCTCGGAGGAGGTAGGATATGCGCCAAAACGCTGACCTCCTCAGGCCTAGCCGCTACTACATACATGCGCTTGCATTACAACAAAACAAAGCAGATGCTAACTTCTATCATCCTCATCATGCTCCTCACCTTGGCACTCTCAACTCCCCTGATGGAGAAGCCAGGGCCCACCGGAGGAGTCTGATAGTCCGGTGGGCTCGGCCAATGCTGCCCTAAAGCAGGCCAGGCTAAGAAAAGTGTGGGAAAGGTTACCGGTACAAATAGGGGTGGCTGGGGACCGAGTATGGACACCCGGCCACCCCCTGGAGGCTGGGGAGCAAGCGGGGACACCCGGCCACCAGGCGGCTGGGGACTGAGTATGGATACCAGGCCGCCGACACAGCCATGGCGTGGTGGCCAGATTCCGCCTCCACATGCCTAAAAGGCCCAATTTAAAGTGCAAGCAAGCAAGCAGTATGGTATTGCAGCCTGGGGGTGGGTGGGTGGCAGGCTGCATACTTGCGCTTGCATTGCAAGGAATGGGAGAGGTACAATTGAACACTGCCCTGGGACAAGGACTTGAATGGGGATAGTTGCAAGTCTGCAACGACAGGTGCAAGGTGGGAGGCATCTTCGCATGTACCATGAACAGGGGTTTGGCATGCACACACTACAGCGGAATAGGCTCTCCTTCCCACTAAATGCACTGGGGAGGGCACAGGTAATGTTTTGGTATACATGCTTAATCTTATGTATAAGGCACACCAGGACAAATATGGGCGGCTGGGGACTGAGTATGGATACCTCGCTGCCGAAGCAGCCATGAGGTAGTGGCCAGCTTCGGCCTCCTCCAAACTAAAAGGCCCCATTTCAAGTGCAAGCTAGCAGTATGGAAGCTAGCAGTATGGAATTGCAGTCTGGGGGTGGGTGGGTGGCAGGCTGCACACTTACACTTGCATTAAAAGAAAACATAGCAGATGCTAACTTCTGTCATCATCATCATGCTCCTCACCTTGGCACTCTCAACTCCACCGATGGAGAAGTCAAGGCCCACCGGAGGAGTCTGGTTCTCTGGTGGGCTTTTCCAATGCTGCCTAAAGCAGGCCGGGCTAAGAAAAGTGTGTGGGGGGATGTTCCAAGGAGAAATAGGGGCTGTTGGGGACCGTTTATGGACACCCGGCTGCCCCCAGGCGGCTGGGGACCGTGTGTGGACACCCGGCCGCGGGGCGGCTGGGGACCGAGTATGGACACCCGGCCGCCGGGCGGCTGGGGACTGAGTATGGATTCCAGGCCGCCAACACAGCCATGACGTGGTGGCCAGATTCCGCCTCCACATGCCTAAAAGGCCCAATTTCAAGTTCAAGCAAGCAAGCAGTATGGTATTGCAGCCTGGGGGTGGGTGGGTGGCAGGCTGCATACTTGAGCTTGTATTGCAAGGAATGGGGGAGGTACAATTGAACACTGCCCTGGGACTAGAACTTCCATGGGGATAGTTGCAAGTCTGCATCTTCTGATGCGGTAAGGATCACTTATGATGGGCACACTTTTAGACAGTGACCTGGGAGTCAGAGATGCTTCCAGGGGTCTTCCCCATGCTGTTCCCTTGTCTTTTCAGCACTTTATGCATGTGTCACACAGCACATGGCCAGATAAGGTTGTAAAATGTTAAAATGACATTTCACGGTGAATGCATTTGTCATAGTTGAAAGCAATACAAAAGTGCAAAAACGCATAAAAAATGCTACTTGTGAACATAGCCGAAGGTGTGGAGGAGTATTTTTGTTTTTGGTCATTTATTTTAACTTATACACAAGTCTTTTCCCTGGAAAGGATGTTCCTTAACATATTTCACAGGAAAAAAGCTTCACTTTCGTTTTTGAACGTTTTATTGTGAGCCCGTAAAAGTGGCTTAATACCTCTGACCACGTTGTTAACAGCAGTGATCTGGGGGTCAGAAATGCTTCCTGGGGCGATCCCCATGCTGTCCCTATGTCATTTGTGCACTGTCACTATCGTTTTGGGCACTTGTTAGGCTTTTAAAAGACTGCCCGGGGTGCCACCGCAAAAATGCTCGAGTCTCCCATAGACTAACATTGGGCTCGTTGCTCGGGTCGAGCACCCGAGTATCACGGCGAGCTCGGCCCGAGCTTCGAGCACCCGAGCATTTTAGTGCTCGCTCAACACTAGTAATAAACAATGAGTAAAACATCAAAGCAAATAAAAAAGGGTTTGTGACCCAAACTGGTAGGTGAGACCGGCTAGCCCCATATTATACGAGGTCACAAACAGGTTTCGCCTGAGGAGGGCAGCACTAATGAGTCCTCAGGAGCGCATAACCCTGAAATATGCAGCGATTCTACACTATCTATTATAAAAGGGTTTCATATGCTACTTACTACCGTGTTTTAGCTAAGATACAAGGCATACTTGTAAGGAGAGATGAAAAAGGTGATGGGGGACAACATATAAATATACTGAGGAACTCTATACACTAGTGGCCAAAATTGAGGCAACACCCCCAAGATTTATGAATTTTTAGCATTTTGCCAATACAAATACAAATTTCATGAATGTTTTTGATTTCACAGTAAAGTTTTTAAGTAGAAATAAAATCTCATATAGAAACACAATATTAGCAGGAAATTTGTTCATTTGTCAACAAATTGGACACTATTGTCACTCAGATGACTGTGGGAGAAAAGCCATTGATTTGTCCTATTTTCATATCTAACACTAAATGTTAATACTCAGTTGGACAGCCCTCGGCCTTGATGACTGCCTGGCATCTACTTGGCATGCTATGTACCAGTTTGTGTAAATCAGATGGTGTGATGATATGAAGCCATGATTTGATGATGGCTGCAATGAGTTCCTGCTTGTGTGAAGCCCGCTGTTTTGACACCGCTCTTTTGAGCCGAGCCCAGAGATTCTCAATAGGATTGAGATCTGGGCTGTTTCCTGGCCAATTCAATAGCTGGACATTTTTGTCCTTGAACCAAGAGAGACATTTTTTAGCTATATGGCATGGGGCTCCATCTTAAAATAAACGGTGTCCCTTCACCAAATACATCACGTGCCGAAGGAATGAGTTTAGGCTGAAGGACTTCCTTGATGTACTTTTCAGCATTAACTGTTCCTTCAATTACCTGCAGCCGACCACCTGCATCTCTGGACACGCAGCCCCCTACCATAACACTCAGAGGAGGCTTCATGGTGGGTACTGTACCCTCTGGCAACCAGTCCTCTCCAGGTCGTCGTCGAACGTAGCGGACACCGTCGCTGCCAAAGATGGATATGCGTGTCTCATCGCTCCATATAACATTTCACCATTGTTCAATGGTCCATTTACAATGTTCTTTGGCCCCTGCAGACGTTTCTGACGCTGTGAGGTTTTCAAAAATGGCTTTTTACCTGGTATTCTGGCTCTTAACCCCGCATTTACCAATCGTCGTCGAACCGTCCGATCAGACACTGTCACTCCGGTGTTGACAAGCTCCTTGACATCAGTTTATTTCCTGTTATTTAGGGCGATTCTAACAATTCTTCTATCAGTCTGAGGACTTGTAGCCTTCTTCCTTTCTCTACCTGGTTTATTCTTTATCGAACCAGTCTCTTGAAACCGCTTACACACTTTGAGAACGAAAACATGTAATTGCTTACCTTTTGATGACAAACTGGCTTTAAAATATAAAAACCGCATTTTAATCGCACAATATCTGTCTTAAATCACACTCAGGTCACTATAAACCAACATAGAATACATATGGCAGAAGAGGGCGTGTGTACAAGTAAGTAGGTCAGTGAAATCCTCCATTAAATATTGGTGATGGTGAAAAACTGAAGGTGTTACCTCAATTTTCGCCACTAGTGTATAACACAAAATATAAACAAAAAAGAAAGGGAAGAACATTTCTGCACAAAAAACCTGTCGCTCGGCAGGAAAATCCCCTTGATATTGCTTTTTTTTAGATTTTTTTTTTCCCGTTCTTTAGAAACGCTGCAAAAATACTGAAAGAATAGACATGAAACTGCTTCAAATCTGCAAGGATTCACTTTTCCTGCTTTTCCTGGTACTATCAAACATAGTGTTTTTGGGAACTTGGAGCTCTATATTACAAATATGTCCGTCCCTCCAGTTGAAAGAAATTAACATTTTCCTGGAAGGAAGTTTTATATTTTACATTATGTCAGTTTTTGTCTATCGATGATAAAGTGCAGTTTGCAGCAATTTTTATTGTGACATATACCCAAATCATTCACGAAAATATTTCAAATTCAACGCGCGTCGGGCGGGCCTGCGTGCTCTCACATGCCAGAGCTGAGTTTCAGTTCCAGTCCGACCCTGTTAATCATCTATGGTTTCCCTTCAGAGTGGAAAATGCCGAAAAATCGGAAGTTCCTGGGATCCATTTTTGAACAGAATATCAGAACCAAATCAAAACCGATGATTCAGGAAATGAACATAATGGGGTAAGTCCCAACTCTAAGGTACAAGTCTATGGCATACAGTCTGTAAAAGACGACAGAGTAGGCTGCTGTTGAGCATCGGCGGCTTCTTCTCTGATGTTCCTCGCTCATCCATGCAGTACATGGTCGGCCATTCAATTGATTGGATGTCTTATAATACCACATTTCCTCTAGGTACACAAAGTATGAAGAGCGCCACTCCTCCTGGTGATAGGTTATACCCAACAGAAGCGGCAGCGCCACTCCTCATGGTGATGGGTTACACCCAACAGATGGGGGAGCGCCACTCCTCATGGTGATGGGTTACACCCAACAGATGGGGGAGCGCCACTCCTCGTGGTGATGGGTTAAACCCAACAGATGGGGGAAGTTGCAGAATGGCTTGTTATGGTGCAAGAACAATGTGGACATTGTTTTTTTTTTTGTTTTAACTATTATGCCTTTATGGTCTTTATTTTTTTCCTACAGACCCTCCCAGCTAACTCCAAGCAAGTCCCTCATCTCAGAAGTTGAAAGGTTTGGGTTACTTTGAGGTTTAATGCATGCATTTACTTTTTTTAAAATCCCATCTTACAAAAGATATAGGATATCCAACTTCTTGGACTCCAAGAATAAGGGGGCTGCAGCCTGGAAGTAACCCCGCTGCCCTTTTTAAAGAATATGCTGGTGTGGGGCAGCTACCCGGATATTCACTGTGCAGGAGAACTGCAGCTAAGCCCATTCACTTTGCTGGATCTATGCTGTCGTTCCGCTGCACAGTGGAGGCCATGATGCCAATGTGCAGGGAATGACCCTGAAAGGGGCTGTTCCTCATTACCAGCATCAGTGCCCCTTTATTATATTAGAGATTGACCCCAACAGATCATAAATTGATGGTGTACCCTTGCAATATACTGCTTCCTTCCTTTTTTTATCAGTTCACCCGTGAAACCAGATTACATGATTGTGGCGGAACCTCCTGTAGGACACCCAAGTTTTCTGGTGGCTGAAGTCTCTTTACCTAAAGTGGTGAGACCCTCAGATGTGGTTTAGGATTGTGACCTTTTTGCATTTCATGTGATTTCCAATAGTCTTCCCTTATTAAAAGTCTGTGCCAACCTCGTGATACCGGTCCTCCTCTGCCAACTTTTATCATCACAGCTTTGATGTGTCCACAGTAGCCAATTGCTGGCAGTTGTGACACATTTACTGGATGATGATGATATAATTATTTTTTTCATACCATGGTGGGTTGTTTGCAAGCTGTTGGAATGGGAAAGAAGATCTCTGTAAACGACTCTGTCAGCGGAGAATGACTGTTCAAACCAAGCACAGATGCCCAGTGCTTCACGGCGGGACCAGTCATTTATATAAGCCTTCCCCCCTGCTTGTTTCCCCTCCATCTCCACCATCACCTCTTCTTTGACAGTTCTGGCTTCATAGATCCAGAGAGGAGATAGAGGGAAAACAAGCTGGTGCGAAGATGTATATATTATTATTATTATTTAATTATATAGTGCCATTGATTCCATGGTGCTGGTGCATATAAATGATGTTATAATGATGATAGAAATGATGAAAGAGGCTTGTTGCAATAGTGTAGAACACGCCGCTCTTTATTTTTTCTATATTAATGTGACATTTGGAGGAATCGCACAGAAAATGCTTTAAATGTATTTATTTTTTAATTTGATTTTTCTCATGTCCATGATTCACATTGCGTTAAATGAGGCATAATGAAGATTAAGAATGCTTCAGCTAATGTAGCCTTCATCAGACAGGATAATGTAGCTTGAGGGGACCCACTTGGTTAAATATAGGGGTCAGTTCTGGTCTTCCCAAAAAGCAGATGAAGTAGTCACCACACAGGAATCTGGTGATTACTGGGTTTGCTTTTGGGGACCCCAGATTTCTTCATATAACCGAGTGGGCCTTCTGCCTAATGAAGGCTACATTATCTGAAATTCTGGTACCATTCATTATGCCTCACTTAAAGGGGTTGCCTGGCACTTTAATATTGATGACCTATCCTAAGGATATTCCATTAGTATTAAAGTGAAGGACAACCCCTTTTAATGCAGTGTGAATCCTAAAAAATATTTTTCAGCATTTTCTGTGAGCAGTTCCTCCACGTGTCAGATTTAATGTAGGAGACGTGTGGAGCTACACAGTAACTTCTAGTTGGCCACGTATCAAGATAAAAGTTTAGATTTTTGTGCACTTGTTGGTTACAACTTTCTTTCCCGTACAGAAGCATTCAGCGACATAAGCGTTGTTACCACGCTGGTCTTCTCTTTACAGTCTTCTGCTAGATCTCTTGTGTTGGACTTGGGTGAAGACAGAATAGTCAGACGTCCCGATTTGTACCATCTAGACGTCTTCATTCCTTACAATATCATCCAAGAACAAAGTGGAGCTCAGTTCAACAAGGACAGTAAGGTGAGACAATTAAGCAAAGCTGGACATGTCTTATAGCCCATTCTGAAATCTCCTTCTTAAAGAGGTTCTCTAAGAAAATGTATAAAATAAAATTTTAAAAAATGTATACATTTATTTAGCAAAAATAAATTCTTTTAATTAGTGGATAATTCTATGTGAATACTTTTATGCCCAAAAATGGCAAAAGTATTCTTGGAGTGATACCTTTATTGGCTAACCAGAAAAAAAATATATATGCAAGCTTTCAGAGCACAGAGGCTCCTTCTTCAGGCAATATTACAAATGAATTCATAACATTTGTAATCCTGCCTGAAGAAGGAGCCTGTGTGCTCTGTAAGTTTGCATATATATATATTTTTTTTCTGGTTAGCCAATAAAGGTATCACTCCGAGAATACTTTTGCCATTTTTGGGCATAAAATTATTTCCATCAAATTTTCTGGCTAACACGGTACCACAATATAAATTTGTACTGTACATCACAATTAGGGGATAATAATTGCGTATGGACATAATGGCCAACGATGTCAGCAGCCATCCATCCTAGATGGGTGAAGGTAAACTGATTGAGACGGACATCTCTGACCTACCTGTCGGAATCAAGAACGTGCATCTGTCATTGTTTGACTGACTGATCACGTCCATGAGTCAACATGCTGTAAACCTGTCATGATGAGTGAGCAGATAGGATGCTGCCCCTCATCCTGACAGGAACTTATCTATCACAACATATAGTTGCCCAGAGACATCTGAATGCATCGGCTTTCCTTTATGCCATTCATCAAACATGTCGTATATTTTGTGTATAGCGAGTCACAAGCCTCGCACTGCTCTGCGTCTTATCATTTGGTTCTATGAGCTGCAGTAAAACGTGACGTATATTCCAGGTGCTGACGATCACAATGCCGGTGCAGCCAGCATAGCGGTGGGCTCAGAAGATCAGCTTTGGAAAACGTTCCTCTTATATAGATCCAGTGGATCCTACTTACATTTGCTGCTGTTTACATTGTATGGTTACAAGTCTATTTAGACTTCAATATGACTCCAGAATAAATTTTTGTCGTTCTTAAACTTGCCGTATATTTTTCCCAAGGAAGGGGTTTAGGTATTGTGCTTTTTTTTTTTTATTTCTACTGTAATATTTCATAATATCTGTGAATAAGTCTTGAAAATAATTTGCATTGAAAAGGTTGAGATCCTCTGAATCTACAGGGATTTTTAGGAATTAAAAATCTACAGCAGTAAATCTGCAGCAGAATTTAAATTTTGCACCATGTCTGGATTTAGTAGCAGCTGCCCCTTTAAATGGAATATGTCAGCAGGTTTTTGCTATCCCATTTGAGAGCACCATAATCCGAGGCCCTGATTCCAACGATGTATCACTTACTGGGCTGCTTGGTGTTATTTTGATAAAATTGCAGGTTTTTTATCTCATGCAGATCTCTGAATGCTGAGCTCTGTATAATAACCCCACCCACACCTCTGATTGGCAGCTTTCTGTGTACACTGTATTTAAACTGCCAATCAGTGGTGGGGGGCGTGGTTGGACTACCTGGCTGCAGGTTTACTAGTCCTCTAGTGATAATCTTCTGCTAATAAAAGTGTGATTTTTATCAAAACTACAACCAGCAGCCCTGTAAGTGAGACGTCCCTAGAATCAGGGTCTTTGTCTCTACATCATGCTGCTCTCAACAACAACCAATATATAGTACATCCGACAAGGGGTCAATGTGTCAAAAGACCTTTATTATAATAATTTGGGTACATGGCGGGAAAGAAAAGAGCAGACACACATATATATAGTAATACCATATAATAGTGAGGAGGTATAATGTAAATATTTGAATTGCAGAGACACCAGGGCTAAATAGTAGTAGCTCCAATTGTGCTAATGCATACTGATAGTATATCCTAGGTCACATAGTAAAAGGATATAATCCCAAATAATAAAAGCCAATATAGGCATTCCCAAGATAATGACCTTTTGGTATATACATATCAAGGGATGTATTATATCCAAGTAGGTTAATTCCCAAGTAACAATAATGTTGTATTGGATTCATTCATACCTGGTATATATTGTCTGCACGTCTTGCAATAGCTCTGGGCTCGGTGGTCCTACTCCTAGTGTGGCGCTCACCCCATCATGCTGCTCTCAGAATAGCCAAGAAAAACCTGCTGACAGATTCCCTTTACAAATAGCTGAAATGGCTCCTAGATACCAGAGAAGGAAAACGTTATTAAAACGGTTTTGTTTCCTAAATAGAAAAGCAAATTAAACACCACTGGATAATGTGGTGTGTGAAACCGTCCATTGGATTGCTGTTTCGGGTGGGCTCAGGAGCAGAGCCCCCATCCTACACAGCTGACATCTTGCTGTAACAGCAGCGGCCAGAGCGAAGCGTCAATCACTGCTGTTTAACCATTTATATGCTGTCAATCACTGATGGCAAGTTAAATAGCGCAATCACCGGTACGCTATGCAATGTTACTAGAAATTTTTTTTTTACTTTTCCA
The DNA here is from genome assembly GCF_046119375.1 of Phyllobates terribilis. Lineage (NCBI taxonomy): Eukaryota > Metazoa > Chordata > Amphibia > Anura > Dendrobatidae > Phyllobates > Phyllobates terribilis. The sequence continues at coordinate 196,302 of NW_027363772.1, read as the reverse complement.
TTTCCTTGAATTACTTGTTGTGATTTGCGGATCCATTGACTGGCCACGTGGAAGGGCTGCAGCCGATCATTCATGTCCGTAGCAGATACACATTTACATGTGTAAATAGGCCCTTATAGAAATCAATCAATAGAACGTATACCTGGATATCCAGGTTTATCCTTTGCATACATTTAAAGAGGTATAAGTCATGGCATATTACTAGGATGTCATTCTTGGGGGTCTGACAGCCTAATTTAGAAAGAAGTGGATGCATTATTTTTTTCACGCTCCCAATTTAACAATTTGAGTACAGTTGGATCTATTGTTTTTTTTATTTTTTGCACTATGGGTGGGTGGTTGAGAGCACAGCTGTGCAGGAAAAAAAAAGCTTACAGGTTCTCAATTCCTTCATTCTTGGGATCGGTGGCGGAACCACAGGTCGGACCATCGCCAATCAAGATATTATATCCCTTCACACTCATCATTGCTCCCAATTAACAATTTGAGTACGTGCATTTTTTTAGGGTATTTTTGCGCAATGGGTGGGAGCACAGCTGTGCAGGAAAAAAAGCTGATAGGTTCCCCATTCCTTCTTTCTCAGAATCAGTGGATGGAACATCGCCAATCACAATATTATATCCTTCACACTAATCGTTGCTCCCAATTATCAATTTGAGTACGGTTATACCTATTGTTTTTTTAGGGTTTTTTTTTGCACTGTGGGTGGTTGGGAGCACAGCTGTGCAGGAAAAAAAAAAGCTGATAGGTTCCCCATTCCTTCATTCTCAGGATCAGTGGTGGAACCAGAGGTTGGATCATCTCCAATCAAAATATTATATTATTCACACTAATCATTGCTCCTAGTTAACAATTTGAGTACGGTTGAACCCATTGTGTTTTTTTGGGGTTTTTGTTTTTTTTTTGCACTATGGGTGCAAGTTATAGTAATATGTGTCACCGTAAAAAAAAAAACTAATAGTGTCTCCTGATTGTTCAGACACAAATATATCTGTTGAAAATAGTCTGATATACACCAGTAAATTATAACTGTGGTTTTGCTGTTCCACGGTAAAAAATCTCTATTATCCTGCTTTTGGCATTTTTTGCCGCAAAGAAAAACAGTAGTAGTGTCTCCTCATTGTTCAGACACAAATATATCTGTTGAAAATAGTCTGGTGTAGGCCCGAGAAATACAAGTGTGGTTTTGCAGTTCCACGGGTCAAATCTCTGTATTATCCTGCTTTTTTGCATTTTTTGCTGTAAAGAAAAACCGTACTGTCTCCTGATTGTTCAGACACAAATATATCTATTTAAAATTTTCTGGTATACCCCAGTAAACAATAACTGTGGTTTTGCCATTCCACGGTAAAAAATCTCTATTATTCACCTTTTGGTATTTTTTCCGTAAAGAAAAACAGTAATAGTTTCTCCCTGATTGTTCAGATTGTTTAAAAGAGTCGGGTGTAGGCCAGAGAAATAGAACTGTGGTTTTCCTCTTCCACGGTTCTAATCTACTTTATTACCCTTTTTCCATTGATGGTGCGAGTGTAAGCTATTTTACTTACTTTACAATGGGCAAGGCGCGTGGCAAGGGACATGGAAGTGGACGTTCTGGTGATGGTGCATGCAGAGGACGGGGCCGTGGCCAAGGTGAAAATGTGCCACAACCAACAGCCATATCTTCTCGCTCCCACTTCTTGACCGAATTACTAGGGAAGCACAGAACAACACCAGATCAGTGTGAACAGGTTATTAATTGGATAGCAGATAATACTTCCAGTTACCTGGGCACCACCACCTCCGGTCTGTCTTCCACACGGTCAACTCTTAGTAGCCATGAGTCTCGACCGCATACTCCTCCTCACCCTGATGCTCCTCCCTCCCACCATGCCGAGTGTCGTCAGACAGCAACTGATCCCACACTTGGACACTCTGAAGAGCTGTTCACTGGTCCATTTCCAGATTTGTGCCCCTCACCTGCTCCGCTTGAAGTGGTGGAAGAGGAGATCCCATGTAGAGATGCCCAAATATTTGAACAGCCACGGCCAGAGGAAGTCAACGCTGGCAATTTGTCACAAGAGGTTGACGATGACGAGACACAATTGCCAGGAAGTGAGGAGGAGGATCGTGGTGCGCAAGTGGAAGAGGAGGAGGTGGTGGATGATCTAGTAACTGACCCAATGTGGCAGGAGGACATGCAGAGCGAGGCCAGCAGCAGACAGGGTGAGGGAGGCAGAGTACCCCAACAGGCAAAAAAAAGCAGTGTGGTGGCCGCACACAGAAGGCCGGCAACAGTTCCCCGTAACACCAACACGAGGGACGTTGCCAGTACAACCTGTAGGTCTTCCAGAGTCTGGAATTTTTTTAAAGACTCTGCTGATATCCCCAAAAAGGCCATTTGTACCACCTGCCATGCCAGCATCAGCAGGGGTGACAAAACTACCAGCCTGACCACCACCAGCATGATCAGGCACATGGCAGCAAAGCACCCGACTTTGTGGGGCGAACCCCAGGGTCCATGACCAGTGTCAGCGGGTGTCACCTGTTGTGTGCGCATGGCAATCCCCTGTCCATACTGCATGCAAAGATGCCCCCTCCTCTCAGTCTTTATGGCAGTCTCTCAAGAGTGTGCAAAGCAGTCATCAAAGCAAAAGGTGGCTACTTTGAAGAACCTAGAATATAAGACATATTTTCAGTTGTTTCACGCTTTTTTGTTAAGTATATAATTCCACATGTGTTAATTCATAGTTTTGATGCCTTCAGTGTGAATGTACAATTTTCATAGTCATGAAAATACAGAAAAATCTTTAAATGAGAAGGTGTGTCCAAACTTTTGGTCTGTACTGTATGTACCATCTTGACAAACTTTGAGGAGTCCACCAAGATGGTGAGTGGCGATGACGCCATCATTAGCGTCAGCATTCCACTTGTCTGTCTTTTGCAATGCTCTCTGCAGAGAATTAAAGAGGAGGCATTGCTGCCAGAGTATGATGAAATGGATCAAGAAGCCGTAGCGGTCGATTACACACAGCCCAGCCTCATCTCATCCCAACGTGCATTGGGGGACAATGAGGGAGAGGAGGAGGAGGAAGAACAGGAGCTTGTATCATGCGCTGTAGACGGTAGTACCTGTACAACTGTCATACTGTCAGTTCAGCGTGGGTGGCCTGAGGACAGGGGGGGGGGGGGGGGGCAGAGCATGGTCAGTCGTCATCTTGGTGAGGACACGGAAGTCTTGCCCGTTACCAGTCTGGCACGCATGGCTGACTTTATGTTACTCTGCCTTAACCGTGACCCTCGCGTTGTCAAAATGTTGGGTGACAGTCATTACTGGTTGGTGACACTTTTAGACCCCCGCTACAAGGAGAACTTTCACTCTCTTATTCCTGAGGTGGAGAGGTCTACGAAAATGGGGCAGTACCAGAAGGCCCTTGCTGCAGAACTGTTAAAAAAAAATTCCCATCTGAACACGCTAGCGGCAGAGGTCACAGTTCGTTGACCAACCAAGGCGTACAAGCGAGAGAGAGGCAACTCCAATCCAGCAGAGGCAGGGGAACACTGTCAACATTCTGGGACAGTTTTCTGAGACCTGCCCAGCTTACAGGCCCTGAGGCGCGGGGTACTCTCACAAGCAGTGGAAAGTTTCAAACGATGGTGAGGGAGTACCTTGCCGACCGTACCAGCGTCCTCCGTGATTCCTCTGTGCCTTTTAATTATTGGGTATCCAAGCTGGACACCTGGAATGAAATCGCTCTGTACGCCTTGGAGGTCCTGGCCTGCCCTGCCGCTAGCGTGTTATCGGTGCGTGTTTTTAGTGCTGCTGGGGTAATTATAACTGATAAGCGCACTCGCCTGTCAACTGACAATGCTGACAAGCTGACCCTTATCAAAATGAACAGTAGCTGGATTGGGCCAGACTTCTCATCACCACCAAATGACAGCAGAGTAACATAAAGTCAAATCCACTGTGTTATTTCGGAAGGTGTATTCACATGCACCGCTTCACACCCACACATGGGTATACGCTTCCTCATTTCGGCTGTTTTATGTTCTTCTCCTTATCCTCAGCCTCCACCACCACTATACCACCAGGGTGACCGTGGTCCGTGTTGCCATTATTGAAAGTTCCTCCGTCCTTATTTTTGTCAGCTTTTGCTTGGAAGGCATAAGCAAAGACTGTGGGAGACCCACTCCCCAATAATGGGAATAATATTTTTAAAATGCTGTACTGTATGGCTCTTGTAAGGGGCATTAAAAGCGTCTTGTTAAGCTACTGCGACCTCCACCACTTTTCCGAGGAGCATTAAAACCGTCTTGTTAATCTACTGGGACTTCCACATCTCTTCCAAGGGCCATTCAAACCGTCTTGTTAAGCTACTGGGACCTCCACGTCTCTTCTGAGAGGCATTAAAAGCGTATTGTTAAGCTACTGGGACCTCCACGTCTCTTCTGAGAGGCATTAAAAGCGTATTGTTAAGCTACTGGGACCTCCACCACTTTTCCGAGGGGCATTAAAACCGTCTTGTTAAGCTACTGGGACCTCCACCACTTTTCCGAGGGGCATTAAAACCGTCATTTTAAGCTACTGGTACCTCCACGTCTCTTCCAAGGGGCATTCAAACCATCTTGTTAAGCTACTGGGACCTGCACCACTTTTCCAAGGGGCATTCAAACAGTCTTGTTAAGCTACTACGACCTCCACCACTTTTCCAAGGGGCATTAAAACCATCTTGTTAAGCTACTGGGACCTCCACTTTTCCGAGGGGCATTAAAAGCATCTTGTTAAGCTACTGGGACCTCCACCACTTTTCCGAGGAGCATTAAAACCATCTTGTTAAGCTACCGTGACCTCCACGTCTCTTCCAAGGGGCATTCAAAGTGTCTTGTTAAGCTACTGGGACCTCCACCACTTTTCCGAGGGGCATTAAAAGCATCTTGTTAAGCTACTGGGACCTCCACCACTTTTCTGAGGGGCATTAAAAGCGTCTTATTAAGCTACTGGTACGTCCACCACTTTTCCGAGGGGCATTAAAAACGTCTTGTTAAGCTAGTGGGACCTCCACGTCTCTTCCAAGGGGCATTCAAACTGTCTTGTTAAGCTACTGGGACCTCCACGTCTCTTCCAAGGGGCATTCAAACCGTCTTGGTAAGCTACTGCGACCTCCACCACTTTTTCGAGGGGCATTAAAAGCGTCTTATTAAGCTACTGGGACCTCCACCACTTTTCCGAGAAGCATTAAAACCGTCTTGTTAAGCTACTGGGACCTCCACGTCTCTTCCAAGGGGCATTCAAACCGTCTTCTTAAGCTACTGGGACCTCCACGTTTCTTCCAAGGGGCATTCAAACCGTCTTGTTAAGCTACTGGGACCTCCACGTCTCTTCTGAGAGGCATTAAAAGCGTATTGTTAAGCTACTGGGACCTCCACCACTTTTCCGAGGGGCATTAAAACCGTCTTGTTAAGCTACTGGGACTTCCACCACTTTTCCGAGGGGCATTAAAACCGTCATTTTAAGCTACTGGTACCTCCACGTCTCTTCCAAGGGGCATTCAAACCATCTTGTTAAGCTACTGGGACCTGCACCACTTTTCCAAGGGGCATTCAAACAGTCTTGTTAAGCTACTACGACCTCCACCACTTTTCCAAGGGGCATTAAAACCATCTTGTTAAGCTACTGGGACCTCCACTTTTCCGAGGGGCATTAAAAGCATCTTGTTAAGCTACTGGGACCTCCACCACTTTTCCGAGGAGCATTAAAACCATCTTGTTAAGCTACTGTGACCTCCACGTCTCTTCCAAGGGGCATTCAAAGCGTCTTGTTAAGCTACTGGGACCTCCACCACTTTTCCGAGGGGCATTAAAAGCATCTTGTTAAGCTACTGGGACTTCCACCACTTTTCTGAGGGGCATTAAAAGCGTCTTATTAAGCTACTGGTACGTCCACCACTTTTCCGAGGGGCATTAAAAACGTCTTGTTAAGCTAGTGGGACCTCCACGTCTCTTCCAAGGGGCATTCAAACTGTCTTGTTAAGCTACTGGGACCTCCACGTCTCTTCCAAGGGGCATTCAAACCGTCTTGGTAAGCTACTGCGACCTCCACCACTTTTTCGAGGGGCATTAAAAGCGTCTTATTAAGCTACTGGGACCTCCACCACTTTTCCGAGAAGCATTAAAACCGTCTTGTTAAGCTACTGGGACCTCCACGTCTCTTCCAAGGGGCATTCAAACTGTCTTCTTAAGCTACTGGGACCTCCACGTCTCTTCCAAGGGGCATTCAAACCGTCTTTTTAAGCTACTGGGACCTCCACGTCTCTTCTGAGAGGCATTAAAAGCGTATTGTTAAGCTACTGGGACCTCCACCACTTTTCCGAGGGGCATTAAAACCGTCTTGTTAAGCTACTGAGACCTCCACCACTTTTCCGAGGGGCATTAAAACCGTCTTTTTAAGCTACTGGTACCTCCACGTCTCTTCCAAGGGGCATTCAAACCATCTTGTTAAGCTACTGGGACCTGCACCACTTTTCCAAGGGGCATTCAAACAGTCTTGTTAAGCTACTACGACCTCCACCACTTTTCCAAGGGGCATTAAAACCGTCTTGTTAAGCTACTGGGACCTCCACTTTTCCGAGGGGCATTAAAAGCATCTTGTTAAGCTACTGGGACCTCCACCACTTTTCCGAGGAGCATTAAAACCATCTTTTTAAGCTACTGTGACCTCCACGTCTCTTCCAAGGGGCATTCAAAGCGTCTTGTTAAGCTACTGGGACCTCCACCACTTTTCCGAGGGGCATTAAAAGCATCTTGTTAAGCTACTGGGACCTCCACCACTTTTCCGAGGAGCATTAAAACCATCTTGTTAAGCTACTGTGACCTCAACGTCTCTTCCAAGGGGCATTCTAACCGTCTTGTTAAGCTACTGTGACCTCCACGTCTCTTCCAAGGGGCATTCAAACCGTCTTGTTAAGCTACTGGGATCTCCACTTCTCTTCTGAGGGGCATTAAAAGCGACTTGTTAAGCTACTGTGACCTCCACCACTTTTCCGAGGGGCATTAAAACCGTCTTGTTAAGCTACTGGGACCTCCACGTCTCTTCCAAGGGGCATTCAAACTGTCTTGTTAAGCTACTGGGACCTCCACGTCTCTACCAAGGGGCATTCAAACCATCTTGTTAAGCTACTGCGACCTCCACCACTTTTTCGCGGGGCAGTAAAAGCGTATTTTTAGCTACTGGGACCTCCACCACTTTGCCGAGAAGCATTAAAACCTTCTTGTTAAGCTACTGGGACCTCCACTTCTCTTCCAAGGGGCATTCAAACCATCTTGTTAAGCTACTGGGACCTCCACGTCTCTTCTGAGAGGCATTAAAAGCATCTTGTTAAGCTACTGTGACCTCCACAACTTTTCCGAGGGGCATTAAAACTGTCTTGTTAAGCTACTGGGACCTCCACGTCTCTTCCAAGGGGCATTCAAACCGTCTTGTTAAGCTACTGGGACCTCCACATCTCTTCCAAGGGGCATTCAAACCGTCTTGTTAAGCTACTGGGACCTCCTCGTCTCTTCCAAGGGGCATTCAAACCGTCTTGTTAAGCTACTTGGACCTCCACGTCTCTTCCGAGGGGCATTAAAAGCGTCTTGTTAAGCTACTGTGACCTCCACCACTTTTCCGAGGGGCATTAAAACAGTCTTGTTAAGCTACTGGGACCTCCACTTCTCTTCCAAGGGGCATTCAAACCGTCTTGTTAAGCTACTGGGACCTCCACGTCTCTTCCAAGGGGCATTCAAACCGTCTTGTTAAGCTACTGCGACCTCCACCATTTTTCCAAGGGGCATTAAAACCGTCTTGTTAAGCTACTGGGACCTCCACCACTTTTCTGAGGAGCATTAAAACCGTCTTGTTAAACTACTGGGACCTCCACGTCTCTTCCAAGGGGCATTCAAACCGTCTTGTTAAGCTACTGCGACCTCCACCACTTTTCCTAGGGGCATTAAAACCGTCTTGTTAAGCTACTGGGACCTCCACCACTTTTCTGAGGAGCATTAAAACCGTCTTGTTAAGCTACTGAGACCTCCACGTCTCTACTGAGGGGCATTAATAGCGTTTTGTTAAGCTACTGTGACCTCCACCACTTTTCCAAGGGGCATTTAAACCGGCCAGTTAAGCTACTGGGACCTCCACGTCTCTTCCAAGGGGCATTCAAACAGTCTTGTTAAGCTACTGGGACCTCCACTACGTTTCTGAGGGGCATTAAAACCATTTTGTTAAGCTACTGGAACCTCCACCACTTTTCTGAGGAGCATTAAAACCGTCATGTTAAGCTGCTGGAACCTCCACGTCTCTTCTGAGGGGCATTAATAGCGTCTTGTTAAGCTACTGTGACCTCCACGTCTCTTCCAAGGGGCATTCAAACCGTCTTGTTAAGCTGCTGGGACCTCCACGTCTCTTCTGAGGGGCATTAATAGCGTCTTGTTAAGCTACTGCGACCTCCACCACTTTTCCAAGGGGCATTAAAACCGTCTTGTTAAGCTACTGGGATCTCCACGTTTCTTCTGTGGGGCATTAAAAGCGTCTTCTTAAGCTACTGTGACCTCCACCACTTTTCCGAGGGGTATTAAAACCGTCTTGTTAAGCTACTGGGACCTCCACCACTTTTCCAAGGGGTATTAAAACCGTCTTGTTAAGCTACTGGGACCTCCACATCTCTTTTGAGGGGCATTAATAGCGTCTTGTTAAACCACTCTGAACTCCACAGCTCTTCCAAGGGGCATTGATATGTTGTTTTTAATTAACTCTAACCTCCACGACTCTTCGAACGGGCATTGCAGTTCCTCTTAATTTTTGGCAGCTTTTTCTTGGAAGGCATAAGCAAATACTATGGGAGACCCACTCCCCAATAATGGGAATAATGTTTGTAATATGCTGTACTGCATGGCTCTTGTAAGGGGCATTGCAAGCTCCTTCGTCCTAATTTTTGGCAGCTTTTGCTTGGAAGGCATAAGCAAAGACTATGGGAGACCCACTCCCCAATAATGGGAATAATGTTTGGAATATGCTGTACTGCATGGCTCTTGTAAGGGGCATTGCAAGTTCCTCCGTCCCAATTTTTGGCAGCTTTTGCTTGGAAGGCATAAGCAATGACTATGGGATACACACTCCCCAATAATGGGAATAATGTTTGTACTATGCTGTACTGTATGGCTCTTGGAAGGGGCATTAAAAGCCCCTCTTCCGAGGGGCATTCAAACCGTCTGGTTAAGCTACTGGGACCTCCACGTCTTTTCCGAGGGGCATTAAAACCATCTTGTTAAGCTACTGTGACCTCCATGTCTCTTCAAAGGGACATTAAAACAGTCTTCTTAAGCCACTCTGAACTCCACAGCTCTTCCTAGGGGCATTGAAATGTTGTTTTTAATTATCTCTAACCTCCACAACTCTTCCAACGGACATTGCATTTCCTCCTAATTTTAGTCAGCTTTTGCTTTTCAATGCAAAGGCGAATACTAAGGGAGACCCACTCCCCAATAGTGGGTAGAAGGTTTTTAGTACGCTGTAATCCACGTCTGTTTCAAGGGGCATTGCAGTTCCTCATAATTTTTGGAAAGCCTTCCATTCACTGTTTAGGCCAACAGTGTACAGGAGACCCAGTTGCTATAAATGAAAAAAACTGTTTAGTTAAGGCCCTCTGACCTCCATGTCATTTCCAAGGTACATTGGAGTGCCTCGAAATTTTTGGTAGGCATTGCACTCACTGTATGCCCTATAACTGTGTAGCCAAACCGCTCCTTTTGTTACAGAAACATATCCTACAAGACATATGTGGTTGACTGGCCTGATATTGATGTGAATGGTCCCTGTTCCACCTGCTCTCCTTTGCCACCACCTCATCCATCATTCATCACCTGAAGCTTTGTTTTAACGGGAGTCATAGAACTGGGATAGTAGCAGGAAAACATCCAGCAATCCTCGGAGGAGGTAGGATATGCGCCAAAACGCTGACCACCTCAGGCCTTGCCGCTACTACATACATGCGCTTGCATTCCAACAAAACAAAGCAGATGCTAACTTGTATCATCATCATGGTCCTCACCTTGGCACTCTCAACTCCCCTGATGGAGAAGCCAGGGCCCACCGGAGGAGTCTGGTTCTCTGGTGGGCTCGTCCAATGCTGCCCTAAAGCAGGCCAGGCTAAGAAAAGTGTGTGGGGGGATGTTCCAAGGAGAAATAGGGGCGGCTGGGGACCGTTTATGGACACCCGGCTGCCCCCAGGCGGCTGGCGACCGATTATGGACACCCGGCCGCCCCCTGGCGGTTGGGGACCGAGTGTGGACACCCCGCCCCCGGGCGGCTGGGGACTGAGTATGGATACCAGGCCGCCAACGCTGCCATGACATGGTGGCCAAATTCCGCCTCCACATGCCTAAAAGGCCCAATTTCAAGTGCAAGCAAGCAGTATGGTATTGCAGTCTGGGGGTGGGTGGGTGGTTGGCTGCATATTTGCGCTTGCATTGCAAGGAATGGGGGAGGTACAATTGAACCCTGCCCTGGGACAAGAACTTGCACGGGGATAGTTGCAAGTCTGCATCTTCTGATGCGGCAAGGATGACTTCTGATGGGCACACTTTTAGGCAGTGACCGGGGAGTCAGAGATGCTTCCAGGGGTCTTCCCCATGCTGTCTCCATGTCTTTTCAGCACTGTATGCATGTGTCACACAGCACATGGCCAGATAAGGTTGTAAAATGTTAAAATGACATTTCCCGGTGAATGCATTTGTCACGGTTGAAGCAATACTAAAGTGCAAAAACGCATTAAAAATGCTACTTGTGAACATAGCCCAAGGTGTGGAGGAGTATTTTTTATTTTTTTTGTTATTTATTTTACCTTATACACAAGTCTTTACCCTGGAAAGGAACTTCCTTAACATATTTCACAGGAAAGCAGTTTCAGTTTAGTTTTTGAACGTTTTATTGTGAGCCCTTAAAAGTGGCTTAATACCTCTGACCACGTTGTTGACAGAAGTGACCTGGGGGTCAGAAATGCTTCCTGGGGCGATCCCCTGTCACGGGTGTGTTGCCACGAAGATCGTCACGAGTACACAGCCTGACTTCTCGCAGCTGACTTGTTGGTGCTTTGTGTTTTCTCGGCAGTGAAGGAGTTAATTCTCTCTCTCTGGGCTAGCTGAGGTCCAGCCTCGCCCAGCTGCAATCAATGCTTCGTTAGTGAGACTCCTTTATATTCCTGCAGGTCTGTTTGTGAGGTGTCGGTGAAAGCTTTTCATTCAGACTTACAGAGCGGATCGTGGTGTTTGGAGTTGCTGAGATAAGTGTATTTGAAAGTGTTATTTCCCTTTCCTCGCTTTATCATTTATCTCCTTTCCCGTTGGTGTTCCCTCTGTTGTAGTTTTGTTGAAGTTGTATGCAAGGTGGTTTTGGTTTTTCCCTTGTACTGTCTCGTTCGTCTAAATACTGTGTGTGGGCATATTATCGCTGGTTCCCAATTGTTGTGATCGGGGTCCTTCTCAGGACTAGATTACTGTGGTGCAGGGATCCTCAGGAGGTAGGGGTTACGCTGGCGGCCTGGACCTCTGTACCTTTAACAGTACCTCCAGGATGAGGGATTAGTCAGGGCCCCAGCTTAGGGTCAGCTTAGGCCCCCTACCTCCAGTATTCTGTGACAGTGTGACATTTTCACCGACCAACTTAGTTTTTCTCCAGCTACCATGGATCCAGTAGCCGGTCTAGCTCAGCAGTTGCAGAGTTTGTCCATGGGGCTGGCGGACGTTAGGTCCAAGGTTTTGCATCCTCTGGAGCAAGCCGGACCAGAACCTAAAGTAGCTCTCCCTGACAGGTTCACTGGGGGGCGGGACAAGTTTTTTGTTTTCCGGGAGGCATGCAAATTGTACTTTCGGCTGCGGCCTCGGTCATCGGGCAGTGAAGAACAAAGGGTGGGAATTGTCATCTCGCTCCTACAAGGGGACCCACAATCTTGGGCGTTCTCTCTTCCCCCTAGCTCCCCAGTTCTCCAGTCAGTGGATAGGTTTTTCGCTGCTTTGGGACTCGTATATGATGACCCAGATCGGATCTCCCTTGCTGAGTCTAAGTTACGTAGGATTCAGCAGGGAGATCGTCCGGCGGAGGAATTCTGTTCGGAGTTCCGTAGGTGGGCCACGGACACCCAGTGGAATGACCCGGCTCTTAGGAGCCAGTTTTGTCATGGTTTATCCGACAAATTACAGGATGTGTTGGCACAGTATGACTCTCCCGCGTCACTGGAAGCCGCTATGGCCCTTGCTATTCGCGTTGACAGACGGCTTCGGGAGAGGTGCGGGATAACTCTACCCCCTGTAATGTCTCCACCTCTTACAAGGTCCCCTCATATGGTGGTTCCCCTGGTCAGTCCGGAGGAGCCTATGCAATTAGGAGGGACATCATTTCGGGGAAGGGGACCGGTGGTGCGCCATAAGACAGGAAGGTGTTTCCTCTGCGGGAAAAAGGGACATTTTATTGGGGGGTGTCCATCCCGCCCCTTGCTGAGTAAAGAGTCGTCGAAAAAACTGTTGATCCCAGGTTGTGTGGTGGACGGCAATCTGGGAGTAGGTATTTCGTCCCTAGGTTCGTCTCAGTTTCTCGTACCGGCGGAGGTGGTGGTGGGTACGAGAACTGAGAGGATATCTGTTCTTCTGGATAGTGGGGCCGGGGCTAATCTGGTTGATGCTCGGTTTGCCCGGGTTCAAGGTATGCGATTGAGTGAGTTGGCTAAACCCATCCCCATATTCTCGATCGATGCCAGGCCTCTCGGTCAGGGAAGTTTTTTGCAAGCTGTGCATGGCGTAAAACTTCAAGTGGGGGCAATACATAAAGAACTGTTGTCTTGCTACGTGTTGGAGGGTCTTCCCACTCCTATAGTGTTGGGCCTTCCTTGGTTAGCTAAGCATAACCCTGTTATTAATTGGCAAACCAGAGAGATAAGCCAATGGAGTAAATTCTGTAATAAAAACTGCATGAACACGGTCATCGGTGCGGTTACTCCTTGGGTCTTACCTCCATTTCTGGCAGACTTTGAGGATGTATTCTCGGAGAATGGGTGTCAGGAACTACCTCCTCATCGCGAGTATGACTGTTCTGTAAAACTGCTCCCTGAGGCCAAGTTACCTAAAGCTAGGTTGTATAACCTTTCTGGTCCTGAGAGGCAGGCCATGAAGGATTATATTTCTGAAAGTCTGGCTAAGGGGCATATTAGACCTTCATCTTCACCGGTGGCCGCGGGGTTCTTCTTTGTTAAGAAGAAAGATGGAGGCCTACGCCCTTGCCTGGATTTCCGTGAACTTAATCGGATTACGGTCCGAGATCCGTATCCGCTCCCACTTATTCCCGATCTCTTTAATCAGATCGTGGGCGCCAAATTGTTCTCTAAGTTGGATCTCAGGGGGGCGTACAATTTGATTAGGATGAAGGAGGGGGATGAGTGGAAGACGGCTTTTAACACTCCGGAGGGGCATTATGAGAACCTTGTCATGCCATTCGGTCTGACTAATGCCCCGGCGGTGTTTCAACACTTTGTTAATGATATTTTTCGCCACCTGGTGGGACAGTTTGTTGTCATATATCTGGATGATATCTTAATTTACTCGCCGGATCTGGTGTCTCATCAGGAGCATGTTAGACAGGTGTTACAGATCTTGCGGGATAATAAACTGTATGCCAAGTGGGAAAAGTGTGTGTTCGCCGTACAGGAACTCCAATTTTTAGGCTTCCTGGTTTCTGCGTCCGGTTTTCGTATGGACCCTGGGAAAGTGCGGGCAGTTCTTGAGTGGGATCGGCCGGAGAATCTTAAGGCACTACAACGTTTCCTGGGGTTTGCTAACTATTACCGGAAGTTCATTCGTAATTTCTCGTCCGTGGTTAAGCCTCTCACAGACATGACTAAAAAGGGGACGGATTTTTCTAGGTGGTCTGACAAGGCTTGTCAAGCATTCTCCTCCTTGAAAAAATGTTTTGCCTCGGCACCCATACTCATTCAACCTGATGCGTCTCAGCCATTCTTTGTAGAGGTAGACGCTTCCGAGGTAGGGGTGGGAGCAGTATTGTCACAGGGTTCGTCCCCTGGTAAGTGGCATCCGTGCGCCTTTTTCTCTAAAAAATTGTCGTCCGCTGAGAGGAATTACGATGTCGGCAATAGGGAACTCCTGGCCATTAAGTTAGCTTTTGAGGAGTGGCGCCATTTTTTGGAGGGGGCAGTTCATCCGGTCACCGTCATCACCGATCACAAGAACCTGCTATATCTGGAGTCCGCTAAACGTCTGAATCCCAGACAAGCTAGGTGGTCATTGTTTTTTACCAGGTTTAATTTCGTCATTACATATCGTCCTGGGTCTAAAAATGTAAAGGCGGATGCCTTATCTCGTAGTTTCCCTGGGGCCGGGAATACGGACGACCCGATTCCTGTTCTTCAGGAGGGGGTGGTGGTTTCGGCAGTATGCTCTGAGCTGGAGGAGGAGATATTGGAGGCTCAGGGGGACGCCCCTGTTGGACCTCCGGGGAGACTGTTCGTTCCAGATCAGTTGCGACAAAAGGTGATCGAGGCACACCATAACTCAGTTTTTGCAGGACACCCGGGGAGTAAAGCAACTGTGGATCTCCTCTCGCGTCGGTTTTGGTGGCCTAACTTACATAAAGAGGTGGTAACTTTTGTCGCGTCCTGTGGGGTTTGTGCGCGCTCTAAGACCTCACATACCCGTCCGTCTGGGGCCCTCTTACCTTTGAAGATCCCGGAGCGTCCTTGGACTCATCTGTCTATGGACTTTATTACGGACCTCCCTCCGTCTTCGGGTAAAACGGTCATACTCGTTGTAGTGGACAGGTTCAGCAAGATGGCACATTTTATCGCTCTTCCGGCTCTCCCTAATGCTAAAACTCTTGCGCAGGTGTTCATTGGGGAGATTGTGAGGCTTCACGGGGTACCCTCCGAGGTGGTGTCTGATCGGGGGTCTCAGTTTGTGTCCAAGTTCTGGAAGGCGTTTTGTGCACGGCGGGGGATGCATTTGTCATTCTCGTCGGCTTTTCATCCTCAGACCAATGGTCAGACGGAACGTATGAACCAGAGCTTGGAGACATATCTTCGGTGTTTTGTGTCAGAGAACCAGGAGGACTGGGCTTCTTTCCTACCTCTGGCAGAGTTTGCTCTCAATAATAGGCGAAGCGAGTCCACTGGTAAGTCCCCGTTTTTTGGGGCATATGGTTTTCACCCCCAGTTTTGTACTTTCAGTAGGGGGGGCTCTTCGGGGGTTCCGGAGGAGGAACGATTTTCCTCATCTCTCGCTTCAGTATGGAGAGGGGTGCTGAAGAATCTGAATACTATGGGGAACCGATACAAACGTATGGCTGATAGGAGGAGAGTGTCTGGTCCGGACCTAAGTGTGAACGATCAGGTATGGTTGTCTACCAGGAATATTAAACTTAAGGTTCCCTCCTGGAAACTGGGTCCCAGGTTCATCGGGCCGTACAGAATCAGTTCTGTTATTAATCCGGTGGCATTCCGTCTTGACCTCCCCCCTACGTTTAAAATTCACAACGTGTTTCACAGATCATTGCTTAAGAGGTATGTGGCGCCGGTGGTACCGTCACCTTTACCTCCCCCTCCTGTGGTTGTCAATGGTAACTTGGAGTTCCAGGTATCGAGGGTCATTGATTCACGCTTTAATCGCCGGTCCCTTCAGTACTTGGTTCATTGGAAGGGGTATGGTCCTGAGGAGAGGATGTGGGTTCCTGCGTCGGATATTAACGCAGACCGATTAGTTCGGGCCTTCCACACGACTCACCCGGATAAACCTGGCCCTGAGGGTCCGGAGGCCCCTCGTAGAAGGGGGGGTACTGTCACGGGTGTGTTGCCACGAAGATCGTCACGAGTACACAGCCTGACTTCTCGCAGCTGACTTGTTGGTGCTTTGTGTTTTCTCGGCAGTGAAGGAGTTAATTCTCTCTCTCTGGGCTAGCTGAGGTCCAGCCTCGCCCAGCTGCAATCAATGCTTCGTTAGTGAGACTCCTTTATATTCCTGCAGGTCTGTTTGTGAGGTGTCGGTGAAAGCTTTTCATTCAGACTTACAGAGCGGATCGTGGTGTTTGGAGTTGCTGAGATAAGTGTATTTGAAAGTGTTATTTCCCTTTCCTCGCTTTATCATTTATCTCCTTTCCCGTTGGTGTTCCCTCTGTTGTAGTTTTGTTGAAGTTGTATGCAAGGTGGTTTTGGTTTTTCCCTTGTACTGTCTCGTTCGTCTAAATACTGTGTGTGGGCATATTATCGCTGGTTCCCAATTGTTGTGATCGGGGTCCTTCTCAGGACTAGATTACTGTGGTGCAGGGATCCTCAGGAGGTAGGGGTTACGCTGGCGGCCTGGACCTCTGTACCTTTAACAGTACCTCCAGGATGAGGGATTAGTCAGGGCCCCAGCTTAGGGTCAGCTTAGGCCCCCTACCTCCAGTATTCTGTGACAGTGTGACATCCCCATGCTGTCCCCATGTCATTTGAGCACTGTCACTATCGTTTTGGGCACTTGTTAGGCTTTTAAAAGACAGCCGGGGATGCCGCCGCGAAAATGCTCGGGTCTCCCATAGACTAACTGTTAGAACCTTGCTGTTAGGTTTTTTTTCCTTTGCTGGTCACATGACCTTGTTGGCCTATTTAATCCTGCTCCGCCCTTCTGGCTTTGCTGGACTTCATTGTATATCTACTTTCTAGCTAGCCTGTGCTCTGTATCTACTCTGTTAGTTTGCTTGGTCTACGGACCTCTATGTTCTATCTATTTTGTTTGTTCGTCTGTCTGCTACTATTTCTGTTAGGAGGTGTCCCATATTCCTCCCAGTCCTTAGTACTTGTAGGGATTCCCTCCCCACATCTATAGGTCTTCGTACAGACTAGATTAGGACTTTAGCAGGTCTGATCGCAGGATCAGGTTCCCTGTTACATCGTAGGGATTCAGCTGAGTCCTATAGTAGGGACAGATCTCCTCTCTTTCCTTAGCTTTGGTAGCAGAACATAACAGTAAGTCCAGCCTGTAAATTCTCTAAGGAAAGATTTTTTTTTGTTCCATCATGGTGTCGGTTCAGGATTTGGCTAAACACCTGCAGGGACTCTCTCTGGAAGTGGCCGAGCTCCGTCAGCACGTGAGTAACTGTCCTGGAGCATATTTCTTGGAGCCTAAGGTATGTTTGCCGGATTTATTTTTTGGTGAACATCGAGAATTTTTTTCATTTAAAAATGCTTGCTTATTGTATTTTCGTTTGAGACCCAAGTCCTCTGGGGATGAATCCCAGCGCGTAGGGTTCATAATGTCACTTTTGCGCAAAGAGCCTCAGGAGTGGGCCTTTTCTTTGCAACCTAGTGATACATGCTTCAGATCAGTGGATAGTTTTTTTTCTGCTTTAGGACTATTATATGATGATCCTGACCGTGTGGCATCAGCTGAGACTGAGTTGAGACGTTTAAAACAAGGATCAGGTAATATGGAAAAATATTGTACACATTTTCGTCGTTGGTCCACTCAAACAGGGTGGAACGATTCTGCTCTGAAAAGTCTATTTCTTGCTGGGCTCAGTGAAAGGGTTAAAGACCTGCTAATTGCTTATCCTACACCTGAGGATTTGCAACAGGCTATGCAATTAGCTATACGGGTGGATAGAAGACTGCGTGCTAGGGTTAATGAGAGCAAATCCTCTGCTATGTCAGTTTCTGGTTATGATAATGTGTGTACTAACAGTGGTGAACCGATGGAGATTGGATCGGTGGCACCTCGCTCTCAAGAAAAACACCGTCGTTTTTCAGAAGGCTTGTGTTTCTATTGCGGGAAATCTGGTCATTTGATTAAAGGCTGTGAGCTTCGTATGAAGAAAGAAAAAAAAATGGTCAGTCACGCCCGTATTGCCTGTTTAAATTCCAAGGGTATATTTTTAGCTGCTTCCACGATTGCTCAGGAAAAATTAATGGAATTTCGGGTGTTTGTTGATTGCGGGTCTACACTGAATGTAATTGATGGGGGATTCGTGGAAAAACTCAATTTAAAACCTGAACCTTTATCATCCCCCATTGCTGTGGTTTCTGTGGATGGCTCCCCTTTGAAGAATATTACTCTCAAGGTCTGTGAATTTCCTCTCACTATTAATGGTGTTCACCATGAGAAATTGGATTTGGTAGTGTTGAATAACTTGCCTTCTCCAGTAATATTGGGTTTGCCCTGGTTAAAATTTCACAATCCTGTACTGGATTGGTCTACCAGTGAAATTAAATCCTGGAGCCATAAATGTTATGACAAGTGTTGTAACGGGCGTATTGCAGCTTTGGATAGGGGAGAATTGCCTGTTCCTATTCAGGATTTTTGGAGAGTTTTTTCTGAGAAAGAATCGCAGGTTTTGCCTCCCCATAGAGACTATGATTGTTCTATTGAATTTGTCCCTGGAGCGACTCTTCCTAAAAGTCGTTTATTTAACCTTACTATTCCTGAGAGGAAGGCTTTGGAGGAATACATACAGACAAGTTTGGCCGCCGGTCACATTAGGCCCTCTAAGTCTCCTGTGGCGGTTGGATTTTTTTTTGTAAAAAAAAAGGACGGCGGTTTACGTCCTTGTCTGGATTTTCGTGAGATTAACAAAATTACGGTACGCAATCCTTACCCACTGCCATTGATTCCTGATCTGTTTAACCAGTTATTGGGGGCCAAGTGGTTCTCTAAAATTGACCTTAAGGGGGCATACAATCTGTTGCGCATGAAGGAGGGTGATGAATGGAAGACTGCTTTTAACACTCCTGTGGGTCATTTTGAGAATCTGGTTATGCCTTTTGGTCTTACTAATGCTCCTGCATTTTTTCAGAATCTGATTAATGACATCCTTAGACCTTTGATCGGTAAAAATGTGGTTGTGTATTTGGATGACATTTTGATTTATTCGCCAGATCTGGAGTCTCATTGGCGGAGCGTGCGTGAGGTATTACAGTTATTAATGGACAATTCGCTTTTTGCTAAGCTGGAGAAATGTGAGTTCGCTGTACAGAGAATTAGTTTTTTGGGCTACATTATCTCCAGCAAAGGTTTTGAGATGGATCCGGTTAAGGTTCAGGCTGTGCAGGAATGGCCTAGGCCTATTGGTTTGAAATCGATACAGAGGTTTTTGGGTTTCGCCAATTACTATAGAAAATTCATAAAATTTTTTTCTAGTATTGTCAAACCTCTGACTGATCTCACCAGGAAAGGTGCTGATGCGGTTCAGTGGTCTTCTGAGGCCATTGAAGCTTTTGTGTATCTCAAGGAGAGGTTCACCTCTGCTCCCATCCTTATGCAGCCTGATGTTACTAGGCCGTTTTTGGTTGAGGTTGATGCTTCCTCTGTGGGGGTTGGCGCAGTATTGTCTCAGGATAACGGGGATGGATTACATCCCTGTGCCTTTTTTTCAAAAAAATTTTCGGAGACTGAATTGAATTACGATATTGGTAATCGGGAATTATTGGCTATTAAACTCGCATTTGAACACTGGCGCCACTTCTTGGAAGGTGCGGAATTTCCCGTTCAGGTTCTTACGGATCATAAAAATCTGATATATCTTGACGCTGCCAAGCGCCTGAATGCCCGTCAGGCTAGGTGGGCACTGTTTTTCTCGCGG
Organism: Phyllobates terribilis; assembly: GCF_046119375.1. Taxonomy (NCBI): domain Eukaryota; kingdom Metazoa; phylum Chordata; class Amphibia; order Anura; family Dendrobatidae; genus Phyllobates; species Phyllobates terribilis. The sequence goes on along the minus strand of NW_027363772.1, from coordinate 176,678 downwards.
TTTAATTTCTCCGCTACTTACATCCCTGGTACTAAGAATGTTAAGGCGGATGCCTTGTCTCGCAGTTTTTCTCCCATAGTCGGTGCTGAGAAAGAGGAAAACATTTTACAAGAAGGTGTTGTGATAGCTGCTTTAGACTCCGTTTTGGAAGATGAGATTCTTAAAGCTCAGGAGAATGCCCCATCTAACACTCCTCATGGGAGGTTGTTTGTGCCTGGGACCTTTAGGAGAGATTTGTTTGTTGAGTGTCACGAATCTCGGTTGGCAGGTCATCCCGGAATCTCTGAGACCAAGAGACTGGTGGGTCGCAGTTTTTGGTGGCCTGGATGGCAGAAGGAAGTCATTAAGTGGGTGCGCCAATGTACTATATGTGCTAGATCTAAGTCCTCACATACTCCTGCTGCGGGGTTGCTTTGTCCTTTGGAGGTCCCCAGTGCTCCTTGGACACATTTGGCTATGGACTTTATAACTGACCTTCCCCCCTCTGAGGGTTTTACTGTCATCTGGGTGGTCGTGGACCGTTTTAGCAAGATGTGTCACTTGGTTCCCTTCGTCAAACTGCCCTGCGCTAAAACTCTCGCTAAGGCCTTTGTCAAGGAAATTGTCAGACTTCATGGCGTTCCGACTGACATTGTTTCTGATAGGGGTCCTCAGTTCGTGGCTCGTTTTTGGCGTGCCTTTTGTGACAGGTTGGGAATTCATTTGTCGTTTTCGTCCGGATATCATCCTGAATCTAATGGCCAGACAGAAAGGAAAAACCAGGATGTTGAGCAGTTCTTGCGTTGTTTTGTGGCAGACAATCAAGAGGGGTGGTCTGAGTTTCTGCCACTTGCCGAATTTGCTCTGAACAATCATACATCTTCTTCTGCTGGTTGTTCGCCTTTTTTTTGTTGTTCTGGGAGACATCCGTCGTTTGGGTCGTTCTCCAAGTTGGGATCTGCCGTGCCTGAGGAGGAGAATTTTTCCGGTGATTTGGAAAGAGTTTGGACGGATGTGCGTGGTAATCTTCAGGAGGCCAACAGAAAATCTAAAGACTACTTTGATAGGAAACGACAGGAGGTTTTGTTCGCTGTTGGTGACATGGTTTGGTTGTCCTCTAGGAATCTGCGGTTAAGGATTCCTTCTAAGAAATTGGGTCCCAAGTTTGTAGGGCCCTTTAAGGTGCTTCAGGTTGTCAACCAATCTGCTGTTAGGTTGGAGGTTCCTACCTCCTGGAGAATTAATCCGGTCTTTCATGTCTCTCTGTTAAAAAAAGCTGTTGTGTCGGATGGTGACGCCTATGCCTCTGTTCCTCCGGTGGTGGAGGACAGGGAATATGAAATTTCTCGCATCCTTGACTCTAGACGGAATAGAGGTAGTTTGCAGTATCTTGTGGCCTGGAAAGGTTTCGGACCCGAGGATAACTCTTGGGTGAGGTCAGATGATGTTTCCGCGTCCAGACTTATCAGAGCGTTTCACAGGAGATTTCCTGATAAGCCTGGTCCTAGGGGATCCGGAGGATCCTCTTAGAAGGGGGGGTACTGTTAGAACCTTGCTGTTAGGTTTTTTTTCCTTTGCTGGTCACATGACCTTGTTGGCCTATTTAATCCTGCTCCGCCCTTCTGGCTTTGCTGGACTTCATTGTATATCTACTTTCTAGCTAGCCTGTGCTCTGTATCTACTCTGTTAGTTTGCTTGGTCTACGGACCTCTATGTTCTATCTATTTTGTTTGTTCGTCTGTCTGCTACCATTTCTGTTAGGAGGTGTCCCATATTCCTCCCAGTCCTTAGTACTTGTAGGGATTCCCTCCCCACATCTATAGGTCTTCGTACAGACTAGATTAGGACTTTAGCAGGTCTGATCGCAGGATCAGGTTCCCTGTTACATCGTAGGGATTCAGCTGAGTCCTATAGTAGGGACAGATCTCCTCTCTTTCCTTAGCTTTGGTAGCAGAACATAACACTAACATTGGGCTCGTGGCTCAGGTCGAGCAACCGAGTATCATGGCGAGCTCGGCCCGAGCTTTGAGCACCCGAGCATTTTAGTGCTCGCTCTTCACTACTAAATACCCTTCATTATTTATTATTTTTGCACTTTGCGATTTACCCATTTACTTCTAGTTACTTGGGTATTTTGCTTGCCTTTGGTTTTTCTTTGTCTAGTGTCCTTGTGTGAACATGCATTTACATTTTGCATGCACATCAATTTATGTTTCAGTTCAGAATTCTAGGTTTTTTCTTTGTAGTTCAGTGTGCTTTAGTACATATTAGGGTGTGGCCACCCTTTGTCTGAGCTGAAATGTTTATTCTGCCTCAGGTCTATGCTTCTACTAGGGGGTCAGTCTCTCTGCCCTTATCCATATGTACGTCACTTGACAAATGGTAAGGTTTTAATATTAGAGTTAGGACTGTCCCATAAGGGTTGCTATGACGTGGCGGGATAGCTTTTACATTATTTTGATCAAAATTATGTTAACTAAATACCCTTCATTATTTATTATTTTTGCACTGTGCGATTTACCCATTTACTTCCAGTTACTTGGGTATTTTGCTTGTCTTTGGTTTTTCTTTGTCTAGTGGCCGTGTGTGAACATGCATTTACATTTTGCATGCACATCAATTTATGTTTCAGTTCAGACTTCTAGGTTTTTTCTTTATATGATATATATGCTGTATGTGCGGGAAGGGAGCTTGTCTGTACACTGCTTGCTATGTGTGGGGGAGGGAAGCTGTCGGACAAAGAGGGGTCCTGCAAACATCCAACTAATGGCCCCCCATATATATTACAGGAAGGTAGGTCAAACCCAAGGATTTTTGCTGGAGCAGCCGACCATGTGCTGTGTATGGGGCCATCTCCCCCACACATATAACCACATTCATGTATATGGGGGAGTCGGGATGTGTTGTGTGGACAAGCGTCCGGTCTAAAGCTAACTAGTGTATGGGCACCTGAGACTAAGGCAAGTTATCATCCAGAAAGTCATTCTCCAGCCTGCTGCAAAAATACCGGATAGAGAAAGGCTTTTATCACCTAAGCCAGATCTCACTGGAGGGGAAGCAAGAAGAAAAAAGGAGAAATGTAAAATAAGACACAAGTTCAGACAGTTGTCATCCAAAACTTTATCTGGTATCGACCAAGAAAATTACAATCAGTAAAAGTATAATCCACATTTAGGAAAAACACAGATGAGCTGCGGGACCATCGCTTCTTCTTCTGGGACTTTTTGGCGGACAGGTTGCTCTGCTGTCGGAGGCCTTTCTTGTTCTTGGACTTCTCCTTCATGTGGATTCTGAAGACTAGGAGGCTCCTGAGGGTCCATCTCTCCTGCCGGCAGCTCAGAGTGACTTGGAGATATGTTTCCTTCAGTCCAGGAAAGCAAGAGAGGAAAAAGATGAATGTGATGTAATAACAAGACAAACCTAAAAAAAAACATGTATAAAAAATCATGTAACTGCAAACTGCACAAAAATGACCCCAATAACATAAGTGCTGTAGCATTAAAGAACCTGCAAAACGAGTGGTGTGAAAAGACCTGCGACTTGTCAGAAATATGTAATGTTTTGTCTAAAATGACAAAAAAAAAGAAAAGATTCAAGGGATCAGCAGCATTTTATAACAGGTAAAAAATATACAAATTTGTGACAAGTGACCGGTATTAAGTATTGTGGATGATAACCAGACGTTTATTTCAAATGAAGAGTTTAATGAACGTCTTGTATTCGGCCAATTGGAACCTTCCCGGAAATGTCTGCGCCGGTGATAAAATCTACTTACTAATAGAGTTCCCGACTGGACACAAAGAACTGCAGCTCATGGAGGAATGAAGCTTCTTTCCTTCTCAGCCAAGAACTTCTTATACCAGTCCCGTACGGCCTCTATCATGTCCTGATATCTAGCAGAAAGAGAAAAAATCAATTATAAACTAAATAAAATTTATTAAAGAAAAAAAAACCTCCTGCGAACATGAAGCATTTGTAGCAAAGCACAGCCATTATTTACAGAGCACAATTGTTTTACTTTATTCTATATTAGTGGCCGCTCTGTGCAAAAACTTGTGGGAAATTACTGCAGCACTAATATTGTCCACCCAGAGAGCACCCAAGTATTCCCCAATTTCTGACTCCACCGCCCGATTGCCCCCACAAGCACAATGCTGCACCGCTGTCACCTGCCTGGTACAGGCTCCTTTATAGGGTCCTTTCAGCTGTTGTTCACCAAGATGTGAAGTAATCCGAGTACAGGGTTTCCCATGTCTGAGTGCAGGGGTGGAGAGCAGAGAGGATCAGACAGGGACAGGCCCATACACAGACTGTTGGTATATAGAGGACAAATCTCACTGAACAGCAGCCACAAGAAGCTTCTGGATGGGGGCAGTGGGGGTGAGACAGCACTTCAGCAACGTGTTTGGGAGAGAAGGAAGAAAATAAGCAAATGAAGAAAATTTATAAAGTTCACAAGTCTGCAATGTGAGGAGGATAATTACATGAAGAAAACCCTCTAGGTGCAGCGTCCGCAACCGGAAAACCGCCCAAGGTCCACCTGTGTCATCAGCGCCCCCCTGCTGGACCCCTAATCAGTTGTACTGCAGACTCTGATGATTGATAGTGACATTAGGTCAGCTCTTTCCCAATGGCGGCACTAGCTGACCATCCTGTGGATAGGACAGGTGCCGGATCATTCAGTCCTTTCCCTCTTCCCCAACGTGAAGCAAACATCCCTCTGACCAGACAAACATCCCCCTGACCAGACAAACATCCCCCTGACCAGGCAAACATCCCCCTGACCAGGCAAACATCCCTCTGACCAGGCAAACATCCCTCTGACCAGACAAACATCCCCATGACCAGGCAAACATCCCTCTGACCAGGCAAACATACAACCCCTTTTTTTCTTTCCCATTTTACTTGCTTTATTAATTTCACCTCCAACATTACTGACAACTCCAAGTTCAATAGTTTGATAGTCTCATCTCCTGCCTTTGTATGTGGAGGAGGCAATAAACAGCCGTATACATCCTAAACCTGTCACAAGGACTTTCTCTGCAACTCCCTACTCTCAGCTGTCCCCCTGTAACAATCCACCTTTTTCTCTTTCTCGCTCATACATTTCAGACACTTTATTAACATGTTAATCATATTTCCAAACTTACTGCATTCCACTTCATCTGATCGTACATCACCGTTTAAAAGAATCACAATCACTTACTTGTCTGCTGCGGTAATTCTTGGATTGTTTTCTTGCTGTTGCTTGGTCTTATTTTGCTGTTTGCTGTCCTTAAACCACCATCTGCCGCACAGTGTCCACATCTTGTTCCACCGGGTCGCTCTTTTGATCCCTGCAACAACAGACACTATGCGAGTATGACTTCACATGTGACATTTCCAAGTCCCTTGACCATTGTGGTGCCAATGGAGTACCCCTTTTCTCGTTATCATGCCACCAAAGCACACCATTTCCAGCTAGCATGCCACCGTAGCACACCTTTTCCCGTTAGTATGCCACCGGGCACACCTATTCCAGTTAGCATGCCATCGGAGCACACCTATTCCCGTTAGCATGCCACCGGAGCACACCTTTACCATTAGCATGTGACCGCAGAACACCTTTACCGTTAGAATGCCACTGGAGCACACCTTTACCATTAGCATGCCACCGGAGCACACCTTTTACCGTTGGCTTGCCACCGGAGCACGCCACTTTCCCGCTGGCTTGCCACCGAAGCACGCCACAGTCCCGTTGGCTTGCCACCGGAGCACGCCACAGTCCCGTTGGCTTGCCACCGGAGCACGCCACTTTCCCGTTGGCTTGCCACCGGAGCACGCCACTTTCCCGTTGGCTTGCCACCGGAGCACGCCACTTTCCCGCTGGCTTGCCACCGAAGCACGCCACAGTCCCGTTGGCTTGCCACCGGAGCACGCCACAGTCCCGTTGGCTTGCCACCGGAGCACGCCACTTTCCCGTTGGCTTGCCACCGGAGCATGCCACTTTCCCGTTGGCTTGCCACCGGAGCACGCCACTTTCCCGTTGGCTTGCCACCGGAGCACGCCACTTTCCCGTTGGCTTGCCACCGGAGCACGCCTTTACCATTAGCATGTGACCGCAGAACACCTTTACCGTTAGAATGCCACTGGAGCACACCTTTACCATTAGCATGCCACCGGAGCACACCTTTTACCGTTGGCTTGCCACCGGAGCACGCCACTTTCCCGCTGGCTTGCCACCGAAGCACGCCACAGTCCCGTTGGCTTGCCACCGGAGCACGCCACAGTCCCGTTGGCTTGCCACCGGAGCACGCCACAGTCCCGTTGGCTTGCCACCGGAGCACGCCACTTTCCCGTTGGCTTGCCACCGGAGCACGCCACTTTCCCGTTGGCTTGCCACCGGAGCACGCCACTTTCCCGCTGGCTTGCCACCGAAGCACGCCACAGTCCCGTTGGCTTGCCACCGGAGCACGCCACAGTCCCGTTGGCTTGCCACCGGAGCACGCCACTTTCCCGTTGGCTTGCCACCGGAGCACGCCACTTTCCCGTTGGCTTGCCACCGGAGCACGCCACTTTCCCGTTGGCTTGCCACCGGAGCACGCCACTTTCCCGTTGGCTTGCCACCGGAGCACGCCACTTTCCCGTTGGCTTGCCACCGAAGCACGCCACTTTCCCGTTGGCTTGCCACCGGAGCACGCCACTTTCCCGTTGGCTTGCCACCGGAGCACGCCACTCTCCCGTTGGCTTGCCACCGGAGCACGCCACTTTCACGTTGGCTTGCCACCGGAGCACGCCACTTTCACGTTGGCTTGCCACCGGAGCACGCCACTTTCCCGTTGTCTTGCCACCGGAGCACGCCACTTTCCCGTTGGCTTGCCACCGGAGCACGCCACTTTCCCGTTGGCTTGCCACCGGAGCACGCCACAGTCCCGTTGGCTTGCCACCGGAGCACGCCACTTTCCCGTTGGCTTGCCACCGGAGCACGCCACTTTCCCGTTGGCTTGCCACCGGAGCACGCCACTTTCCCGTTGGCTTGCCACCGAAGCACGCCACTTTCCCGTTGGCTTGCCACCGGAGCACGCCACTTTCCCGTTGGCTTGCCACCGGAGCACGCCACTTTCCCGTTGGCTTGCCACCGGAGCACGCCACTTTCCCGTTGGCTTGCCACCGGAGCACGCCACTCTCCCGTTGGCTTGCCACCGGAGCACGCCACTTTCACGTTGGCTTGCCACCGGAGCACGCCACTTTCACGTTGGCTTGCCACCGGAGCACGCCACTTTCCCGTTGTCTTGCCACCGGAGCACGCCACTTTCCCGTTGGCTTGCCACCGGAGCACGCCACTTTCCCGTTGGCTTGCCACCGGAGCACGCCACAGTCCCGTTGGCTTGCCACCGGAGCACGCCACTTTCCCGTTGGCTTGCCACCGGAGCACGCCACTTTCCCGCTGGCTTGCCACCGAAGCACGCCACAGTCCCGTTGGCTTGCCACCGGAGCACGCCACAGTCCCGTTGGCTTGCCACCGGAGCACGCCACTTTCCCGTTGGCTTGCCACCGGAGCACGCCACTTTCCCGTTGGCTTGCCACCGGAGCACGCCACTTTCCCGTTGGCTTGCCACCGGAGCACGCCACTTTCCCGTTGGCTTGCCACCGGAGCACGCCACTTTCCCGTTGGCTTGCCACCGAAGCACGCCACTTTCCCGTTGGCTTGCCACCGGAGCACGCCACTTTCCCGTTGGCTTGCCACCGGAGCACGCCACTCTCCCGTTGGCTTGCCACCGGAGCACGCCACTTTCACGTTGGCTTGCCACCGGAGCACGCCACTTTCCCGTTGGCTTGCCACCGGAGCACGCCACTTTCCCGTTGTCTTGCCACCGGAGCACGCCACTTTCCCGTTGGCTTGCCACCGGAGCACGCCACTTTCCCGTTGGCTTGCCACCGGAGCACGCCACAGTCCCGTTGGCTTGCCACCGGAGCACGCCACTTTCCCGTTGGCTTGCCACCGGAGCACGCCACTTTCCCGTTGGCTTGCCACCGAAGCACGCCACTTTCCCGTTGGCTTGCCACCGGAGCACGCCACTTTCCCGTTGGCTTGCCACCGGAGCATGCCACTTTCCCGTTGGCTTGCCACCGGAGCACGCCACTCTCCCGTTGGCTTGCCACCGGAGCACGCCACTTTCACGTTGGCTTGCCACCGGAGCACGCCACTTTCACGTTGGCTTGCCACCGGAGCACGCCACTTTCCCGTTGTCTTGCCACCGGAGCACGCCACTTTCCCGTTGGCTTGCCACCGGAGCACGCCACTTTCCCGTTGGCTTGCCACCGGAGCACGCCACTTTCCCGTTGGCTTGCCACCGGAGCACGCCACAGTCCCGTTGGCTTGCCACCGGAGCACGCCACTTTCCCGTTGGCTTGCCACCGAAGCACGCCACTTTCCCGTTGGCTTGCCACCGGAGCACGCCACTTTCCCGTTGGCTTGCCACCGGAGCACGCCACTTTCCCGTTGGCTTGCCAACGGAGCACGCCACTCTCCCGTTGGCTTGCCACCGGAGCACGCCACTCTCCCGTTGGCTTGCCACCGGAGCACGCCACTCTCCCGTTGGCTTGCCACCGGAGCACGCCACTTTCACGTTGGCTTGCCACCGGAGCACGCCACTTTCACGTTGGCTTGCCACCGGAGCACGCCACTTTCCCGTTGGCTTGCCACCGGAGCACGCCACTTTCCCGTTGGCTTGCCACCGGAGCACGCCACTTTCTCGTTGGCTTGCCACCGGAGCACGCCACTTTCCCGTTGGCTTGCCACCGGAGCACGCCACTTTCCGTTGGCTTGCCACCGGAGCACGCCACTTTCCCGTTGGCTTGCCACCGGAGCACGCCACTTAACCGTTGGCTTCCCACCGGAGCACGCCACTTTCCCGTTGGCTTGCCACCGGAGCACGCCACTTTCCCGTTGGCTTGCCACCGGAGCACGCCACTTTCCCGTTGGCTTGCCACCGGAGCACGCCACTTTCCCGTTGGCTTGCCACCGGAGCACGCCACTGTCCCGTTGGCTTGCCACCGTAGCACGCCACAGTCCCGTTGGCTTGCCACCGGAGCACGCCACAGTCCCGTTGGCTTGCCACCGGAGCACGCCACTTTCCCGTTGGCTTGCCACCGGAGCACGCCACAGTCCCGTTGGCTTGCCACCGGAGCACGCCACTTTCCCGTTGGCTTGCCACCGGAGCACGCCACTTTCCCGTTGGCTTGCCACCGGAGCACGCCACTTTCCCGTTGGCTTGCCACCGGAGCACGCCACTTTCCCGTTGGCTTGCCACCGGAGCACGCCATTTTCCCGTTGGCTTGCCACCGAAGCACGCCACTTTACCGTTGGCTTGGCAACGGAGCACGCCACTTTCCCGTTGGCTTGCCACCGGAGCACGCCACTTTCCCGTTGGCTTGCCACCGGAGCACGCCACAGTCCCGTTGGCTTGCCACCGGAGCACGCCACTTTCCCGTTGGCTTGCCACCGGAGCACGCCACTTTCCCGTTGGCTTGCCACCGGAGCACGCCACTTTCCCGTTGGCTTGCCACCGGAGCACGCCACTTTCCCGCTGGCTTGCCACCGGAGCACGCCACTTTCCCGTTGGCTTGCCACCGGAGCACGCCACTTTCCCGTTGGCTTGCCACCGGAGCACGCCACTTTCCCGTTGGCTTGCCACCGGAGCACGCCACTTTCCCGTTGGCTTGCCACCGGAGCACGCCACTTTCCCGTTGGCTTGCCACCGGAGCACGCCACTTTCCCGTTGGCTTGCCACCGGAGCACGCCACTTTCCCGTTGGCTTGCCACCGGAGCACGCCACTTTCCCGTTGGCTTGCCACCGGAGCACGCCACTTTCCCGTTGGCTTGCCACCGGAGCACGCCACTTTCCCGTTGGCTTGCCACCGGAGCACGCCACTTTCCCGTTGGCTTGCCACCGGAGCACGCCACTTTCCCGTTGGCTTGCCACCGGAGCACGCCACTTTCCCGTTGGCTTGCCACCGGAGCACGCCACTTTCTCGTTGGCTTGCCACCGGAGCACGCCACTTTCTCGTTGGCTTGCCACCGGAAGCACCCCACTTTCCCGCTGGCTTGCCAAGGGAGCACGCCATCATCCATTTAATAAAATGGGCCACACTTAGCTTTTTCTTTTATATAATGGGTCCATATAGTTTTTCATTGAATATATTGGGCCCTACATAACCTTACATTTAACATATATAATCGTCTTATCATGTCTGTCTGTCCTTCTGTCCAGGAAGTCCTGCGTCGCTGATTGGTCCGACCGTGGTCAATCAGCTACGTGGGATTTCAGAAAAAGATGGCGGCCATTAGCAGCTCATCTACCGCACGGAGGTCAGCGGCGATGTAGCCGGGAGATGACCGGCGCTAGCAGCAGAAGTACCCCGACCAGCGGCGCCGCTGACCTCCATGCGGCTACCGTCGGGAGATCAGCGGTTAGGGCCGCTGATCTTCCGACGGAAAGTGTGAAGGGAGGACCGGGGAGCGGCGCCACCGGTCGGGATACTTCTGCTGCGAGCAGCCGGTCATTTCCCGGCTGCTCGCAGTGGAAGTACCCGCACAGGCAGCGCCGCTCCCCTGTCCTCACTAATACGATTCGGCGGCCACGACCAATCAGCGATATTGGCTCCAAATTTAAACACCGCTCTGCACAGAGGTCAGTGGCGATGCAGCCGGTCATCTCCCGGCTGCTCGCAGCAGAAGTACCCCGACCTGCGGCGCCGCTGACCTTCATGCGGCTACCTTCGCTAGATCAGCGGCTAGGGCCGCTGATCTCCCGACGGCAAGTGTGAAGGGAGGACCGGGGAGCGGCGCCGCTGGTTGGGATACTTCTGCTGCGAGCAGCCGGTCATCTCCCGGCTGCTCACAGTGGAAGTACCCGCTCCCCGGTTCTCACTAATACGATTCGCTGATTGGTCGCGGCCGCCAGCCGTGACCAATCACCGGTTTTGGCGCCAAATTTAAACATGCTCTCCGGTCCTCACTAACACGGTTCGCTGATTGGTCGCGGCCGGCCGCATACATATTCTAGAATACCCGATGAGTTAGAATCGGGCCACCATCTAGTTTAATATAATGGGCCACAAATTGCCTTCTAGTTATTACAAGAGGTCCTGCATAGTCTTCCATTTATTTTAATAGGCACCATATAACCTTTCAGCATCTGAAACAACGGATACTGAAAGCCTGTGCTAGCATTTCTTCTGCGGTGTTGCTATCAGTGTGTCAAGAGTGGGAGAAGAGGGTTGCATTGACAATCCAACACAATGGGCAGCACTTTAAACACATTTTATAAGTGGTCATAAACTTGTAAAAAATTCATGAAAGAATAAAGTTATGTTAAAACCAAGCACACCATTGTATTTTCTTATGAAATTCTCAATGAGTTTGATGTGTCACATCACCCTCTTCCCATTGAAAAAAATAAAGTTAGATCCAAAATGGCCGACTTCAAAATGGCCGCCATAGTCACCACCCATCTGGAAAAGTTTCCCCCTCCCATATACTAATGTGCCATAAACAGGAAGTTGACATCACCAACCATTCAATTTAATTTAGGTGTATCCATATAAATAGCCCACCCTGTATTATTACCATTTTTATTATTGCTGTACATACTGTAGCTTTTCATTTAATTTATTGGGCCCCATATAGGCTTCCATTTAATATAATGGGCCCCACATAGCCTTCCATTTAATTTAATGGGGTCCACATAGCCTTCCATTTAATTTAATGGGGTCCACATAGCCTTCCATTTTATTTAATGGGGCCCACATATGTTTTTATTTAATATAAAGAGCCCCACATAAGCCCCTAATTAATATAATGGGCCCCACCTTGCTTTCCATATAAAATAATGGGTCCCACATAGCCCTCCCTTTTGTTATGATGAGCCTTACATATCACACCATTTCCCGATGGTCTGCCACCGAAGTACACCATTGGCTGCTGGGGTGCCACTGGAACACACTCTTTACAGTTGGGGTGCCAAAAGAGCACACCTTTCACCATTAGCATGCCACCGGAGTACACTTTTTGCCACTGGCATGCCACTGAAGCACACCCTTTACCATTGGAGTACCATCGGGCACACCCTTTACCGTTGGTGTGCCATCGGAGAACTCTATTTCCCGTAGGCCTACCAGAGGGGCCCAATATGTGACCTTTTTTGCTTACCACCGGGGCACCCATCTTGGGCTTTTTAGCTTCCACCGGGGTGCACTCTTTGGCCTTTTAGCTTACCACCGGGGCACCCAACTTGGGCTTTTTAACTGCGACCGGGGTACACTCTGACCATTTTGCTTACCACCGGGGCACTCATTTTAGGCTTTTTTAGCCTGCCACCGGGGTGCACTTTTTGGCCTTATTGCTTACCACTGGGGCGCACTCTAGGGCTTTTTAGCCTACCACCAGGGTACATTCTTTGGCCTTATTGCTTATCACTGGGGCGCACTCTAGGGCTGCTCAGTCTGCCACCAGAGTCTACTCTTTGGCCTTTTTGCCATTGGTGTGCCACCAGAGCACACCCTATGACGTTGGAGTGCCACCGGAGCACACCCTTTACCTTTGGAGTGCCACCGGAACACACAATTTGCCATTGGCAAAAGTATAATGGACCCCCACATAGAATTCTATAAAGTATAATGGCCCCCACATAGCCCTCTATATAGTATAATGAGCCGCACATTGCCTTCCATGTACTATAATTTAATTTATTGGGCTCCACATAGCTTTTCATTTAATTTATTGAACCCCACATAACCGTCAATTTAATATAATAGGCCGCACTGGACTCCATTTAATATATTGGACCTGACATAGCCTTCCATTTAATAAAATGGGGCCAAAATATCCCTCTATTTAATATAATGGGCACCAAAAAGCCTTCCATGTTTTATATTGGGCACCACATAGCCCTCTATTTAATACAATTGGCCCCACTTAACCTTCCATTTAAAATATTGGGCCCCACATAGCTTTACATTTAATTTACTGGGCTCCATATAGGCTTCCATTTAATATAATGGGCCCCACATAACCCTCCATTTAATATAATGGTCCCCACATTGCCTTCCATTTATTATAATGGAGCCAAGATACATCTCTATTTAATATAATGGACAAAACACAGGCTTCCATTTAATATAATTGGCGCTACATAGCCCTTTATTTGATAAATGCGCCTCACATAGCCCTCCATATAATATTATGGGCCCCGCAACGCTTTCCATTTAATTTAATAGGCCTCACATAGCCCTCAATTTAATACAGAGGGCCCCACAAAACCTTCCAGATAACATAGTGGGCCCCAATATAGCTTTCTTTTTAATGTATTGGTCCCCACATAGTCCTCTATTTAATATAATGGGCCTCACATAGCCTTCCATTAAATATCATGGGCCCCATATAGAATTTATCATATACGTAGATGTCCCTTTAAGATAACGGGCCCCACATAGCTTTCCCTTTAATATAATGGGCCCCACATAGCTTTCCCTTTAATATAATGGGCCCCACATAGCTTTCTCTTTAATATAATGGGCCCCACATAGCTTTCCCTTTAATATAATGTGCACCACATTGATTTTATTATTATATAATGGGCCCCACATAGCTTTCCCTTTAATATAATGGGCCCCACATAGCTTTCCCTTTAATATAATGGGTCCCACATAACTTTTTCTTTAATATAATGGGCCCCACATAGCTTTCTCTTTAATATAATGGGCCCCACATAGCTTTCTCTTTAATATAATGGGCCGCACATAGCTTTCTCTTTAATATAATGGGCCCCACATAGCTTTCTCTTTAATATAATGGGCCCCACATAGCTTTCTCTTTAATATAATGGGCCCCACATAGCTTTCTCTTTAATATAATGGGCCCCACATAGCTTTCTCTTTAATATAATGGGCCCCACATAGCTTTCTCTTTAATATAATGGGCCCCATATAGCTTTCTCTTTAATATAATGGGCCCCATATAGCTTTCTCTTTAATATAATGGGCCCCACACAGCTTTCTCTTTAATATAATGGGCCCCACATAGCTTTCTCTTTAATATAATGGGCCCCACATAGCTTTCTCTTTAACATAATGGGCCCCACATAGCTTTCCCTTTAATATAATTGGCCCCACATAGCTTTCTCTTTAATATAATGGGCCCCACATAGCTTTCTCTTTAATATAATGGGCCCCACATAGCTTTCTCTTTAATATAATGGGCCCCACATAGCTTTCTCTTTAATATAATGGGCCCCACATAGCTTTCTCTTTAATATAATGGGCCCCACATAGCTTTCTCTTTAATATAATGGGCCCCACATAGCTTTCTCTTTAATATAATGGGCCCCACATAGCTTTCCCTTTAATATAAAAGGCCCCACATAGCTTTCCCCTTAATATAATTGGCCCCACATAGCTTTCCCTTTAATATAATTGGCCCCACATAGCTTTCCCTTTAATATAATGGGCACCACATAGATTTATTATAATATAATGGGCCCCACATATCCGTCCCTTTAATATTATGGACCCCACATAGATTTATTATAATATTATGGACCCCACATAGATTTATTATAATATTATGGACCCCACATAGATTTATTATAATATAATGGGCCCCACATAGATTTATTATAATATAATGGGCCCCACATATCCGTCCCTTTAATATTATGGGCCCCACATAGATTTATTATAATATAATGGGCCCCACATAGATTTATTATAATATTATGGACCCCACATAGATTTATTATAATATAATGGGCCCCACATAGATTTATTATAATATAATGGGCCCCACATAGATTTATTATAATATAATGGGCCCCACATAGATTTATTATAATATAATGGGCCGCACATAGATTTATTATAATATAATGGGCCCCACCTAACCCTCCAGTTTATACACTGCAGTCGCTCTCTTTCTTCTCTTCTTTACCTAGTCCAGTCTTTCGTGACGACTTCCCGCCATGATTCGTCTTTGCAGTTTGCTGTCCAGGTTTCGGCTGCTCCGCACTTTTCAGCAGATCACCGCACTCCTGAAAAACAAAAATGTTACAAATATAAGCGACTTAAATAAATAATGCCGCCCACTGTGCCACCAAATGCAAATATGTGCCACACTGTGCCCATGAGTATATCATTCACCGCAATGAAGTCTGCTCCACTGAGAATATAAATCAGTCACTAGCTTGTGCCCCCGTTATAAATAGTGTTGAGCGAGCACTAAAATGCTCGGGTGCTCGAAGCTCGGCCCAAGCTCGCCGTGATACTCGGGTGCTCGACCTGAGCAACGAGCCCATGTTAGTCTATGGGAGACCCGAGCATTTTTGCGGAGGCACCCCCGGCAGTCTGTAGAAAGCCTAAAAAGTGCCCAAAATGATAGTGACAGTGCTCAGATGACATGGGGACAGCATGGGGATCGCCCCAGGAAGCATTTCTGACCCCCAGGTCACTGTTGTCAACAACGTGGTCAGAGGTATTAAGCCACTTTTACAGGCTCATAAGAAAATGTTCAAAAACGAAAGTGAAACATTTTTCCTGTGAAATATGTTAAGGAATTTCTTTTCCAGGGTAAAGACTTGTGTATAAGGTAAAATAAATAACCAAAAACAAAAATACTCCTCCACACCTTGGGCTATGTTCACAAGTAGCATTTTTTATGCGTTTTTGCACTTTTGTATTGCTTTCAACTGTGACAAATGCATTCACCGGGAAATGTCATTTTAACATTTTACAACCTTATCTGGCCATGTGCTGTGTGACACATGCATATAGTGCTGAAAAGACATGGGAACAGCATGGGGAAGACCCCTGGAAGGATCTCTGACTCCCAGGTCACTGCCTAAAAGTGTGCCCATCAGAAGTGATCCTTGCCGCATCAGAAGATGCAGACTTGCAACTATCCCCGTGCAAGTCCTTGTCCCAGGGCAGTGTTCAATTATACCTCCCCCATTCCTTGCAATGCAAGCGCAAATATGCAGCCAACCACCCACCCACCCCCAGGCTGCAATACCATACTGCTAGCTTGCACTTGAAATTGGGCCTTTTAGTTTTGAGGAGGCCGAAGCTGGCCACTACCTCATGGCTGCTTCGGCAGCGAGGTATCCATACTCAGTCCCCAGCCGCCCGGCGGCCGGGTGTCCACACCTGGTCCCCAGCCGCCTGGGGGCGGCGGGGTGTCCATAGACGGTCCCCAGCCACCCCGATTTCTCCGCGGAACATCCCGACACACTTTTCTTAGACTGGCCTGCTTTAGGGCAGCATTGGACAAGCCCACTAGAGAAACCGACTCCATCAGGGGAGGTGAGAATGCCAAGGTGAGGAGCATGATGATGACAGAAGTTAGCATTTGCTTTGTTTTGTTGGAATGCAAGCATAAGTGTGCAACCTGCCACCAACCCACCCCGAGGCTGCAATACCATACTGCTAGCATGCGTGCACTTGAAATTGGGCCTTTTAGGCATGTGGAGGCCAGAGCTGGCTACTACCTCATGGGTGCTTCGGCAGCGAGGTATCGATACTCAGTCCCCAGCCGCCCGGCGGCCGGGTGTCCATGCTCGGTCCCCAGCCGCCAGGGGGCGGCCGGGTGTCCACACTCGGTCCCTAGCCGCCCCGCGGCCAGGTGTCCATAAACGGTTCCAAGCCGCCCCGATTTCTCCGCGGAACATCCCCACACACTTTTCTTAGACTGGCCTGCTTTAGGGCAGCATTGGACGAGCCCACCAAAGAACCCGACTTCTCCGGTGGGCCCTGGCTTCTTTATCAGGGGAATTGAGAGTGCCAAGGTGAGGAGCATGATGAGGATGATAGAAGTTAGCATCTGCTTTGTTTTCAAGGAATGCAAGCGCATGTATGTAGTAGCGGCTAGGCCTGAGGTGGTCAGCGTTTTGGCGCATATCCTACCTCCTCCGAGGATTGCTGGATGTTTTCCTGCTACTATCCAAGTTCTATGACTCTCGTTAAAACAAAGCTTCAAGTGATAAATGATGGATGAGGTAGTGGCAAAGGAGAAAGAGCAGGAGGAACAGGGACCATTCACATCAATATCAGGCCAGTCAACCACATATGTCTTGTAGGATATGTTTCTGTAACAAAAGGAGCGGTTTGGCTACACAGTTATAGGGCATACAGTGAGTGCAATGCCTACCAAAACTTTTGAGGCACTCCAATGCCCCTTGGAAATGACATGGAGGTCAGAGGGCCTTAACTAAACCTTTTTTTCCATTTATGGCAACTGGGTCTCCTGTGCACTGTTGGCCTAAGCAGTGAATGGAAGGCTTTCCAAAAATTATAAGGAACTGCAATGCCCCTGGAAACAGATGTGGATTACAGCGTACTAAAAACCTTCTACCCATTAATGGGGAGTGTGTCTCCCTTAGTTTTCACCTTTGCATTGAAAAGCAAAAGCTGACTAAAATTAGGAGGAAATGCAATGCCCGTTGGAAGAGTCATGGAGATTAGAGGTAAGGTAATTAAAAACAACATTTCAATGCCCCTTGGAAGAGCTGTGGAGTTCAGAGTGGCTTAAGAAGACGCTTTTAATGCCCCTTTGAAGAGACGTGGAGGTCACAGTAGCTTAACAAGACGGTTTTAATGCCCCTTACAAGAGCCATACAGTACAGCATCTTAAAAACATTATTCCCATTATTGGGGAGTGGGTCTCCCATAGTATTTGCTTATGCCTTCCAAGCAAAAGCTTCCAAAAATTATGAGGAAATGCAATGCCCGTTCGAAGAGTCGTGGAGGTCCCAGTAGCTTAACAAGACGCTTTTAATGCCCCTCAGAAGAGACGTGGAGGTCAGAGTGGCATAACAAGACGGTTTTAATGCCCCTTACAAGACACGTGGAGGTCAGAGTGGTATAACAAGACGCTTTTAATGCCCCTCAGAAGAGACGTGGAGGTCAGAGTGGTATAACAAGACGGTTTTAATGCCCCTTACAAGAGACGTGGAGGTCAGAGTGGTATAACAAGATGGTTTTAATGCCCCTCAGAAGAGACGTGGAGGTCAGAGTGGTATAACAAGACGGTTTTAATGCCCCTCTGAAGAGACGTGGGGGTCAGAGTGGTATAACAAGATGGTTTTAATGCCCCTTACAAGACACGTGGAGGTCAGAGTGGTATAACAAGACGGTTTTAATGCCCCTTACAAGACACGTGGAGGTCAGAGTGGTATAACAAGACGGTTTTAATGCCCCTTACAAGAGACGCTCATTATTCTGGCATTTGGCAAATATTAAAAATGATGGTAATCCTAATTGACCTAAAATGGGAAAGGTTTATTCTGATTTCATGTCAGATATTGAGAAAAACATGCAGATGTGTCTATTTATACAGTGTATGGAAACTTCTGATTTCAACTCTGTATATATATATATATATATATATATATATATATATGTGTATAATATATACACGGCGAAGCTCACACAACACAACACCCACAGCAGAGGAACTGGCTGCACACACACCTGCTCCTGTCAGTGCTGTGAGCGCTCCTCATATCGCTGCTGGCTCCGCCCCTCACATCGCTGCTGGCTCCGCCCCTCACATCGCTGCTGGCTCCGCCCCTCATATCGCTGCTGGCTCCGCCCCTCACATCGCTGCTGGCTCCGCATCTCATATCACTGCTGGCTCCGCCCCTCATGTCGCTGCTGGCTCCGCCCCTCATATCGCTGCTGGCTCTGCCCCTCACATCGCTGCTGGCTCCGCCCATCAGCCGCTCACAGTCCTCAGCAATATGGAGACATCCGCACTGATCAGAATCCTCGGGGGCGTGGCCTGTCACTGTAGTCACACAAGGGTTGTCATGGAGATCTCAAGGGAAGGCAGGTGGGCGGGGCTTAGAGCAGGAAGTAGAAGCCGTGCAGTGTGATTGGCTCCTTACCTTCTGCCAGTAATGGAGCAGATATATGGCTCCTATATAATGGAGGGGGCTCAGGAGGGGTTCCCCACCCAAAAGGTCAGGGGATAAATAATACTGGACATGAGCGAGGGCAGGAGGACATTATTCTATATTGTAAGAAATCTGATTTCTTCTTTCCTCACAGTTTTTCCTGTGCAAGGCCACATGTATTGTGCGATAATCTGTGAATATGGGGGGATCTGCTCCTCACATCCACATCAATCCCCCCACGTCTGAGCTCTCCCTTACAGGGGTCTTCTGCTCTGCACATTGATGCCGTATCCATGGAGATGACATCATGGCCGGTACATGCGGATCTCCCCGATGGGACCCTCATGTATCTGGAGGACGAGGCACTGCTGCTCCTCGGGGAGAGGGGGCACAATTCCTGTACACATGATACAGGGGCTTCTGCCATCTCTGGGCTGAGAATAATGCTGGCAGCGCGCAGTCTACATGATGTGAGGATTACAAGTCTGCAGTCACAGAGAGTCACACAGATGACTGCAGCCTTCAGCTTCACACCGGACAATCCCTTTAAATACATGTATATTGGTCTAAAAATACTTTTTACTATTTCTCTTCATGTAATATTTGCTCTGTTCGGCCTTTACCAGCTTTTTGTTTCCCAGCAGCACATTGATGGCTGCAGAATGAGTTAACTTGAGATTCAGTCAGTGAGCTCCTTATGATGTGGAGTTTCCAGCGCTTTTATTTCTGCGATGATTTATGACTGCATCAGAGATCAGCCCAACTTTCATGCTGGTCTGTGAACATAATCAGCACAGAGAAGGTCAGAATGAGCTCACTGATAAATTCTCAGTGAGCTCATTCTGCAACTAGCAATGCAAAGGAAATAAAAAAGCCAAATTGTTTATGAAACGTTATTGAAAAAATATTTGTATGTATATATTTAGCCCAAAATGTCTGAGTGTCCATATCCTTAGTACCAGCACAGCTGAGGATTTGGTATAATTAGGGGCGTACATAGGAATCATGGGGCCCCATAGCAGAAGTTCTAATTGGGCCCCCCCCCAAAAAAAAATTTAAAAATGTAAATAATTGTCGGAGTCACAGAAGAGGAGATCTCACAACCTTCCAGCCTTTACATAGTAATTTTCCTCCTGCTGAAGTCCTAGATCCCTTTTTCATTGCCCATAAAGTGTGGTGCCAACAAAAGTGCCCCCCAAACACGGTATGATACCCCCATGGTGAATTCCTCCATATGCACAGTATAATGACCCTACTGTACCCCACCTCAACTCCCAGGGTAAAGTATGATGACACCAACACAGTATGATCCCCCAACCGCCCCACACCTCTACATACTCCATAGAGTACAATGCACTCGCCATGGTCCTCCACACAGTATAAGGCACTCGCCATGGTCCTCCACACAGTATAAGGCACTCGCCATGGTCCTCCACGCAGTATAATACAGTCCCCATGGTCCTCCACGCAGTATAATGCACTCCCTCGTGGTCCTCCACACAGTATAATGCATTCCTTCGTGGTCCTCCACGCAGTATAATGCACTCCCACGTGGTCCTCCACACAGTACAATGCACTCCCCCATGGTCCTCCACACAGTACAATGCACTCCCCCATGGTCCTCCACACAGTACAATGCACTCCCCCATGGCCCTCCACACAGTACAATGCACTCCCCCATGGTCCTCCACACAGTACAATGCACTCCCCCATGGTCCTCCACACAGTACAATGCATTCCCCCATGGTCCTCCACACAGTATAAGACTCTTGCCATGGTCCTCCACACAGTATAAGGCACTCGCCATGGTCCTCCACGCAGTATAATACAGTCCCCATGGTCCTCCACGCAGTATAATGCACTCTCTCGTGGTCCTCCACGCTGTATAATGCACTCCCTCGTGGTCCTCCACGCAGTATAATGCACTCCCACGTGGTCCTCCACACAGTACAATGCACTCCCCGTGGTCCTCCACACAGTATAATGCACTCCCCCATGGTCCTCCACACAGTACAATGCACTCCCCCATGGTCCTCCACACAGTACAATGCACTCCCCCATGGTCCTCCACACAGTATAATGCACTCCCCCATGGTCCTCCACACAGTATAAGACACTCGCCATGGTTCTCCACACAGTATAATGCATTCCCCTATGGTCCTGTACGCAGTATAATGCAGCCCCCCATAGGGTAAAATGCAGCCCCCCCCACCCGTAGGGTAAAATGCAGCCCCAGTCCTCCAGTATTATCAGTACACAATGATTTAAAAAATAAATACATACTTACCGCTCCTCGTTCCCCGCTGCTTCAGTCTCTGCAGCTGATCACCTCAGCAGCTGCCAGCTCCACTGTCTGACACAGCGTGGCGCGTCATCATGCCGCTGCGTCAGACGCAGAGGAGGAATGATGGGAGAGGGAGTGTCACATGATGCTTCCTCCTCCAGGTTTTCGTGGGCCCCGGGCGAAAGAGTCTCAGTGGCCCCTTTAACACATCCAACCATTCATGATGCACAGATACAGCAGAGAAATTATAGATATAGATATAGTACAATGCCAAACATTTCACTGACTTCTTACATTTCATGAGTGATATCTTCTGTAAATTCTACAATAGCTCAGAAACCGGTGAATCCTGACAGCGCACAGTGCAGTCCGGACAGTATAGTCCTCCATACAGTGTAATTGCACCACATAGTCCTCCATACAATATTATGGGTACCACATAGTCCTCCATACAGTATTATGAGCCCCATATAATGCTCCATACAAAATACTGGATCCCATATAATTCACCATAGAGAATACTGCCTGGTCCCCATGTAATGCCATATGCAGACTGGACCCCATACAGAGGCCCCACAAGCAGGCTGCATCCTCCCCGGGGCGCCCACAAGCCGGCTGCATCCCCCAGGGGCCCCCACAAGCCTGCAGCACCCCCCCCCCCAGAGGACCCAGAAGCCTGCAGCATCCCCCCCAGAGCCCCCACAAGCCCGCAGCATCCCCCCGGAGCACCCACAAGCCCGCAGGATCCCCCCCCAGAGCACCCACAAGCCCACAGCATCCCCCCCAGAGCACCCACAAGCCTGCAGCACCCCCCCCCAGAGCACCCACAAGCCCACAGCATCCCTCCCAGGGCCCCACAAGCCCGCAGCATCCCACCCAGGGCACCCACAAGCCCACAGTATCCCCCCAAGGGCCCCCACAAACCCACAGCATCCCCCCCAGGGCCCCAGAAGCCCACAGCATCCCCCCCAGGGCCCCCACAAGCCCACAGCATCCCCCCCAGGGCCCCACAAGCCCGCAGAATCCCCCCCAGAGCACCCACACGCCCACAGCATCCCCTCCAGGGCCCCACAAGCCCGCAGCATCTCCCCCAGGGCCACACAAGCTCGCAGCATCCCCCCCAGAGCCCCCGCAAGACCGCAAAATCCCCCTTAGGGCCCCCACAAGCCCGCAGCATCCCCCCCAGATCCCTCACAAGCCCACAGCATCCCCTTAGGGCCCCCACAAGCACACATTATCCCTGCATTATTCCCCAGAGCCCCTAAGATCTCCACAAGCATTAATTAACCCCACCAGACTGCCCTCCAGCATTAACCCCCCCAAATCCCTCACTCGCAAGTATCAAGCCCCCTCACCCCAAAAACAACAAGAAGAAAAGACATCAGACCTGCAATTAATAGAACAATCTCCTGTTTCTCAGCTTAGGATACTGACCTCCTCCTGCAGCTTCACCGGCAGCTCTGTCTCTGCATGAGACTCTGGCGTCTGGTGCTGAACTAGAACACGCCCCCGGAAATGACATCATACCTGGAAGGATCCCATACATTCTAGCGTCTAGGGCACGGGAAGAGGTAAGTATTGTGCCGGCCGGGGCCCTGAGCAGGAGGGGGGGCCCATGGCGCGCCGGGATGCCCGACGGCGAGTAAGCCCCCCGCCTGCTCAGGGCCCCGCCTCTTGCCTGGGTGCAGGAGGGGGACCCGATGCGGGGGTACACAGTGCAGGCGACTGCTATGGGGCCCCCCCAGCTCACGGGCCCCATAGCAGTCGCGTGGCCTGCCGCCATTGGCGGGACGCCACTGGGTACAATGGTGTCTGGCCTGGACAATCCTCTGTAAGGGAAACCAAGTCCGAACTGATAGATTTTCCCTGCACTGATACATTGTAGCAAACGGTCAGGACAGGAGGGGGATTGTCTACACTGAATACCATTGTAATAAATGCTCCGCTGCTGTCAGGATTAGATTTTTTTCAGGTTCTGGATATTAACAAGAATGATTTTATTCTCAGACAACAAGCAGAGATCTTACAAATGGCAGAAAAGTTGAATAATCCTTCATTGCAGAGAGGAGAACTTTCCTCCTGTATCCGGCGGATCGTCCTGTGGCTGAGAACAGTCTTTGCGGAGCGATTCCTCCCTATGAGGGGAACGTCGGCGCGGTGGAGCTGCTGTATCAGCCACGGAGGGGAATGAAGAGCAAGAAAGATTTATCCCTCATCCTGGAGGATCCGGAACTGAAGAGTGCGGAGATCAAAGCTGAAGGTGAAGCCACATGTGATCTGTATACATCGGCAGAGGGGTCGTCACATGAGGAAATCCCCCCATATATATATGGAGATGGCGATCTGTGGGGGCCGGACACAGAATCGGTGTGTGGTGTAACCAAAGAGAACACTAAGTCAGCACAGGAGCTGTGTACACAAAACGGAAGCATTCTGCAAAGTTACTTTATTCTCTTTATCCCCTTCCCGACATCCGCAGAATTTAAGTGTCGCAATTCCAATGAGTTGTGGATTTTTGGTTCAAGTTGCCCAACGGGAGCAAAAAATAATGTGATAGAAAAGGATTAAAATTAAAATTTATATATATAAAAAAAATCCTTTTAAATTTCCTACCTCCATTTGTCAATACAAAGCAAGACTAAAAGATTATATATATATATTTATTTATTTAGTATTGACACACTGACAAAAAGTCCGATCTATCAAATCATAAATATATTAACCCCTACAGCAAATGCCCAACAGCAAAGATAATCTAAACACCCAATTTTTTTTTCTTTTTGGGTAATTTTACCTCCCAAAAAATGCATCAAAAAGAGATGAAAAGTTTGTAGACAGCAGAGAATGGCATCAATAACCCCCGCAGGTCGGCGAGCAGAAAGCGAACCTCGCCCAGATTCATCAGCAGAAACATGGAACAGATGCAGGGTCTCACAAAATGGTGACACAATACCGGGTTATTTATTACTGTTTGGTGACACCATAATACGGCAATTCTGGCTTCTTAATTTATTTTTCCGCTATTTAACGTGCGGTTTAAATAATTTGGGCTTTGATAGGTCGGACTTTTACAGACACGACAATATAAAATGTTTCTTTTTTAATTTCTTTTTTTTTACCTCGGAAAATAGGGGTGATTTAACATTTTTGTTTATTTTTTTTCTTTTATAAAACTTTTTTCTTTTTTTTCCATTTTTACTTTATTTTTTTATGTCCCCTTAGGGCACTTGAACCTGCCATCTCTTGACTGCTTATTCTATATACAGTAATCCTCTAGTAATGCAGTATACAGTTTATAAGATTAAGTCCAGACTGTGGATGAACTTCACAGGAGTACCAAGATGGCAGCCATGCAGGCCTTCACCATTCCCCTGACTGCCATTGTCATCCATTTCCTGGCGATAGCTCAATATAAATGCCGCTGTTGGCTCAGGTGGCCACAGTCTACTCAAGTCGCTGCTGTCGGCTCAGGTCACCGCTGTTCTGGGCTGGCTGGCAAATTGCACACAGTAGCAACCCATCCTTATTGAGTTTTATCTATGGCTGATTCATAAAGTGAGTAAAGGTTACAAAGCTTTAAAAAGATAAAGCCGGTGTTATGATGTAATAGTTGAGGTCAAATGCCGACTAGATTCTCATCCACTTCTATCAGTGGGCTACTCAGAGAGGTGTCTGAGACTCTAGTCAGCATGTGACCAGGCTCGGACTGGCCTGCTGGGGAATTCCCCGTTGGGCTCCACTGCAGGGCCAGCACTGACAAGAGAAGGAAGGCTCCTCCCACTCCTACCCTAGCACAGCTATGCACTTGTCTATACATCGTATGCTGTGTGTGTGGGGGGGTGTGGTTTGACTTGTCTATATACCGTATGCTGTGTGTGGGGGGGACTTGTCTATATACTGTATGCTGTGTGTGTGGGGGGGGACTTGTCTATATACCGTATGCTGTGTGTGTGGGGGGGGGCTTGTCTATATACCGTATGCTGTGTGTGGGGGACTTGTCTATATACTGTATGCTGTGTGTGGGGGATTTGTCTATGTACCGTATGCTGTGTGGGGGGGACTTGTCTATATACTGTATGCTGTGTACGGGGGACTTGTCTATATACCGTATGCTGTGTGTGGGGGACTTGTCTATATACCGTATGCTGTGTGTGGGGGACTTGTCTATATACTGTATGCTGTGTAGGGGGGACTTGTCTATATACCGTATGCTGTGTGGGGGACTTGTCTATATACTGTATGCTGTGTATGGGGGACTTGTCTATATACCGTATGCTGTGTGTGGGGGACTTGTCTATATACCGTATGCTGTGTGTGGGGGACTTGTCTATATACCGTATGCTGTGTGTGGGGGACTTGTCTATATACCGTATGCTGTGTGTGGGGGACTTGTCTATATACCGTATGCTGTGTGTGGGGGACTTGTCTATATACCGTATGCTGTGTGTGGGGGACTTGTCTATATACTGTATGCTGTGTATGGGGGACTTGTCTATATACTGTATGCTGTGTGGGGGACTTGTCTATATACCGTATGCTATGTGGGGGACTTGTCTATATACCGTATGCTGTGTGTGGGGGACTTGTCTATATACCGTATGCTATGTGGGGGACTTGTCTATATACCGTATGCTGTGTGTGGAGGACTTGTCTATATACCGTATGCTGTGTGTGGGGGACTTGTCTATATACCGTATGCTGTGTGGGGGGGACTTGTCTATATACCGTATGCTGTGTGTGGGGGACTTGTCTATATACTGTATGCTGTGTATGGGGGACTTGTCTATATACTGTATGCTGTGTGGGGGACTTGTCTATATACCGTATGCTATGTGGGGGACTTGTCTATATACCGTATGCTGTGTGGGGGGGACTTGCCTATATACCGTATGCTGTGTGGGGGGGACTTGTCTATATACCGTATGCTGTGTGGGGGGGACTTGTCTATATACTGTATGCTGTGTGGGGGGGACTTGTCTATATACCGTATGCTGTGTGTGGGGGACTTGTCTATATACCGTATGCTGTGTGTGGGGGACTTGTCTATATACCGTATGCTGTGTGTGGGGGACTTGTCTATATACTGTATGCTGTGTGAGGGGGACTTGTCTATATACCGTATGCTGTGTGGGGGGGACTTGTCTATATACCGTATGCTGTGTGGGGGGGACTTGTCTATATACCGTATGCTGTGTGGGGGGGACTTGTCTATATACCGTATGCTGTGTGGGGGGGACTTGTCTATATACCGTATGCTGTGTGGGGGGGACTTGTCTATATACCGTATGCTGTGTGTGGGGGACTTGTCTATATACTGTATGTGGGGGACTTGTCTATATACCGTATGCTGTGTGAGGGGGACTTGTCTATATACTGTATGCTGTGTGGGGGGGACTTGTCTATATACCGTATGCTGTGTGAGGAGGACTTGTCTATATACTGTATGCTGTGTGGGGGGACTTGTCTATATACCGTATGCTGTGTGGGGGGGACTTGTCTATATACCGTATGGGGGGGACTTGTCTATATACCGTAAGCTGTGTATGGGGGACTTGTCTATATACTGTATGCTGTGTGTGGGGGACTTGTCTATATACCGTATGCTGTGTGGGGGGGACTTGTGTATATACTGTATGCTATGTGTGTGGGGGACTAGTCTATATACTGTATGCTGTGTGTGGGGGACTTGTCTATATACCGTATGCTGTGTGTGGGGGACTTGTCTATATACCGTATGATGTGTGTGGGGACTTGTCTATATACTGTATGCTGTGTGGGGGGGACTTGTGTATATAAGTGAAGAGTCTCCGCGAGCTCAAAGAACACTGGATTTTGGCTGTTGGAGCTGAAAAGAGGACATCGGTAAACCAGGGGAGGAGTCCTGAGGAGATAATTTGCATATTCCCACTGCATTTTGGGGTAAGTGAAGAGTCTCCGCGAGCTCAAAGAACACTGGATTTTGGCTGTTGGAGCTGAAAAGAGGACATCGGTAAACCAGGGGAGGAGTCCTGAGGAGATAATTTGCATATTCCCACTGCATTTTGGGGTAAGTGAAGAGTCTCCGCGAGCTCAAAGAACACTGGATTTTGGCTGTTGGAGCTGAAAAGAGGACATCGGTAAACCAGGGGAGGAGTCCTGAGGAGATAATTTGCATATTCCCACTGCATTTTGGGGTAAGTGAAGAGTCTCCGCGAGCTCAAAGAACACTGGATTTTGGCTGTTGGAGCTGAAAAGAGGACATCGGTAAACCAGGGGAGGAGTCCTGAGGAGATAATTTGCATATTCCCACTGCATTTTGGGGTAAGTGAAGAGTCTCCGCGAGCTCAAAGAACACTGGATTTTGGCTGTTGGAGCTGAAAAGAGGACATCGGTAAACCAGGGGAGGAGTCCTGAGGAGATAATTTGCATATTCCCACTGCATTTTGGGGTAAGTGAAGAGTCTCCGCGAGCTCAAAGAACACTGGATTTTGGCTGTTGGAGCTGAAAAGAGGACATCGGTAAACCAGGGGAGGAGTCCTGAGGAGATAATTTGCATATTCCCACTGCATTTTGGGGTAAGTGAAGAGTCTCCGCGAGCTCAAAGAACACTGGATTTTGGCTGTTGGAGCTGAAAAGAGGACATCGGTAAACCAGGGGAGGAGTCCTGAGGAGATAATTTGCATATTCCCACTGCATTTTGGGGTAAGTGAAGAGTCTCCGCGAGCTCAAAGAACACTGGATTTTGGCTGTTGGAGCTGAAAAGAGGACATCGGTAAACCAGGGGAGGAGTCCTGAGGAGATAATTTGCATATTCCCACTGCATTTTGGGGTAAGTGAAGAGTCTCCGCGAGCTCAAAGAACACTGGATTTTGGCTGTTGGAGCTGAAAAGAGGACATCGGTAAACCGCGCGCCGGCATTTTGCAGCTTTTTTTTTTTTAAGCTTTTTTCACTGTTTTCAGAACATTAACAGTAAGAACATGGAAGAGTCCAGGAGCCATTTGGTGAGCTGCATATCCTGCTACATGTTCACAGACTTGCCAGTGGAAAAGCCAAACTTCACATGCCAGAAATGCAAGCTTGTGTCCCTGTTGGAGGAAAAGTTGCGAAATCTAGAAGAGAGGTTAACTACCTTGAAAATCATTAAGGAAGGTGAAGAGTTCTTAGACAGAGCAGAATTATCTCTTCATGATTCAGAAAGAGAAGAAATTCGAACTGCACCTGACGAAACAGAGGAATGGAAGCATGTGACCCACAGAAGCAGGAGGATCGAGAGGCAGTCAGCACCCATACTGCTCAGGAACCATTACCAGGCTCTCACGCAGGAGAACCATGAAGAAATACAGCAAAATAAGACTTTGCCAGCAATGAATAACCTTGTAAGCCCTCAGAATCCTCCTGGATGGAGAAAGAAGAATGTTGTGAAGAAAAAACGGAGAGTGGTGGTTATGGGGGATTCCCTGTTAAGAGGAACAGAGGCCACTATCTGCAGACCAGACATAACCTCAAGAGAAATGTGCTGTCTTCCAGGAGCAAAAATTAAAGATGTGTCTGACAGGATATCAAGACTCTTCAGACCTACAGATCACTACCTATTCCT
This sequence comes from Phyllobates terribilis, assembly GCF_046119375.1. Taxonomy (NCBI): domain Eukaryota; kingdom Metazoa; phylum Chordata; class Amphibia; order Anura; family Dendrobatidae; genus Phyllobates; species Phyllobates terribilis. Next base: position 147,912 of record NW_027363772.1, on the reverse strand, counting down.
GCTAATACATGTGGGGACAAATGACACCGCAGGAAAGGACCTGGAAACCATCTGCAGTGACTTTGAAGACTTAGGCAAGAAAGTGAAAGAATTGGGAGCGCAGGTGGTCTTCTCATCCATCCTCCCAGTGGATGGCCATGGAACAATGAGGTGGAATAAGATTCTACAGGTGAACAACTGGCTACGTCGATGGTGCCGTCAACAAGGATTTGGATTTCTGGATCACGGAATGAATTACCTATACGATGGACTACTTGCTAGAGATGGGGTGCACCTTACGAAGACTGGAAAACATGTATTTGGAAGTCGTCTTGCTACACTCATCAGGAAAGCTTTAAACTAGAACAATGTGGGAAGGGAAGCAAAAGGCCTGAAAAAGCCATACAGCTGACAAATACTATTGAGATCTCTGCTACTGGAAGTGGAAAGGAAGAACAAAGACAAAAAAATCTAAATAATAAAAATATGGGAGGAAGAGAAACCAATCACAAACTAAAATGTTTTTATACAAATGCACAAAGCATGGGCAACAAACAAGGAGAATTGGAACTACTAATGAAGGAAAAGGAATATGATGTCATTGGAATCACTGAAACTTGGTGGGACGATACACATGATTGGACTAAAAGGCTAAAAGGATACAACTTATTTGCAAGAAACAGACTTGATAAACGAGGAGGAGGTGTTGCATTGTATGTTAGAAAAGCGTATATCTGCACAGAGATTGAAGCTTCAGAGACTGGGAGTTCTGTGGAAACTGTTTGGGTAAGAATACAAGGAGAGAACAACGGAAAGGACACCATTGTAGGCATTTACTACAGGCCACCTGGGCAAGCTGAAGATATGGATGAACTCTTTATGTATCAAATGACCAAGTTCTCCAAAAAATATGACGTAGTGGTCATGGGAGATTTCAACTATCCAGACATTTGTTGGGAATCTCTCTCAAGTAAAACTAACAGGTCAAGCAAATTCTTATCCTCTCTTGCTGACAACTTTATCTTCCAAAAGGTAGGGGAGAAAACAAGGGGATCTGCTACTTTGGATCTAATCCTTATAAACAGGGAGGAAATGGTTGAGGAGGTAAAGGTGGCTGGGACCCTAGGAGGCAGCGATCATGCTATTATAGAATTTTGGATAACTAGAGGAGGAAGACATGTGAAGACTCAAACTTCAAGGTTAGATTTTAGAAAGGCAGATTTTAAGAGACTCAGAAAGAGAATAGGAGGGATCCAATGGCTGGATGTCCTTAAGGACAAAAATGTCCAGGAAGGATGGGAAATTTTTAAAAATGAGATTCTCAAAGCACAATCGTTAACAATCCCGAAAAGTAGGAAGAATGGGAAGCATTTAAGGAAACCAGGATGGATGAACACAGAACTTAAACACATGCTAAAAAGAAAGAAAGAAATGTTTATTAAATGGAAAGAGGGAGGCATATCTAAAGAAGATTATAATGCAGTCTGCAGATCCTGCAGGGCACGTATCAGGTTAGCTAAAGCTGACAATGAATTAAGGCTTGCAAGAGATGTCAAAAGCAATAAAAAAGGATTTTGGGGGTATGTCAAAAGTAAAAGAAAAGTCAAAGATGCTATAGGATTTTTACAGGATGAAAATGGAGAAATGGTAAGAGAGGATGTTGAGAAGGCCGAACTTTTTAATTCCTATTTTGCATCTGTTTTCTCTCAGAAAGAAAATGTAACATCAACTGATCTTCACTGTCCTTTTAAAGGAATAGAGGAATCCAAGTTATCTGTAAACCGAAAGATTGTGAGGGAATATTTAGCTAACATAAATGAGTTCAAGTCTCCAGGTCCAGATGAATTACACCCCAGAGTACTGAAGGAGATCGTAGAAGAAATTTTAGAACCACTCTCCATAATCTTTGAAAATTCTTGGAGAACAGGAGAAGTCCCAGAAGACTGGAGAAGAGCAAATGTTGTTCCTATCTTCAAAAAGGGGAAGAAGGTGGACCCAGGGAACTATAGGCCGGTGAGTCTGACTTCTATACCAGGAAAGATCTTTGAACAAATTATTAAACAACATGTATGTAAGTACATGGATAAGAATGAAGTGATTAACCAGAGTCAGCATGGGTTTGTAACTAACAAGTCATGTCAGACTAACTTAATTTCCTTCTATGACAGAATCACTGACTGGGTGGATCAGGGAAATGCTGTAGATATAGTATATCTTGACTTCAGCAAAGCATTTGACAAAGTATCTCACACCATCCTTATTGAAAAAATGACCAAGTATGCAATGGACCAGGCAACTGTTAGGTGGATTCATAACTGGCTTAGTGATCGGACTCAAAGGGTGGTTGTAAATGGCTTCACATCCAGCTGGATGAATGTCTCAAGTGGGGTACCACAGGGCTCCGTCCTGGGACCTGTATTGTTCAACATCTTTATCAATGATTTAGATGAAGGAATTGAGGGTAAGCTGATTAAATTTGCTGATGACACAAAGCTAGGAGGGATAGCTAATACTAGAGAAGAGAGAGAGAGGATTCAAAAAGACCTAAATAAACTGGAGCATTGGGCAGCAACCAACAGAATGGTTTTTAACAGGGAAAAATGCAAAGTACTACATCTGGGCAATAAAAATGAAAAAAGCATATACAGAATGGGAGGAATAGAGCTAAGCAACAGTACATGTGAAAAAGACTTAGGTATACTAATAGATCATAGACTGAACATGAGTCAACAGTGTGATGCAGCAGCAAAAAAGGCAAATACAATTCTGGGATGTATTAACAGAAGCATACAGTCTAGATCACGTGAAGTCATTATCGGTCTTTACTCCTCTTTGGTCAGACCTCATCTGGAATACTGTGTACAGTTTTGGGCACCACATTTTAAAAAAGACATAGACAAACTGGAGCAAGTTCAGAGAAGAGCGACCAGAATGGTGACTGGTCTGCAAACTATGTCCTATGAGGAACGGTTGCAGGATTTGGGAATGTTTAGCTTGCAAAAAAGAAGACTGAGAGGAGACTTAATAGCTGTCTACAAATATGTCAAGGGCTGTCACATTGTAGAAGGATCATCTTTATTCTCATTTGCACAAGGAAAGACTAGAAGCAATGGGATGAAACTAAATGGGAGGAGACACAGATTAGATATTAGAAAAAACTTTTTGACAGTTAGGGTGATTAATGAGTGGAACAGGCTGCCACGAGAGGTGGTGAGTTCCCCTTCAATGGACGTCTTCAAACAGAGGCTGGACAGACATCTGTCTGAGATGATCCTGCTTTGAGCAGGGGGTTGGACCAGATGACCCAGGAGGTCCCTTCCAACTCTACCATTCTATGATTCTATGATTCTATGATTCTACTGTATGCTGTGTGTGGGGGACTTGTCTATATACCGTATGCTGTGTGGGGGGGACTTGTGTATATACCGTATGCTGTGTGTGGGGGACTTGTCTATATACTGTATGCTGTGTGTGGGGGACTTGTCTATATACTGTATGCTGTGTGGGGGACTTGTCTATATACCGTATGCTGTGTGTGGGGGACTTGTCTATATACTGTCTGCTGAGCCGTGTATCTAATCCTATGCTGTGTGATACTGTCTACTGAGCTGTGTATCTAATCCTGTCCTGTGTGATACTGTCTGATGAGCTGTGTATCTAATCCTCTCCTGTGCGATACTGTCTGATGAGCCGTGTATCTAATCCTCTCCTGTGTGATACTGTCTGCTGAGCTGTGTATCTAATCCTATCCTGTGTGATACTATCTGCTGAGCTGTGTATCTAATCCTATCCTGTGTGATACTATCTGCTGAGCTGTGTATCTAATCCTCTCCTGTGTGATACTGTCTGCTGAGCCGTGTATCTAATCCTATCCTGTGTGATACTATCTGCTGAGCTGTGCATCTAATCCTATCCTGTGTGACACTATCTGCTGAGCAGTGTATCTAATCCTCTCCTGTGTGATACTGTCTGCTGAGCCGTGTATCTAATCCTCTCCTGTGTGATACTGTCTGCTGAGCTGTGTATCTAATCCTCTCCTGTGTGATACTGTCTGCTGAGCCGTGTATCTAATCCTATCCTGTGTGATACTATCTGCTGAGCTGTGCATCTAATCCTATCCTGTGTTATACTATCTGCTGAGCAGTGTATCTAATCCTCTCCTGTGTGATACTGTCTGCTGAGCCGTGTATCTAATCCTCTCCTGTGTGATACTGTCTGCTGAGCTGTGTATCTAATCCTCTCCTGTGTGATACTGTCTGCTGAGCCGTGTATCTAATCCTACCCTGTGCGATACTGTCTGCTGAACCGTGTATCTAATCCTGCCCTGTGTGATACTGTCTGCTGAGCCGTGTATCTAATCCTATCCTGTGTGATACTGTTTGCTGAGCCGTGTATCTAATCCTATCCTGTGTGATACCATCTGCTGAGATGTGTATCTAATCCTCTCCTGTGTGATACTGTCTGCTGAGCTTTGTATCTAATTCTATGCTGTGCTAAACTGTCTACTGAGATGTGTATCTAATCCTATCCTGTGTGATACCATCTGCTGAGCCGTGTAACTAATCCTCTCCTGTGTGATACTGTCTGCTGAGCCCTGTATCTAATCATATCCTGTGTGATACCATCTGCTGAGCCGTGTATCTAAACCTATCCTGTGTGATACCAGCTGCTGAGCTGTGTATCTAATCCTATCCTTTGTGATACTGTCTGCTGAGCTGTGTATCTAATCCTCTCCTGTGTGATACTATCTGCTGAGCAGTGTATCTAATCCTCTCCTGTGTGATACTGTCTGCTGAGCTGTGTATCTAATCCTTTACTGTGTGATACTATCTGCTGAGCTGTGTATCTAATCCTGTCCTGTGTGATACTGTCTGCTGAGCTGTGTATCTAATCCTGTCCTGTGTGATACTGTCTGCTGAGCTGTGTATCTAATCCTCTCCTGTGTGATACTGTCTGCTGAGCTGTGTATCTAATCCTCTCCTGTGTGATACCATCTGCTGAGCTGTGTCTCTAATCCTCTCCTGTGTGATACTGTCTGCTGAGCTGTGCATCTAATCCTATCCTGTGTGATACTATCTGCTGAGCAGTGTATCTAATCCTATCCTGTGTGATACTGTCTGCTGAGCCGTGTATCTAATCCCGCCCTGTGCGATACTGTCTGCTGAGCCGTGTATCTAATCCTCTCCTGTGTGATACTGTCTGCTGAGCTGTGTATCTAATCCCCTCCTGTGTGATACTGTCTGCTGAGCTGTGTATCTAATCCCGCCCTGTGCGATACTGTCTGCTGAGCCGTGTATCTAATCCACTCCTGTGTGATACTATCTGCTGAGCTTTGTATCTAATCCTGTGCTGTGTGATACTGTCTGCTGAGCCGTGTATCTAATCCTCTCCTGTGTGATACTGTCTGCTGAGCCGTGTATCTAATCCACTCCTGTGTGATACTGTCTGCTGAGCTGTGTATCTAATCCCGCCCTGTGCGATACTGTCTGCTGAGCCGTGTATCTAATCCTCTCCTGTGTGATACTGTCTGCTGAGCCGTGTATCTAATCCTCTCCTGTGTGATACTGTCTGCTGAGCCGTGTATCTAATCCCGCCCTGTGCGATACTGTCTGCTGAGCCGTGTATCTAATCCACTCCTGTGTGATACTATCTGCTGAGCTTTGTATCTAATCCTGTGCTGTGTGATACTGTCAGCTGAGTTGTGTATCTAATCCTATCCTGTGTGATACCATCTGCTGAGCTGTGTATCTAATCCTCTCCTGTGTGATACTGTCTGCTGAGCTATGTATCTAATCCTCTCCTGTGTGATACTGCCTGCTGAGCTGTGTATCTAAGCCTATCCTGTGTGATACTGTCTGCTGAGCCGTGTATCTAATCCTATGCTGTGTGATACTGTCTGCTGAGCTGTGTATCTAATCCTATGCTGTGTGATAATGTCTGCTGAGCTGTATCTCTAATCCTACCCTGTGTGATACTGTCTGCTCAACCGTGTATCTAATCCTCTCCTGTGTGATACTGTCTGATGAGCCGTGTATCTAATCCTCTCCTGTGTGATACTGTCTGCAGAGCAGTGTATCTAATCCTCTCCTGTGTGATACTGTCTGCTGAGCATTGTATCTAATCCTCTCCTGTGTGATACTGTGTGCTGAGCTGTGTATGTAATCCTCTGTGTGATACTGTCTGCTGAGCATTGTATCTAATCCTGTCCTGTGTGATACTGTCAGCTGAGCTGTGTATCTAATCCTCTCCTGTGTGATACTGTCTGCTGAGCTGTGTATCTAATCCTCTCCTGTGTGATACTGTCAGCTGAGCTGTGTATCTAATCCTCTCATGTGTGATACTGTCAGCTGAGCCGTGTATCTAATCCTATGCTGTGTGATACCGTCTGCTGAGCAGTGTATCTAATCCTCTCCTGTGTGATACTGTGTGCTGAGCCGTGTATCTAATCCTCTCCTGTGTGATACTGTGTGCTGAGATGTGTATCTAATCCTGTCCTGTGTGATACTGTCTACTGAGCTGTGTATCTAATTCTATCCTGTGTGATACTGTGTGCTGAGCTGTGTATCTTATCCTCTCCTGTGTGATACTGTCTACTGAGCTATGTATCTAATCCTCTCCTGTGTGATACTGTCTGCTGAGCTGTGTATCTAATTATCTCCTGTGTGATACTGTCTGATGAACTGTGTATCTAATCCTATCCTGTGTGATACTGTCTGCTGAGCCGTGTATCTAATCCCGCCCTGTGCGATACTGTCTGCTGAGCCGTGTATCTAATCCACCCATGTGATACACTCTGCTGAGCTGTGTATCTAATCCTCTCCTGTGTGATACTGTCTGATGAACTGTGTATCTAATCCTATCTTGTGTGATACCGTCTGCTGAGTCGTGTATCTAATCCCGCCCTGTGCGATACTGTCTGCTGAGCCGTGTATCTAATCCACTCCTGTGTGATACTGTCTGATGAACTGTGTATCTAATCCTCTCCTGTGTGATGCTGTCTGCTGAGCTGTTTATCTAATCCTCTCTTTTGTGATACTGTCTGCTGAGCAGTGTATCTAATCTTATCCTGTGATACTGTCTGCTGAGCTGTGTATCTAATCCCCTCCTGTGTGATTCTGTCTGCTGAGCCGTGTATCTAATCCTATGCTGTGTGATACTGTCTGCTGAGCTGTGTATCTAATCCTATGCTGTGTATCTAATCATCTCCTGTGTGATAATGTCTGCTGAGCCGTGTATCTAATCCTATCCTGTGTGATACTGTCTGCTGAGCTGTGTATCTAATCCTATCCTGTGTAATACCATCTGCTGAGCAGTGTATCTAATCCTATATTGTGTGATACTGACTGCTGAGCTGTGTATCTAATCCTCTCCTGTGTGATACTGTGTGCTGAGCTGTGTATCTAATCCTATCCTATGTGATACTGTCTGCTGAGCAGTGTATCTAATACTCTCCTGTGTGATACCGTCTGCTGAGCTGTGTATCTAATCCTCTCCTGTGTGATACTGTCTGCTGAGCTGTGTATCTAATCCTACCCTGTATGATACTGTCTACTGAGCTGTGTATCTAATCCTCTCCTGTGTGATACTGTCTGATGAACTGTGTATCTAATCCTGTCCTATGTGATACTGTCAGCTGAGCCGTGTATCTAATCCTTTCCTGTGTGATACTGTCTGCTGAGCTGTATCTCTAATCCTCTCCTGTGTGATACTGTCTGCTGAGCAGTGTGTCTAATCCTTTCCTGTGCGATACTGTCTGCTGAGCTGTGTATCTAATCCTCTCCTGTGTGATACTGTCTGCTGAGCAGTGTATCTAATCTTATACTCTGTGATACTGTCTCCTGAGCTGTGTATCTAATGCCCTCCTGTGTGACACTGTCTGCTGAGCTGTGTATCTAATCATCTCCTGTGTGATACTGTCTGCTGAGCCGTGTATCTAATCCTATGCTGTGTGATAGTCTGCTGAGCAGTGTATCTAATCTTATACTGTGTGATACTGTCTGCTGAGCTGTGTATCTAATCCCCTCCTGTGTGATACTGTCTGCTGAGCTGTGTATCTAATCCTCTCCTGTGTGATACTGTCTGCTGAGCTGTGTATCTAATCCTCTCCTGTGTGATACTGTCTGCTGAGCTGTGTTTCTAATCCTCTCCTGTGTGATACTGTCTGCTGAGCCATGTATCTAATCCTCTCCTGTGTGATACTATCTGCAGAGCAGTGTATCTAATCCTCTACTGTGTGATGTTGTCTTCTGAGCCATGTATCTAATCCTCTCCTGTGTGATACTGTCTGCTGAGCCGTGTATCTAATCCTCTGTGTAATACTGTGTGTTGAGCCGTGTATCTAATCCTCTCCTGTGTGATACTGTCTGCTGAGCTGTGTATCTAATACTCTCCTGTGTGATACTGTCTGCTGAGCAGTGTATCTAATCTTATCCTGTGTGATACTGTCTGCTGAGCTGTGTATCTAATCCCCTCCTGTGTGATACTGTCAGATGAGCTGTGTCTCTAATCCTCTCCTGTGTGATACTGTGTGCTGAGCTGTGTATCTAATCCTCTCCTGTGTGATACTGTCTGCTGCGCCGTGTACCTAATCCTATGCTGTGTGATACTGTCTGCTGAGATGTGTATCTTATCCTATGCTGTGTATCTAATCCTCTCCTGTGTGATACTGTCTACTGAGCCGTGTATCTAATCCTCTCCTGTGTGATACTGTCTGCTGAGCCGTGTATCTAATCCTATCCTGTGTGATACTGTTTGCTGACCTGTGTATCTAATCCTATGCTGTGTGATACTGTCTGGTGAGCTGTGTATCTAATCCTGTCCTGTGTGATACTGTCTGCTGAGCTGTGTATCTAATCCTATGCTGTGTATCTAATCATCTCCTGTGTGATAATGTCTGCTGAGCTGTGTATCTAATCCTATACTGTGTAATACCATCTGCTGAGCAGTGTATCTAATCCTATCCTGTGTGATACTGTCTGCTGAGCTGTGTATCTAATCCTCTCCTGTGTGATACGGTCTGCTGAGCCGTGTATCTAATCCTCTCCTGTGTGATACTGTGTGCTGAGCTGTGTATCTAATCCTCTCCTGTGTGATACTGTCTGCTGAGCTGTGTATCTAATCCTCTCCTGTGTGATACTGTCTGCTGAGCTGTGTATCTAATCCTCTCCTGTGTGATACTGTCTGCTGAGCCGTGTATCTAATCCTCTCCTGTGAGATACTGTCTGCTGAGCCGTGTATCTAATCCCATCCTGTGTGATACTGTCTGCTGAGCTGTGTATCTAATCATGTAATGTGTGATACTGTCTGCTGAGCTGTGTATCTAATCGTCTCCTGTGTGATACTGTCTGATGAACTGTGTATCTAATCCTATCTTTCGTGATACTGTCTGCTGAGCCGTGTATCTAATCCACTCCTGTGTGATACTGTCTGATGAACTGTGTATCTAATCCTGTCCTATGTGATACTGTCAGCTGAGCTGTGTATCTAATCCTCTGCTGTGTGATACTGTCTGCTGAGCTGTGCATCTAATCCTGTCCTGTGTGATACCGTCTGCTGAGCTATGTATCTAATCCTTTCCTGTGTGATACTGTCTGCTGAGCTGTGTATCTAATCCTCTCCTGTGCGATACCGTCTGCTGAGCTGTGTATCTAATCCTCTCCTGTGCGATACTGTCTGCTGAGCTGTGTATCTAATCCTCTCCTGTGTGATACTGTCTGCTGAGCAGTGTATCTAATCTTATACTGTGTGATACTGTCTGCTGAGCTGTGTATCTAATCCTCTCCTGTGTGATACTGTCTGCTGAGCTGTGTATCTAATCCTCTCCTGTGTGATACTGTCTGCTGAGCTGTGTATCTAATCCTCTCCTGTGTGATACTGTCTGCTGAGCCGTGTATCTAATCCTATGCTGTGATAATCTGCTGAGCAGTGTATCTAATCTTATACTGTGTGATACTGTCTGCTGAGCTGTGTATCTAATCCTCTCCTGTGTGATACTGTCTGCTGAGCAGTGTATCTAATCTTATACTGTGTGGTACTGTCTGCTGAGCTGTGTATCTCATCCCCTCCTGTGTGATACTGTCTGCTGAGCCGTGTATCTAATCCTGTCCTGTGTGATACTGTCTGCTGAGCTATGTATCTAATCCTGTCCTGTGTGATACTGTTTGCTGAGCTGTGTATGTATCTAATCCCCTCCTGTGTGATAATGTCTGCTGAGCTGTGTATCTAATCCTCTCCTGTGTGATAATGTCTGCTGAGCTGTGTATCTAATCCTCTCCTGTGTGATACCGTCTGCTGAGCTGTGTATCTAATCCTACCCTGTGTGATATTGTCTGCTGAGCTATGTATCTAATCCTGTCATGTGTGATACTGTCTGCTGAGCCGTGCATCTAATCCTATCTTGAGTGATACTATCTGCTGAGCCGTGTATCTAATCCTCTCCTGTGTGATACTGTCTGCTGAGCTTTGTATCTAATCCTATCCGGTGTGATACTGTCGGCTGAGCCGTGTATCTAATCCTCTCCTGTGTCATACTGTCTGCTGAGCTGTGTATCTAATCCTCTCCTGTATGATACTGTCTGCTGAGCCGTGTGTCTAATCCTCTCCTGTGTGATACTGTCTGCTGAGCCGTGTATCTAATCCTCTCCTGTGTGATACTGTCTGCTGAGCCGTGTATCTAATCCTCTCCTGTGTGATACCGTCTGCTGAGCCGTGTATCTAATCCTCTCCTGTGTGATACTGTCTGCTGAGCTGTGTATCTAATCTTCTCCTGTGTGATACTGTCTGCTGAGCTGTGTGTCTAATCCTATCCGGTGTGATACTGTCTGCTGAGCAGTGTATCTAATCTTCTCCTGTGTGATACTGTCTGCTGAGCTGTGTATCTAATCCTCTCCTGTGTGATACTGTCAGCTGAGCTGTGTATCTAATCTTCTCCTGTGTGATACTGTCTGCTGAGCAGTGTATCTAATCTTCTCCTGTGTGATACTGTCTGCTGAGCTGTGTATCTAATCCTCTCCTGTGTGATACTGTCTGCTGAGCTGTGTATCTAATCCTCTCCTGTGTGATACTGTCAGCTGAGCTGTGTATCTAATCTTCTCCTGTGTGATACTGTCTGCTGAGCTGTGTATCTAATCTTCTCCTGTGTGATACTGTCTGCTGAGCTGTGTATCTAATCTTCTCCTGTGTGATACTGTCTGCTGAGCTGTGTATCTAATCCTATCCGGTGTGATACTGTCTGCTGAGCAGTGTATCTAATCTTCTCCTGTGTGATACTGTCTGCTGAGCTGTGTATCTAATCCTCTCCTGTGTGATACTGTCTGTTGAGCCATGTATCTAATACCGCCATGTGCGATACTGTCTGCTGAGCCTTGTATCTATTCCACTCCTGTGTGATACTGTCTGCTGAGCTGTGCATCTAATCCTCTCCTGTGTGATACTGTCTGCTGAGCTGTGTATCTAATCTTCTCCTGTGTGATACTGTCTGCTGAGCTGTGTATCTAATCTTCTCCTGTGTGATACTGTCTGCTGAGCTGTGTATCTAATCCTATCCGGTGTGATACTGTCTGCTGAGCAGTGTATCTAATCTTCTCCTGTGTGATACTGTCTGCTGAGCTGTGTATCTAATCTTCTCCTGTGTGATACTGTCTGCTGAGCTGTGTATCTAATCCTCTCCTGTGTGATACTGTCTGCTGAGCTGTGTATCTAATCCACTCCTGTGTGATACTGTCTGCTGAGCCGTGTATCTAATCTTCTCCTGTGTGATACTGTCAGCTGAGCTGTGTATCTAATCCTATCCGGTGTGATACTGTCTGCTGAGCTGTGTATCTAATCCTATCCGGTGTGATACTGTCTGCTGAGCTGTGTATCTAATCCTATCCGGTGTGATACTGTCTGCTGAGCTGTGTATCTAATCCTATCCGGTGTGATACTGTCTGCTGAGCTGTGTATCTAATCCTCTCCTGTGTGATACTGTCTGCTGAGCTGTGTATCTAATCCTCTCCTGTGTGATACTGTCTGCTGAGCAGTGTATCTAATCCTCTCCTGTGTGATACTGTCTGCTGAGCTGTGTATCTAATCCTATCCGGTGTGATACTGTCTGCTGAGCTGTGTATCTAATCCTATCCGGTGTGATACTGTCTGCTGAGCTGTGTATCTAATCCTCTCCTGTGTGATACTGTCTGCTGAGCTGTGTATCTAATCCTCTCCTGTGTGATACTGTCTGCTGAGCAGTGTATCTAATCCACTCCTGTGTGATACTGTCTGCTGAGCCGTGTATCTAATCCTCTCCTGTGTGATACTGTCTGCTGAGCTGTGTATCTAATCCTCTCCTGTGTGATACTGTCTGCTGAGCCGTGTATCTAATCCTATGCTGTGATAATCTGCTGAGCTGTGTATCTAATCCTCTCCTGTGTGATACTGTCTGCTGAGCCGTGTATCTAATCTTCTCCTGTGTGATACTGTCTGCTGAGCTGTGTATCTAATCCTATCCGGTGTGATACTGTCTGCTGAGCTGTGTATCTAATCCTATCCGGTGTGATACTGTCTGCTGAGCTGTGTATCTAATCCTCTCCTGTGTGATACTGTCTGCTGAGCTGTGTATCTAATCCTCTCCTGTGTGATACTGTCTGCTGAGCAGTGTATCTAATCCACTCCTGTGTGATACTGTCTGCTGAGCCGTGTATCTAATCCTCTCCTGTGTGATACTGTCTGCTGAGCTGTGTATCTAATCCTCTCCTGTGTGATACTGTCTGCTGAGCCGTGTATCTAATCCTATGCTGTGATAATCTGCTGAGCAGTGTATCTAATCTTATACTGTGTGATACTGTCTGCTGAGCTGTGTATCTAATCCTCTCCTGTGTGATACTGTCTGCTGAGCAGTGTATCTAATCTTATACTGTGTGGTACTGTCTGCTGAGCTGTGTATCTCATCCCCTCCTGTGTGATACTGTCTGCTGAGCCGTGTATCTAATCCTCTCCTGTGTGATACCGTCTGCTGAGCTATGTATCTAATCCCCTCCTGTGAGATAATGTCTGCTGAGCTGTGTATCTAATCCTCTCCTGTGTGATAATGTCTGCTGAGCTGTGTATCTAATCCTCTCCTGTGTGATACCGTCTGCTGAGCTGTGTATCTAATCCTACCCTGTGTGATATTGTCTGCTGAGCTATGTATCTAATCCTGTCATGTGTGATACTGTCTGCTGAGCCGTGCATCTAATCCTATCTTGAGTGATACTATCCGCTGAGCCGTGTATCTAATCATCTCCTGTGTGATACTGTCTGCTGAGCTTTGTATCTAATCCTATCCGGTGTGATACTGTCGGCTGAGCCGTGTATCTAATCCTCTCCTGTGTCATACTGTCTGCTGAGCTGTGTATCTAATCCTCTCCTGTATGATACTGTCTGCTGAGCCGTGTGTCTAATCCTCTCCTGTGTGATACTGTCTGCTGAGCCGTGTATCTAATCCTCTCCTGTGTGATACTGTCTGCTGAGCCGTGTATCTAATCCTCTCCTGTGTGATACCGTCTGCTGAGCCGTGTATCTAATCCTCTCCTGTGTGATACTGTCTGCTGAGCTGTGTATCTAATCTTCTCCTGTGTGATACTGTCTGCTGAGCTGTGTATCTAATCCTATCCGGTGTGATACTGTCTGCTGAGCAGTGTATCTAATCTTCTCCTGTGTGATACTGTCTGCTGAGCTGTGTATCTAATCCTCTCCTGTGTGATACTGTCAGCTGAGCTGTGTATCTAATCTTCTCCTGTGTGATACTGTCTGCTGAGCAGTGTATCTAATCTTCTCCTGTGTGATACTGTCTGCTGAGCTGTGTATCTAATCCTCTCCTGTGTGATACTGTCTGCTGAGCTGTGTATCTAATCCTCTCCTGTGTGATACTGTCAGCTGAGCTGTGTATCTAATCTTCTCCTGTGTGATACTGTCTGCTGAGCTGTGTATCTAATCTTCTCCTGTGTGATACTGTCTGCTGAGCTGTGTATCTAATCTTCTCCTGTGTGATACTGTCTGCTGAGCTGTGTATCTAATCCTATCCGGTGTGATACTGTCTGCTGAGCAGTGTATCTAATCTTCTCCTGTGTGATACTGTCTGCTGAGCTGTGTATCTAATCCTCTCCTGTGTGATACTGTCTGTTGAGCCATGTATCTAATACCGCCATGTGCGATACTGTCTGCTAAGCCTTGTATCTATTCCACTCCTGTGTGATACTGTCTGCTGAGCTGTGCATCTAATCCTCTCCTGTGTGATACTGTCTGCTGAGCTGTGTATCTAATCTTCTCCTGTGTGATACTGTCTGCTGAGCTGTGTATCTAATCTTCTCCTGTGTGATACTGTCTGCTGAGCTGTGTATCTAATCCTATCCGGTGTGATACTGTCTGCTGAGCAGTGTATCTAATCTTCTCCTGTGTGATACTGTCTGCTGAGCTGTGTATCTAATCTTCTCCTGTGTGATACTGTCTGCTGAGCTGTGTATCTAATCCTCTCCTGTGTGATACTGTCTGCTGAGCTGTGTATCTAATCCACTCCTGTGTGATACTGTCTGCTGAGCCGTGTATCTAATCTTCTCCTGTGTGATACTGTCAGCTGAGCTGTGTATCTAATCCTATCCGGTGTGATACTGTCTGCTGAGCTGTGTATCTAATCCTATCCGGTGTGATACTGTCTGCTGAGCTGTGTATCTAATCCTATCCGGTGTGATACTGTCTGCTGAGCTGTGTATCTAATCCTATCCGGTGTGATACTGTCTGCTGAGCTGTGTATCTAATCCTCTCCTGTGTGATACTGTCTGCTGAGCTGTGTATCTAATCCTCTCCTGTGTGATACTGTCTGCTGAGCAGTGTATCTAATCCACTCCTGTGTGATACTGTCTGCTGAGCCGTGTATCTAATCTTCTCCTGTGTGATACTGTCTGCTGAGCTGTGTATCTAATCCTATCCGGTGTGATACTGTCTGCTGAGCTGTGTATCTAATCCTATCCGGTGTGATACTGTCTGCTGAGCTGTGTATCTAATCCTATCCGGTGTGATGCTGTCTGCTGAGCCGTGTATCTAATCCTATCCGGTGTGATACTCTCTGCTGAGCTGTGTATCTAATCCTATCCGGTGTGATACTGTCTGCTGAGCTGTGTATCTAATCCTATCCGGTGTGATACTGTCTGCTGAGCTGTGTATCTAATCCTATCCGGTGTGATACTGTCTGCTGAGCTGTGTATCTAATCCTATCCGGTGTGATACTGTCTGCTGAGCTGTGTATCTAATCCTATCCGGTGTGATACTGTCTGCTGAGCTGTGTATCTAATCCTCTCCTGTGTGATACTGTCTGCTGAGCTGTGTATCTAATCTTCTCCTGTGTGATACTGTCTGCTGAGCTGTGTATCTAATCTTCTCCTGTGTGATACTGTCTGCTGAGCTGTGTATCTAATCCTATCCGGTGTGATACTGTCTGCTGAGCTGTGTATCTAATCCTATCCGGTGTGATACTGTCTGCTGAGCTGTGTATCTAATCCTCTCCTGTGTGATACTGTCTGCTGAGCTGTGTATCTAATCCTCTCCTGTGTGATACTGTCTGCTGAGCTGTGTATCTAATCCTCTCCTGTGTGATACCATCTGCTGAGCTGTGTATCTAATCCTCTCCTGTGTGATACTGTCTGCTGAGCTGTGTATCTAATCTTCTCCTGTGTGATACTGTCTGCTGAGCTGTGTATCTAATCCTCTCCGGTGTGATACTGTCTGCTGAGCTGTGTATCTAATCCTATCCGGTGTGATACTGTCTGCTGAGCTGTGTATCTAATCCTCTCCTGTGTGATACTGTCTGCTGAGCTGTGTATCTAATCTTCTCCTGTGTGATACTGTCTGCTGAGCTGTGTATCTAATCCTATCCGGTGTGATACTGTCTGCTGAGCTGTGTATCTAATCTTCTCCTGTGTGATACTGTCTGCTGAGCTGTGTATCTAATCCTATCCGGTGTGATACTGTCTGCTGAGCAGTGTATCTAATCCTATCCGGTGTGATACTGTCTGCTGAGCAGTGTATCTAATCCTCTCTCATGTTATGTCTTCATCTTTTAATATTTCTAACGGCACCAGGCAGGGATGCCCGCTTTCCCCTCTCCTTTTTATTCTTACACTAGAACCTTTACTACAAAAGCTCAGAGAGGAGGGGAGGATCGTTGGCATCAAATCAGCTGGTACTGAACATAAAATCGCAGCATACGCAGACGATCTACTGATCATGACCTCTAACCCGAGAATATCTGTCCCAGTTATCCTGACATTACTCAAGGAATACGGTGCACTATCAAATTTTAAGGTGAATCTTAGCAAATCTCAAGTCTTAAATATAAATATCCCAGAACCACAAAAAACACAAATGGCAATCGGGTCCCCCTTCACCTGGTCCCCCCCATCAATACTTTTCTTGGGAGTTGAGATTTCTCCAAACCTACAAGAACTTTATAAGTTAAACTTCCCACCGCTATTGCAGAAAATCCAGAAACTTACCCCCAACTGGAATATCTCATACATCTCCTGGTTGGGTAGGAAAAATCTCCTTAAATGTATGATATGGCCAAAAATAACTTATCTAGTGCAAGCCCTTCCAATCCACCTACCTAATTCTTTTTTCATTGACATACGAAAACTCCTCAGCCGTTTTCTGTGGCACAACCAAAAACCCAGACTTCCCTTACAAATATTATCCCTCCCCCACTCTGAAGGAGGTATAGATCTGCCAGATCTAAAGATACTTCAACAAGCCACTCATCTCCAAAGAGTCGTGGATGGATCAGGCTCCCACCACAGAAGCAATGGATTAAAGTAGAAGAAACAATCCTTAAATTCCCCCTTAGACAGCTCATCCTCACGCCCTCAAGTAGTACTAGGTATACATCAATTAAAAACCCTTTCACCGCCACTACTTTTAAAATCTGGTCCAATCCCCATATAAGACAAATATGCTCCCCGTTTCCCTCCCCTCTCCTACAAGTTAGAGACCTAGTTCTCTCCTTTCTCCAGCCCATAATGCCACAATACACAACTCAATTCGCAACTTGATAACACCACTCCAAAAAATTACAGATAATGGGGTCATGCCCTGCTTGGCAGAACTCAATCAAATGCTAGATACTATCTCTTTTCACCCCTTTATGTACCAGAAATTTATGTCTAACTTAAAACTAGTCTTTAAAACTCCAAATTATATTAGGGAAATGACTGATTTTGAAAAACTTATAGCTGCAAAAAACCCCTAAAAAAGAACGTTATCAGCTCTACAAAAACAATTATGCCTAGCCAGAACCCCTAAGAAACTGCCATATGTA
The DNA here is from genome assembly GCF_046119375.1 of Phyllobates terribilis. Lineage (NCBI taxonomy): Eukaryota > Metazoa > Chordata > Amphibia > Anura > Dendrobatidae > Phyllobates > Phyllobates terribilis. Next base: position 130,613 of record NW_027363772.1, on the reverse strand, counting down.
ATGAAGTGGGAACAGGATCTGAATAGGCCTTTCACCCCATCTGAAATTAAAAGATTACTACTAGCACCTAAAGTCTCCTCTAGATGTGTTAGAGTACAAGAGAATGGCTATAAAGTTCTCTCCAGGTGGTATATGACTCCATCAAAACTTCAGAAATGTTACAAAGGACTTGATCCTAACTGCTGGAGATGCTCTTCTGATGTGGGCACTATGCTCCACATGTGGTGGAACTGTACATTGATTAAGCCCTTCTGGACAAAAATAATTCAAACTATTAGGCTGAGTTCACACGATGCGTTTTTCGTGCGTTTCCGCGGCGTTTTTGCAGTTGCGTAAACGCCGCGGAAAAGCATGAAAAACGCATGGTAGAAGGGAAGCAATGTTCCCCAATTGAAATCCGCATGTACTGTGCCCATGATGCGGATTTTTCCTGCGGCCAGCAGGGTATGACGAGAGGTGAGTATTTCAAACACCGTAAAGCACGGGGGGGGGGGGGGTTACACCGGGCCCCCCCAACTCACAGGCCCAATAGCGTTCCAGTGTCCCCAACTGTGAGTGGGGCCCCCCTCTTGCCCGGGGCCCTGGCACTTGCCCTGGTGCAATGGGTGGATATGCCGGCTCTGGCCCTGTAGCTGGTGCAGGATCAGTCTGGGGCAGGGGTCTGTATAGTAAGGTCTGAAGTGTCTCTATCTCAGGTCCGATGTGATTTGAACATTCATACAGATCGAGAGCCGATGATCTCACACTGACAGCACGACCCCAACCTGCTTGAAGGGTCCATCTGCTACAATAAATCTTTCTGATCCTCAGCAGAGCGACCATAGATAACATTCAGGATCTGGCCCTGGACTTGTCAGGAGGTGAGCAGCGTCCTGCCACTTCCACACTCTACAAAAAGTATAAATCTCCTGTCCTGACCACTATCCGGAGCTCAGGCTAAGGCCACGGCCCCACTATCAGTATTTGGTCAGTATATTTTCTCAGGAGTGGGAGCCAAAACCAGGTCAGTAACAATCAGAGAAAAGGTATAATAGAAACAAGTCACCAATTCTGCATTTATCACCAACTCCTGGTTTTGTCTCCCACTCCTGTGATAAAATACTGACCGAATACTGACCAAATACTGATAGTGTGGTCGTGGCCTTACAAGAATCAAAGATGTCTGCCCTCTCGTACTGCTCAGCGGCTGAAGCTTCTCTCCGGCAGGCATAAGAACGTGGCCTGTGCCTGCTGTTCTGGGCTGCAGATGCCCAGCTGGCACATGTACACAATGAAAGATACAGGGCCGCCCTGCAGTCTGTAAAGAAGCAGCTGCTTGGCGACCGGCTTGGAGGGCATGTGCCCCTCTGGCCCACCTCGCCCCTGGTCAATATGATACCATCTTTTTCATTAGCTGGTGAGGTTAGAAGAAATTTCACTCCAAGACAGTGGATTTTGTACTTTATTCCAGTATATTTATACATAGAAAACATGGCAATGAAAAACAAGTAGATGCACGTGCATAAAAATGTCCCAACATTAATTAAAAAAAGCCTTTAAGATACAGATAATACTTGTATACAAAAATATTAACACATTCTCAAATTGTATATAAAGTGCACAAAAGTCAATAGCCCTGACATATAGTGTACACAGGGTCCCCCACATGGTATACACAAAATACAATGTCATCCAGGAAATAACAAAAAATAAATACATTTAATCTATTCTGAAATCCCATGTCTATACAAGATAATAATATGTAAAATTCTACAGTGTCAAAGAAATGAGCTAGAGACTACTACATGGCGATGATGCCTACGAACAAGATAATGCCCAGCGAATGCTGCAAATGATACAAATATTACCAGTCACCCAATTAGAAACATGAGGTCCGGGCAAGTGATTTTCTACAGTTCATTGACCTCTATGATGACATCTAATATTTTCAATCATTTATAGAGCGGGGTACATTGGGCCTCATTAATAAATCTGCTCACTAGAAAACTAGTAGCCCATACTAACCAATTAGAGCTCAGCTAAGGTTGTTTTAACTGACCTGGAAAAGTAAAAGCTGTTCTGTGATTGGCTGGGATAAGTAAAAAGGCTGTTTTAATAAATGATTCCCAATGTACCAAGCCCCGCCATAAATGTTATTGATTACAGTAGGGGCCACAATATCCCATGTGTATAGTCATCACATTCATCTTATTGTCAGCGGTTACCTTGGGACATGTTATATTGAAATGTAAGATGATATCAGTGGGGTCCATGAGGCAGAGCAGTGTGTGGTACGTGTGACATTTCCTAATATCGAGCAATCAATACTGTACCTTGGTCTGGAATGCAAAGTCTGCGTGGACAAGGAAGGGGCTCCCAGATGCCAGCTGTAAAACCCGTCGCTCCACCATCACACGCTCATCACCGTCAGCAAGCAGGGCTCTTTTGCCGATGATCTTAACAGCAAAATGTTTGCGGGTAGATGAATCTTCCGCCAGCAGGACCGTTCCATAGCATCCCCGGCCAAGCACTTGATGGAATAATAATCTCCTCTTGATGGTATCAGAGACTGTGCTTTTGGAGCTGGTTGGCCGAACACCGCTGCTTCCTTCAGCTTCTTCAGCCTTCTGCTTTAGATCCATGGGTTTCTGTCCTAATGTAATCCTTCTTCTTTTCTTCTCCTTTTTGTCCCCTGATGAGATGAAGATGGCTCCTCTCTTCTTGGCTCCCATCTTCTGACTTTCTACCTTCTCCTTTTCTTCCACTTCTTCTTTCTTCTGGACTGGTTGTTTTGTCCTGTTGACTGAAGACTTCCTCTCATCATCAGATGTGTCATGGGAAGGTCTTAGTCTCTTCGCTCCTTCTCTCCTCACCACGTTCTCCTCTACTTCTTCTTTCTTCTGGACTGGTGGTTTTGTCCTGTTGACTGAAGACTTCCTCTCATCATCAGATGTGTCATGGGAAGGTCTTCGTGTCTTCACTCTTTCTCTGCTCACCACAATCTCCTCCTCTTTTATATCCATATTATTGCTTTGCTTAGAGTTAGCCGACATCTCCTCCACTGTTGTTGGTCAATTCCAACTGTCACTTCCAACTGTCACTCAGTACACTTCATATGGAATCATCATGCATGCACCACCACTGGTCATGTGATCAGCATCTGACCAATGATATTTAAGAGATAAATGAACATTAGCTGAGATTAAATATTCAGGTAATATTCAGATATTCTGTGGAACACAAGGTGCCACATTTACTAAGAGTAATAGAACTGCACTAAGTCGCCAATTTAATTTACATTGTTACTACAGAGCATCAGATGAATGTAATATAATAAATATTAGCAAGATGTATGATTTCCATCCACTCTACGTATCATAGAAATACAGATGTACTATCTTTTTATATAGAGATGTAGCAGAAGCCATCCTGATTGTTTGCAGCATGCTATGGTGATGGAGAAGCATGCATGACTGTGCCATGCAAATGGTGAGGAGCACCAAAATGGGACATATGATTCACGTAGCCAGGGGCGTAATGTCCGCGGTCGCAGTGGCAGTCACTGCGACCGGGCCCAGGGGGGTTGGGGCTTGTAAACGCCAGCAGAAATTTCAACAGGATGTGTGTATCGCAGTGCACAGTCGCTTCGGGTCCGTGCGTGACAAATCAGGGGCGGACTGGGTCGGGGGCAGAGCCGGACTTGGGTGTCTGGGGCCCACCAGGGACATTGACTCCAGGGGCCCACCCGGGCCCACCCACCCTTCAGCTATTTGCAAATACCTGTTAGCCGTTATACCCATTATACTGGCGGCTCCTGCCCATCACTGTGCGCTCACCAGAACTGCGATGTACAATTACTGTAGTTTGCATTAAAGGGTTTTTATTGGTGAAAACAAGTTCTCAGCGATGCACAGGTTGGGAAGGTGATCACTTATTTATTGGTGGAATCCGCACTGTCAGAAGATTGTGGCACTTTGAGTATTTGGTGAGATTTTTACCTCTGTATTTATAAGACAAAATCAGGAGTGGAGCAATCCGAGGTCATGTTTTATGCATTTCTCACCCACTCCTGGTTTTGTCTTATAAATACAGAGGTGAAAATCTCACCAAATGCCAACTTGCTTTCTCTGGTGAACCTCTGTAACTGCATCTCTGCTGCTGTGTAATAGTCACAGGGCAGGGAGGGGTTAAACATCCAAGTATTTAATATCTATTGGAAATAAAGAGGTTTCCCCTTATTGATATCAGATAAAACAAATGACCAACCACAATCCACTCTACCAAGACCAATATTACCAGATAGAAGGCAGAAATACCACCACACCGTGACCAGATCACATATTACCACCACATAGTGCCCAAATAATGCCACATACAAGGCACAAATACCGCCACACCATGACCAAAGCACATAATACCACCACATAGTGATCAAATGCTACCAGATACAAGGTATAAATACTGACACACCATGAGACCACATATTACCACCACATAGTGACTGAATAATACAACATAGAAGGGACAAATATCGTCATGTCATGACCAAAGCACATAATGCCACCACATAGTGACAAATAATGCTAAAATAATAAAAATGTAAAAAAGCTCAGTATATTGGGTCAGTGTACAAGTTATACAGTGATAACCAGTGACATTATGCACAGGAGCTCTGTATATAGTGTACAGGTTATACAGTCATCACCAGTGACATTATACACAGAAGCTCTGTATATAGTGTCAGTGTACAGGTAATGCAATGATCACCATTGATATTATACACAGGAGCTCTGTATATAGTGTACAGGTAATACAGTGATCACCAGTGACATTATACACAGGAGCTCTGTATATAGTTTCAGTGTACAGGTAATACAGTGATCACCAGTGACATTATGCACAGGAGCTCTGTATATAGTGTCAGTGTGTGTGTATAGGTAATACACATACTCACCAGTGATGTCTCTAGGTGAAGTTCTTTATCTGCAGACCGATATATCACATCTTCTATGCAGGACTTATCTCTGCAGAAAATAACATAGTTAGCTATAACTGATCACTTCGAGAGCACAATCCACACTTTTCCCAAGATTTCTACACTGCATGAAATGACAAAATGCAACATAGTGCCGCACTACACAGTAAAAATAAAACACAAAATACATTTAGGGACTCCATCTTTAATAAAAAAAAAACATCATGAGAGATCAGAGATTATGGGGCCCAGTCAGGGATCGTACATAGAAATCATGTGGCTCAGTCAGGGGCTTATACAGAAATCATGGGGCCAATCAGGCTAGGGGTGTACATAGAGATCATGGGGCCCAGTCAGCGGCGTACATAGAGATCATGGGGCCCAGTCAGCGGCGTACATAGAGATCATGGGGCCAATCAGGTTAGGGGTGTACATAGAGATCATGGACCCCCTCAGCGGCGTACATAGAGATCATGGGGCCCAGTCAGCGGAGTACATAGAGATCATGGGGCCCAGTCAGCGGCGTACATAGAGATCATGGGGCCCAGTCAGCGGTGTACATAGAGATCATGGGGCCCAGTCAGCGGCGTACAAAGAGATCATGGGGCCGAGTCAGCGGCGTACATAGAGATCATGGGGCCGAGTCAGCGGCGTACATAGAGATCATGGGGCCCAGTCAGGGATCGTACATAGAGATCATGGGGCCCAGTCAGGGATCGCACATAGAGATCATGGGGCCCTATGAGGTGAGGCTCTCACCTCCTCAGGGAGCTCTCACAGGGCATCACAGGCCTTAGTATGAAGCAATACTAGAAGACTTGTGGTATTGCTTCATACTAAGGCCTATGATGCCCTGTGGGAGCTCCTGAGGGCACCATACTGGCGAGGTGAGATCCTCACTTGGCAGTAGTAGGAGCAGCATCTCCATAGTGTGGCATTCACATCACACTACATGCTGCACTGTACAGGACTCCCAGCCGGCAGCAGGACAGATGAGGAGGTAACTGTCTGGGACCAGCGCCGGACTGGAGTACCTGGGGCCCACCAGGAAAAAATCAATCTTGGGGCCCACCAGCACCATGCAGTTACCGTATATAGGAATAACATAAGTCCACAAACTCTTTCAAAATGAATCAACTTTATTAACCAATAAATCTCTGCTGCTGTGTAGTAGTCACAACACAGGGAGAGGTTAAACATCCAAGTATTTAATATGTATTGCAAATAAAGAATGTTCCCATTCTTAATATCCGAAAAAACAAATGACTGACAACAATCCACTATACCTAGACTAATAATACCATATAGAAGAGAGAAATACCGCCACACCATGACCAGAACACATACCACCACATAGTGATCAAATACTACCAAGTACAAGGTATATATACTGCCACACCATGAGAAGACCACATATTACCACAACATAGTGACTGTCTGAATAATACCACATACAAGGGACAAATACCGCCACGCCATGACCATGGCACATAATGGCACCAGATAGTGACTGATAATGAAAATGTAAAAAAGCTCTGTATATAGAGTCAGTGTACAGATAATGTAGAGATTATCAGTGACATTATACACAGGAGCTCTGTGTATAGTGTCAGTGTAGAGGTAATACAGTGATCATCAGTGACATTATACACAGGAGCTCTGTATATAGTGTCAGTGTACAGGTAATACAGTGATCACCAGTGACATTATACACAGGAGCTGTGTATATAGTGTATAGGTAATACAGTGATCACCAGTGACATTATACACAGGAGCTCTGTATATAGTGTATAGGTAATATAGTGATCACCAGTGACATTATACATAGGAGCTCTGTATATAGTGTCAGTGTACAGGAAATACAGGGATCACCAGTGACATTATACACAGGAGCTCTGTATATAGTGTCAGTGTACAGGTAATATAGTGATCACCAGTGACATTATGCATAGGAGCTCTGTATATAGTGTCAGTGTACAGGTAATATAGTGATCACCAGTGACATTATGCATAGGAGCTCTGTATATAGTGTCAGTGTACAGGTAATATAGTGATCACCAGTGACATTATGCACAGGAGCTCTGTATATGGTGTCAGTGTACAGGTAATATAGTGATCACCAGTGACATTATACACAGGAGCTCTGTATATAGTGTCAGTGTACAGGTAATATAGTGATCACCAGTGACATTATACACAGGAGCTCTGTGTATGGTGTCAGTGTACAGGTAATACAGGGATCACCAGTGACATTATGCACAGCTCTGTATATAGTGTCAGTGTGTGTGTGTATAGGAAATACAGGGATCACTAGTGACATTATACACAGGATCTCTGTATATAGTGTCAGTGTACAGGTAATACAGTGATCACCAGTGACATTATGCACAGGAGCTCTGTATATAGTGTCAGTGTGTGTGTGTATAGGCAATACACATACTCACCAGTGATGTCTCTAGGTGAAGTTCTTTAACTGCAGACCGATATATCATATCTTCTATACAGGACTTATCTCTGCAGAAAATAACCTAGTTAGCTATAACTGATCACTTCCAGAGCACAATCCACACTTTTCCCAAGATTTCTACACTGCATGAAATGACAAAAAAAGAAACATAGCACTGCACTACACAGTAACAGTGCTCCAGTGTCATTCTGTGCCTGCTCATCTGTCAGCAGACATATTTGTCTGATGGCAAAGATCTAAGAGAGATGAAGACAGAAGACCTATGGATTCCGTTGGGAGTGAGGATTTTTCTTTATTAAAGATGGAGTCCCTAAATGTGTTTTATTTTTAATAATAAAAAAAAAAAATTCTGTCTTTTTTTTTTCTGTTTACTAGAAATTGATGGTGGCTATGTCTAATTTGGCGTGAAACCATGAATTTCGGGCTTAGTACCAGCTGATAAGGCAAAGATGGCCTGGTACTAACCCTATTATTACCCAGGTTGCCACTCACCACCAGGGCCGCTGGAAGAGCCGGGTAAAGCACCTGGAAATGGTGCCATGATCAATGCGCCATTTTCAGGGGTGGCTGTGGGCTGCGATTTTCAGCGTGGAGGGCCAAGAACGCATGGGCCTTACCATGCTGCGAATCCCAGCCCCCAGCCAGTCACAGACGCCCATTCTCTGTGTCAGCGTCTGTGATTGGCTGTTGGGACTGTCACACATATAGAAGTGTGAAAATAAATAAATAATAAAACAAAAATGACATAGCACTCTGCAGAAATTTTGATTCTCAGCGCAGATAGAGGTGGCAGCCCGTAGCTGTCTGCTTTATCTGCCTGGTTTTACCTTGACTGGCGATCAAAAGTCAGGAAAGCCCAATGTTTTTTTTAAATTATTTAAAAAAATAATTTAAAAAAAAAATGCGTGGGCTCCCGCCATATTTTGATCGGGGGGGGGCTGGGGGCTGGGATTCTCAGCATGGTAAGGCCCAAGCATTCTGGGCCCCCCACGCTGAAAATGGCAGCCTGCAGCCACCCCTGGAATTGGCGCATTCATCGTAGCGCCATTTCCAGGCACTTTATCCGGCTCTTCCAATGGCCCTGGTGGGGGGTGGCACGCTGGGTAATAATGGGGTTAATACCAGCTTTGTATTATCAGCTGGAACTAAGCCTGAAATTCATGGAGTCACGCCAAACTACACATGGCCGCCATGAATCTCTAGTAAACAGAAAAAATACAACACAGAATTTTTTTTTTAATAAAAATAAAACACAAAACACATGTAGGGACTCCATCTTTAATTAAAAACAAAACCCTTGCTCTGACGTAATCCACGGATCTTCTGTCTCCAGCTCTGCTACATCTTTGCCATCAGACAAATATGCCGGCTGACAGAGATGAGCAGGCACAGAATGACACTGGAGCACAGTTGTCAGAGAAGTGCTCAGCTGGCCTCCAGCCGCCGACCATGTTTTGCTGTGCGTTGCAAATAATGCATACTTTCAAACACATGCCTATTTTTGCAATGCAAGTCTACGGTACATTGCGTCTGCACTGATTTACAACGGATGCGTTGTAACGCACAGCATAAACGCAATGTTAACCCAGCCTAACAGCAGCGAGAAGGGGAGACGGAGCCCTGGAGACCGCCTAGTCAGTCTACTGGTGGTACTATCATGCCCATTGCCCAGTATGTACTGCCAGCCTCTGTGGTATTAGCATTCAAGCTCACATGGCATGTCCTGCCAGCCAGCCACTGGTGTTAGTACTAGCATGATAGTACCACACACCAGTGGCTGGGCAATGGGCATGCATGATGGTACCAACAGTGGCTGGCAGGACATGCTGGGCATGATTCATGCCTAGTATGTCCTGCCAGCCTCCTTGGTACTATCAGGCCCGCCCACTATGTCCTGCCAGCCCCTGGTGATAGTACATGCTGCTGGGCATAGTACCAGTAACCAGAGGCTGGCAGCAGGACAAGCTGGGCAATGGGCATGATGATAATCATGCCCATTGCCCAGTAGTATTTACTGCCAGCCTCGGCCAGGGGTCCTCCCAGTCACCCCTCCCCCCTATCCCTTCCCCCCACCCCTCCCCGTTTCATACTGACGCGTCGAGATGAGCTGCAGCCGCTGCCTGGAGCGACGCAGGGTCCGTACTCCACAGCGCGCACAGGAAGCAGTCCCAGGGCAATGACGTCATCACCCTGAGACTGACCTCCTGCGCACGCGCCGGCAGTGTCGTGCTGCGCAGAGGAGGCAGAGGGCCCATCACTAATCATATCGGCAGTGCTGCGAACCGGGGGGGGCCCTCTGTTCACTGTACAGGGCCCAGGGGGGTAGGGGGCGGGGCCATCGGGACCCGGGGGTTTTCCCGATCCTCCGGTGGGCCAGTCCCCCCTGCAGAGGGGCATATGTATACATGCTGGTCGGCCACATCCCAGTGGTGCAGACACATCCACACTGCACCCTGTATACTTGTGCACTGCCGTCTGCTGCAGTGGTAGGAGCCGCCTGAATGCATCTTCTTCCTGCCGGAGAGGAGCTTGTGGGCCTGTGCGGTGAGGAGGTGGACGCTGCGCACCTCCTGAGAAGTATATGGCACTCCATGTATCTGTGCACATAGTATACCACTCTAGTGTATAGCAGAAAGGAGACATCGACCAGAAGAGTCCAGGCATGTGGGTGATGCTAATAATTATTATATTGATAACCAGGTGGAAGAGGAGGAAATGCAGAAAAAGGGGGGAATTAAAAACTATACGCAAAGGGGACGTCGAGACAGGAATTACAATTAACACCAGTGGGAATGGATCATGATTAGAACAGCAAAGGGATAATACAGAGAATCAAGCCCAAATTAATCCAGTATATAAAAATATATATACATATCATTAGTTAGATATATCTGTACATATGATTGTTTATCATAAACTTTACATAAAGTGCAAGTGCCTCCAAAGAATAAATCTACATAAATTATATATCTCATATGTGAACAAATACAGGTGTTTCTCACTAAATTAGAATATAATCAAACAGTTATTGTTTATTTCTGTTAATGCTGATGATTATGGCTATACGAGTTTCACTTTTTTGTATTGAAGAACTGAAATAAAGTAACTTTTTGATGATATTCTATTTTAGTGAGATGCACCTGTGTATGTATATATACAAGGGCTGGTCCCTTATTATTTGGCTGTCGGTGTGAATCCTGTAGAGCAGTGGTCGGCAAACTTTTTTGCACCAGGGACCCGCTTTAAGCAAGACCAGTTTTCAATGGCCCGGTGGGGGTGGGGGCGGGGCTTTGGTCATATGTGGGTGGGGTTATGGAGGGGTGGAGCTTAGTGCATACTTATCATATAATTATGACATTTATAATGAGAATGTGATTCAACTTACCATAGGTTCAGAATGAGTGGGAGCACCAGGCTTGTTTCCCTGGATCAGTGGGAGCACTGGGCTTGTTTTCCTGCAACAAGACGATCCCATCTAGGTCCCATCTGATGATGATGACCACTACTACTGCTACTGGACACAGCCACTGCTGCTATGAATTTTCACTGTTATTTGCTTTTTTCACTTTAACCAGAAAATCTGCTGCTGGGCCGCACGACACCAGAACACAGCTACAGGAGTCATAAGGGTGGGACACCTGACGTCATATCTAGCTGCCCATTAGCATCCAGAGCCCCTCCCCCTCCAACTCGCAGCTAGCAGGAGGGAAAGGAGCGCTGGACACACATGACCTGCTTGTCCCTGCTCCTGCCTGAGCACATTCTGCGAGTAGGGCCGCATGGCTAATTATCTATTCACTGCCAGTCCCTCCTCCTCTTTTCTTATAGGCTGCTGATCACATGCTGGCTTTCTCTCTGCTGATCCTCTACAACTGTCAGCGGCGCTGCGGACCGGCTGAAAAACCCCAACGGCCCGGTCCTGGTCCGCGGACCGGCGGTTGGGGACCTCTGCTGTAGAGAGTAGTGCACTGACTTGGGCATATGTGCTGTTGACAGATATGTATTTGTATCCACTTTAAGCGTTTTTAAAAAAGGTGACCACATGTGCATTGTACTCATGCTATAGCAGATGCAGATCCCACTCCTGATTGGCGTCCACCCGATGTATGTTTCGGCTTCTTGTCTTCGTCATGGGGTGGCATCATTCGGAAAGAGCTAAGAGTTAAACGGCCAACTATAGCCAATCAGGATGGAGGTATGTCTCCACCAACCAATGGGTGCTGAGGAGGCGTGGCTCGATACACAACGCGCACCAACGCTACGAGGAAACTATGTGACCTGTGATGCTGCGAGCACGTGATGGAGACACTTGATCGGGGGTCACGGGGCACATATAGATACAGTCGGGGAGGATGATGTGGAGACGTTCATGTGTATTGCCTCTTCAGCAGACATCTAATCTACTGATTGAGTGTGGATATATCGGATAAAGTGGAAAATCTTCTTAATTTATAATGATGGATAACGAGTATAGGTTATATATTACAGCAATACACAGGAATAGGGGGTAGTGAGTGTTACATGTATATAAGCATAGCCGCTGCTTCTTCTTCGGCCGGGCCAGCACTGCAGCAGTTAACTTCCCTGTGCTGGCCCGGCCGCGTCACTGCTAGGAGACACGGCCCTGTGCGCGGCCGTGTCTCCTAGCTGTGACGTCACGCAGTGCGCACCCGGCCTGCAGTGCTGCACCGGAAAAGAGCTGGAGCCGAGTCGGGGGATGGTGAGTGTGTGTGTGTGTATGTATATGTATGTATGTGTGTGTGTGTGCAGGCAGATGTCATTGTGTGATGTCTGTTTATATGTATTTTTGTGTTTCAAATGTGTTTATGCGTGTATGTATATGTTTGTGTGTGCGTGACTGCGTGCGGCCTCCTGCTGAGTATAGATGGCGCCGTGCGGCCTCCTGCTGTCTCTGGGGGGGCGCCGTGCGGCCTCCCGCTGTGTATAGATGGCGCCGTGCGGCCCCCTGCTGTCTCTGGGGGGGGCGCCGTGCGGCCTCCCGCTGTGTATAGATGGCGCCGTGCGGCCTACTGCTGTCTCTGGGGGGGGGCGCCGTGCAGCCTCCCGCTGTGTATATATGGCGCCGTGCAGCCTCCCGCTGTGTATAGATGGCGCCGTGCGGCCTCCCGCTGTGTATAGATGGCATTGTGCGGCCCCCTGTGTATAGATGGCATCGTGCGGCCTTCCGCTGTTTATAGGTGGCGCCGTGGGGCCTCCCGCTGTGTATAGGTGGCGCCGTGCGGCCTCCCGCTGTGTATAGGTGGCGCCGCCCGCTGTGCATAGGTGGCGCCGTGCGGCCTCCCGCTGTGTATAGGTGGCGCCTCCCGCTGTGTATAGGTGGCGCCGTGCGGCCTCCCGCTGTGTATAGGTGGCGCCGTGCTGCCTCCCGCTGTGTATAGGTGGCACTGTGCGGCCTCCCGCTGTGTATAGGTGGCGCCGTGCGGCCTCCCGCTGTGTATAGGTGGCGCCGTGCGGCCTCCCGCTGTGTATAGGTGACGCCGTGCGGCCTCCTGCTGAGTATAGATGGCGCCGTGCGGCCTCCTGCTGTCTTTGGGGTCGGGGGCGCCGTGCGGCCTCCTGCTGAGTATAGATGGCGCCGTGCGGCCTCCTGCTGTCTCTGTGGGGGGGGCGCTGTGCGGCCTCCCGCTGTGTATAGATTGCGCCGTGCGGCCTCCTGCTCTCTCTGGGGGGGCCCTGTGGGCCTCCCGCTGTGTATAGGTGGCGCCGTGTGGCCTCCCGCTGTGTATAGATGGCGCCGTGCGGCCTCCCGCTGTGTATAGATGGCTACGTGCGGCCTCCCGCTGTGTATAGATGGCTACGTGCGGCCTCCCGCTGTGTATAGATGGCTACGTGCGGCCTCCCGCTGTGTATAGATGGCTACGTGCGGCCTCCCGCTGTGTATAGATGGCTACGTGCGGCCTCCTGCTGTGTATAGATGGCTACGTGCGGCCTCCCGCTGTGTATAGATGGCTACGTGCGGCCTCCCGCTGTGTATAGATGGCTTCATGCGGCCTCCCGCTGTGTATAGATGGCTACGTGCGGCCTCCCGCTGTGTATAGATGGCTACGTGCGGCCTCCTGCTGTGTATAGATGGCTACGTGCAGCCTCCTGCTGTGTATAGATGGCTACGTGCAGCCTCCTGCTGTGTATAGATGGCTACGTGCGGCCTCCCGCTGTGTATAGATGGCTACGTGCGGCCTCCTGCTGTGTATAGATGGCTACGTGCGGCCTCCAGCTGTGTATAGATGGTTACGTGTGCTCAATATTGAGTCATACAATTAATGTAAGGCTATGTGCCCACGATGCAGAAATGCTCCGGATTTTTTTTGAGCGTTTCCGCGTCTCCCTGGCAGAAAAAACGCATGTGGATTGTACATGCGGATTGTACATGCGGATTGTACATGTGGATTGTACATGCGGATTGTACATGCTTTTTTCCTGCCTGGGACTTGCTGATGTGAAGCGTTCTTCACTTGCATTTCCGCATGCGGGTTGACAAGCGATTTTAGCATCACTTGGAAAGTGCTTGACAACTTGGTCACACTATATAAATACATGCAACCGGCATGGATTTATATAGTGTGACCATTAAAGAATGGTAAAAAATAAATATATAATTACCTTCTGATGGCCTGCCGACGTCAGCGGTCGCGTGACCCGTCACATGACTAAATGACGTCACGGCAGGTCCTTTTCAGACCATCGCGAGCTGCTGGCAAGCCTGGACGCATCGGATAAAGACACCGGGGGCCATCAGAAGGTAAGTATAATATTTATTTTTTATTTTATTCTTTTTTTACAGGTTCTATGGTACCCGGGTCCGGAGGAGAGTCTCCTCTTCTCCAAACCAGGGTACCATCCGCACATTGAAGCGCATGGATTCTGCATGTACAGATGCAGTGATGCGGATTCCATGTGTTCTAATGCAAGTCAATGGCGGCTTCCGCAAAATAATTGGTAGTGCAGCGGATTTTTCCGCAATGATAATCCGCAGCAGAAATTTACACAGCATGTGCACAGCACATGCAGATTATCATTGGGGAACATGGCAGACCTTCTATCAAGCGTTTTTAAGCGTTTCTGCAGCGGAATTGCCACCACGGAAACGCTTAAAAAACGCATAGTGGGCACACAGCCTAAAAAAAATTATTATAATTAATATTGTGTTCTCCCCGCCTCAGTCCTCACTGCACAACGCTGAACACGAGCTCCTCATCACCAGTCCTCCTGTCCCGGCACAATGCGCGCACTGCTGCAGCAGCAGGTGGAATAGTGTCCACTGGACTGAGAAGGCCCCGCCCCTTCCGGTGACATCATGGTTCCATGAAATCACTCCTCCCCCTCAAGAAATCAACTCCAATCTAGACGCTCCGCTGCTGCTGAGGCGTGGTGACGCTGTAGCTGGGTGATTGCAGTCAGAGTAGTGGTGTTTGGTGTCTGCACTACAGGTAAGAAGATGGGAATGTGCCAAGGTGATTACTACATTCAGGACAATAAGTAGCTAGCTGTAGGTGTGCAGAATCCCACTCCCAATATTGTCAGGGTCTCGCACCCCCTCATGTCGTGGGCTGTCAGGCTCCCGCATCCCCTCGTGCTGTGGGCTGTCAGGCTCCCGCACCCCCTCGTGTCGTGAGCTGCCAGGCTCCCGCACCCCCTCGTTTCGTGGGCTGTCAGGGTCTCGCACCCCCTCGTTTCGTGGGCTGTCAGGGTCTCGCACCCCCTCGTTTCGTGGGCTGTCAGGGTCTCGCACCCCCTCGTGTCGTGGGCTGTCAGGCTCCCGCACCCCTTCATGTCGTGGGCTGTCAGGCTCCCGCACCCCCTCGTGTCGTGGGCTGCCAGGCTCCCGCACCCCCTCGTGTAGTGGGCTGCCAGGCTCCAGCACCCACTCGTGTCGTGGGCTGCCAGGCTCCCGCACCCCCTCGTGTAGTGGGCTGCCAGGCTCCCGCACCCCCTCGTGTCGTGGGCTGTCAGGCTCCCGCACCCCTTCATGTCGTGGGCTGTCAGGCTCCCGCACCCCCTTGTGTCATGGGCTGTCGGGGCTCCCGCACCCCTCGTGTCGTGGGCTGTCGGGCTCCCGCACCCCCTCGTGTCGTGGGCTGTCGGGCTCCCGCATCCCCTCGTGTCATGGGCTGTCAGGCTCCCGCACCCCCTCGTGTCGTGGGCTGCCAGGCTCCCGCATCCCCTCGTGTCGAGGGCTGTCAGGCTCCCGCACCCCCTCGTGTCGTGGGCTGCCAGGCTCCCGCACCCCCTCGTGTCGTGGGCTGCCAGGCTCCCGCACCCCCTCGTGTCGTGGGCTGCCAGGCTCCCGCACCCCCTCGCGTCGAGGGCTGTCAGGCTCCCGCCCCCCGTCGTGCCGTGGGCTGTCAGGCTCCCGCACCCCCTCGTGTCGTGGGCTGTCAGGCTCCCGCACCCCCTCGTGTCGTGGGCTGTCAGGCTCCCGCACCCCCTCTTGTCGTGGGCTGCCAGGCTCCCGCACCCCCTCTTGTCGTGGGCTGCCAGGCTCCCGCACCCCCTCGTGTCAAGGGCTGTCAGGCTCCCGCACCCCCTCGTGTCGTCGGCTGTCAGGCTCCCGCACTCTCCCCCTGTCGTTGTCTGTGGAGAAGATTAATACATATTTTCATTTTTCAGGTTTTCTCTTATAAAACAAGATCCCTGAGCTTCTGTCTTTGACCGAAAAAGTGGCGTCTGACAAGTCGCTGCTGTCTGCAGAAATTAACACAAACATGGAGGAAGCGCTGTATGAACAGATGCTGATGAAGGTACGAAAGATGAATTGGAGAGGCCAGCAATCACCGGGTGAATGTCTCCTCCGTCAGCCGCCGGGGGCGCGGCAGTCTCCAACATTTACCTAATGTGTATTGTTGGCTTTAGACCCCTCACAGTTGTACTATTTTGGTGCGGGAAAAATCAGTTTGCAGAACCATCCTGTTCATGTTACTCACTGATTCACACTTGTTGCCTCATTTCAGGCCAAACAGGAGATACAGAGCAGAATACCGAGCTTACCAGAAAGCAGAGAGATCAGACCCCAGCCGGGTGAGATGGGCATCCTCTGATTATTATCCAGATTACTTTGTGCATATTATGTGACAGATACCACAGTGGGGCAGTGGGGTCTTATTGACTGCAACGGTCACATGATGCAGCCAACGTGGGGGGTCACATAATTTCTTATGCAGTTGATTACATGTAAATGCTGCTTGGCTTTTGCCGATTTTATTGTGTTTTTGTTCACTTTTTGTTTTTATTTCTGTGTTAGGTTTCTGCATTAAAACTCGCACATCCAAAAATACCAAAATCTTTATTAACATCTGCAAGTCGAACCAGATCCCAGCGGCCCCGGACCTGACGGAGGAGGAGTTAGTCAGCATCCTGGAATCTGATGATCCCTCCGGCTATCGAGTCCCCATGAGCCTTGGAGAGCCCCACGTTGAAGTTGATAATAGTACGTTTTTTTTTAATACAGCGCTTCTCTTTTTAAAGGGATAGTCCAGAGATATCCTTAAAGGGGTTAAAATAGCAAGTATTACAACTTACTAATCCTCAATGGTCAAAGGTGCCATCTCCACAGGTTCTGGTAGGTCCACTTCCAGTCTGCGGAATAAAGTTTGACATCTTGTTGTTGACTTTTGAACTTTTTTGGTTTAGATTTGGGACTTAGAGGGATTGTCCACTACTTGGATTCCCCTTTAAGAACTTATACCACTTATTCATAGCAGCCCTACTAAGGTCAATGGATTGAGTCGGCACCGCAAAGTATCTAAGTCCTGGTGCACTTTGTCCTACAGGTGGAGGCAGCTGCACGGCGTACGATATAGTGATTAATGGCACCGTCTTTGAGAAAATTACGGTAACTGCAATTGCTTATTCCGACATACGAGCTGTCTGCTCTCCTTTGTGTCAGCTCCTTACTTTGTATTTTTTTTATTAGAATAATGAGCTTTTCAGGGAATTTTTTATCACCGTGGCCATGGAGGGACTAGAGAACAAGTACGAAATGGAGTTGTCAAGAGGTAACGACCGCATCACTGATATTTTCCTTGTTTTTTCCATCGACCACACAAGGACTTGTTCTTTCATGGAGCAAGTTTACCATATAATATATTGAACATTTTTATGTACCAACCTGTTGTATGGCACCGTATCAAATGCCTTTGAAAAGTCCAGGTAGACAACATCCACTAAGTTTCCCTGGTCCAACCTGAACTTACCTCCCCATAGAATCTTTTCAGATTAGTTTGCAGGACAGATCCCTCATAATCATATGTTTAGGTTATTCTTATTGAGGTGCTCCAGGTTAGTATCTCTTAGAAAACCCTCAAAGTTGTTGCCCACAGTACAAGTTAAACTTACCAACCTATAAATTCCAGGCTCAGATGTTATCCCCTTCTTGAATATTGGTACCACATTTGCTATGTGGGTGTAACCCTGGTGGATATGGACCCACTGCCCCACGGGAGGGTTGTGACTAGGTGTCTACTGGGTCTCCACTAGAACCTCTGGTGGTGAGGATAGACTGGGCCGCCGGTAGACACCAGGTACCACTTCAGTGCAGTTCCCGGGACTGCAGCAGCATTCCGGAGGTACCAGGGTACCAGACTCAGGAGAGCGAAGACAAGGACTAGGTCAGACAGTCTGAGATCAGGGCAGGAAGCACAGGTTCAGGATAGAGAAAAATGGCAAGGGGGACAGGGGTTTTTGATACCAGAAAACTCCTTTAACGCTTGCAACCTCTGTTGCTTGACTGCTACTCAAACAGTCAAATCAGTCAGTAAGAATTTAGGGAACTTCCATGGCGATATTTTGCATCAGTATTTGTTAGCAGACGCCAGGAGTGGATCCAAAACAGAAGAGGTGAAAGTGTTTCAGTTACTATTTTTCACTGTGTTTGTTCCCCTCTGGTTTTCAGCTTACAAATACTGAAACACTGCTGCTTGTAGTACTGTAATAGAAGTCCTTATTCTGAAGATGAGTTCTGTAATTCTTGTCTTCTCTGCTCCATCAAACTCCCCAGAGCAGGGGCAACCCCTGGAGCAAAATTTCTGGCGGCAGATGTCCAGACGTATGACCCAGTGATGTGTGATGGACCCCGACTCCCAAACAAAATGAATCAGACACATACAAAATAAATACACAAATCATTGCAATTAGGTGTCAAACGTTCTCAACTTTATTTAAATTTACATGACACCGAAAATGGCACAACCCTCGACTCACGAAGAGTCACCC
Source organism: Phyllobates terribilis (assembly GCF_046119375.1). Lineage (NCBI taxonomy): Eukaryota > Metazoa > Chordata > Amphibia > Anura > Dendrobatidae > Phyllobates > Phyllobates terribilis. The sequence goes on along the minus strand of NW_027363772.1, from coordinate 111,963 downwards.
TCCAGCGCTCAGGAGAGGAAAACCCCCTGTGGAGGAAACCTCTAGGGAACCATGGCTGGAGGGCTGCCCTTCCCTTGGGCTTAGAGAGTTAGTGCCGATATATGACGGAGTTTTAGAATTTCTACATATTTACAGAGAACGACATAACAAATATAGACTATTAATGTGATAAACTGGATGTGGGAGAGATCTGGCTGCGATATCTGTCACCACATTTATTGCTGGAACGAATTTAGTTGATCTGATTTCCCAGGTGGATCTACCACTTCTCCCTTACAGATCCAGCTCCGTCTCTCAAGATGTTGGGTACTTGGTTACAGGGGTTGCTCATTATGGATAACCCCTAATAGGATGCGTATCCCCCCCCCCTCCCAATTTATCACCCATTAAAGTCAACGATCCATCCATGAACTCCCAAAGAAGAGCAGCTCTTTGTACATAGTAACAGAAGGGGATCCTGTTTTGGGGACCCCCCCTCTGTTACCTTCCCTTCCCCCCGGGGTGTCTAAGAAGACAACCCCTTTCCCTGCTAGAACCTCCAAATTACACCAACATTGGCACATTACGTGGGGTGGTCAAGCTCAAGGTCCTCAGGCGCATCATCAGTAATGGCGCTGATCATGGCAGCGCGGCATTCTTTTATGGAATCTTCTTTATGACACTTGTTTATGCCCTCACAATAGTTGTCATGGTTACTACAAGGGCTATTACTGATGCTGGGTCCAAGTATTAACCCTTTCATCATTGGTAATTCACTTTCATTATGGAGGCAAATAACTGCACTTGTTACCAAGCAGGAGTCTTATCATTACGGCTTCCCTTAGGCACCATAAGAAATAAAGATTATAGAACATACGTACAAGTGTTTCAGGAGTGTTTTGCACTTTTTAGATCCATAGATTGGGCTTATAACTAGCACTTTACAAAGCGGAAAATTAAGAGGAAATTACTTGTAAAATAGTATTATAGGGAATTGCATTTCAAGCATTTTCCTAATGTGCATTCTGCATACTTGCATAGTTACATAGGTTGAAAAAGTTTTAACTTTAATGTCCTTGGTCTATCTCCAAAGTTATACATTTTCTATTACTAGATTATTTATAACCCACAATGTCATGTTTTGTTAAAAAAGTATCCAGCCCTTCTATAAATGCTGTTATACTATCTGCCATTACTATATCTTGTGGTTGGCATTCCACAGTCTGACTGCTCTAACTGTAAAGAATCCTTTCCTATTAAGTTGCCAGAATCGCTTCTCCTCCGCTTGTTACGAATGTTCCTGGTGCTTTGTAAGGTCCTGGAAAGTGATAAGTCATGTGCCAGTACTATGCATTGACCACATATGTATTTATACATATAAATGTATATTTATGAAGGAGATGATAATTACCCTTCATAGAGGTGTTACGATCATTCATAAATTGCTTTCATAGGTTTGATCTCCAGGATTAGGAGAGATTTTTGGTGTAAACGTAATAAACAATGAGTAAAACATCAAAGCAAACGAAAAAGGGTTTGTGACCCAAACTGGTAGGTGAGACCGGCTAGCCCCATATTATACGAGGTCACAACCAGGTTTCGCCTGAGGAGGGCAGCACTAATGAGTCCTCAGGAGCGCATAACCCTGAAATATGCAGCGATTCTACACTACCCATTATAAAAGGGTTTCATATGCTACTTACTACCATGTTTTAATTAAGATACAAGGCATACTTGTAAGGAGAGATGAAAAAGGTGATGGGGGACAACATATAAATATACTGAGGAACTCTATACACTAGTGGCCAAAATTGAGGCAACACCCCCAAGATTTATGAATTTTTAGCATTTTGCCAATACAAATACTAATTTCATGAATGTTTTTGATTTCACAGTAAAGTTTTTAAGTAGAAATAAAATCTCATATAGAAACACAATATTAGCAGGAAATTTGTTCATTTGTCAACAAATTGGAGACTATTGTCACTCAGATGACTGTCGGAGAAAAGCCATTGATTTGTCCTATTTTCATATCTAACACTAAATGTTAATACTCAGTTGGACAGCCCTCGGCCTTGATGACGGCCTGGCATCTACTTGGCATGCTATCTACCAGTTTGTGTAAATCAGATGGTGTGATGATATGAAGCCATGATGTGATGATGGCTGCAATGAGTTCCTGCTTGTGTGAAGCCCGCTGTTTTGACACCTCTCTTTTGAGGCGAGCCCAGAGATTCTCAATAGGATTGAGATCTGGGCTGTTTCCTGGCCAATTCAATAGCTGGACATTTTTGTCCTTGAACCAAGAGAGACATTTTTTAGCTGTATGGCATGGGGCTCCATCTTAAAATAAACGGTGTCCCTTCACCAAATACATCACGTGCCGAAGGAATGAGTTTAGGCTGAAGGACTTCCTTGATGTACTTTTCAGCATTAACTGTTCCTTCAATTACCTGCAGCCGACCACCTGCATCTCTGGACACGCAGCCCCCTACCATAACACTCAGAGGAGGCTTCATGGTGGGTACTGTACCCAATGGCAACCAGTCCTCTCCAGGTCGTCGTCGAACGTAGCGGACACCGTCGCTGCCAAAGATGGATATGCGTGTCTCATCGCTCCATATAACATTTCTCCATTGTTCAATGGTCCATTTACAATGTTCTTTGGCCCCTGCAGACGTTTCTGATGCTGTGAGGCATTCAGAAATGGCTTTTTACCTGGTATTCTGGCTTTTAACCCTGCATTTACCAGTCGTCGTCGAACCGTCCGGTCAGACACTGTCACTCCGGTGTTGACAAGCTCCTTGTTGATGTTAACAGCCGTTTATTTCCTGTTATTTAGGGCGATTCTAACAATTCTTCTATCAGTCTGAGGACTTGTAGCCTTCTTCCTTTCTCTACCTGGTTTATTCTTTATCGAACCAGTCTCTTGAAACCGCTTACACACTTTGAGAACGAAAACATGTAATTGCTTACCTTCTGATGACAAACTGGCTTTAAAATATAAAAAACGCATTTTAATCGCACAATATCTGTCTTAAATCACACCCAGGTCACTATAAACCAACATAGACTACATATCGCAGAAGAGGGCGTGTGTACAAGTAAGTAGGTCAGTGAAAACCTCCATTAAATATTGGTGATGGTGAAGAACTGAAGGTGTTGCCTCAATTTTGGCCACTAGTGTATAACACAAAATATAAACAAAAAAGAAAGGGAAGAACATTTCTGCACAAAAAACCTGTCGCTCGGCAGGAAAATCCCCTTGATATTGCGTTTTTTGAGATTTTTTTTGTCCCGTTCTTTAGAAACGCTGCAAAAATACTGAAAGAATAGACATGAAACTGCTTCAAATCTGCAAGGATTCACTTTTCCTGCTTTTCCTGGTACTATCAAACATAGCGTTTTTGGGAACTTGGAGCTCTATATTACAAATATGTCCGTCCCTCCAGTTGAAAGAAATTAACATTTTCCTGGAGGGAAGTTTATATTTTACATTATGTCAGTTTTTGTCTATCGATGATAAAGTGCAGTTTGCAGCAATTTTTATTGTGACATATACCCAAATCATTCACGAAAATATTTCAAATTCAACGCGCGTCGGGCGGGCCTGCGTGCTCTCACATGCCAGAGCTGAGTTTCAGTTCCAGTCCGACCCTGTTAATCATCTATGGTTTCCCTTCAGAGTGGAAAATGCCGAAAAATCGGAAGTTCCTGGGATCCATTTTTGAACAGAATATCAGAACCAAATCAAAACCGATGATTCAGGAAATGAACATAATGGGGTAAGTCCCAACTCTAAGGTACAAGTCTATGGCATACAGTCTGTAAAAGACGACAGAGTAGGCTGCTGTTGAGCATCGGCGGCTTCTTCTCTGATGTTCCTCGCTCATCCATGCAGTACATGGTCGGCCATTCAATTGATTGGATGTCTTATAATACCACATTTCCTCTAGGTACACAAAGTATGAAGAGCGCCACTCCTCCTGGTGATAGGTTATACCCAACAGAAGCGGCAGCGCCACTCCTCATGGTGATGGGTTACACCCAACAGATGGGGGAGCGCCACTCCTCATGGTGATGGGTTACACCCAACAGATGGGGGAGCGCCACTCCTCGTGGTGATGGGTTAAACCCAACAGATGGGGGAAGTTGCAGAATGGCTTGTTATGGTGCAAGAACAATGTGGACATTGTTTTTTTTTTTGTTTTAACTATTATGCCTTTATGGTCTTTATTTTTTTCCTACAGACCCTCCCAGCTAACTCCAAGCAAGTCCCTCATCTCAGAAGTTGAAAGGTTTGGGTTACTTTGAGGTTTATTGCATGCATTTACTTTTTTTAGAATCCCATCTTACAAAAGATATAGGATATCCAACTTCTTGGACTCCAAGAATAAGGGGGCTGCAGCCTGGAAGTAACCCCGCTGCCCTTTTTAAAGAATATGCTGGTGTGGGGCAGCTACCCAGATTTTCACTGTGCAGGAGAACTGCAGCTAATCCCATTCACTTTGCTGGATCTATGCTGTCGTTCCGTTGCACAGTGGAGGCCATGATGCCAATGTGCAGGGAATGACCCTGAAAGGGGCTGTTCCTCATTACCAGCATCAGTGCCCCTTTATTATATTAGAGATTGACCCCAACAGATCATAAATTGATGGTGTACCCTTGCAATATACTGCTGCCTTCCTTTTTTTTATCAGTTCACCCGTGAAACCAGATTACATGATTGTGGCGGAACCTCCTGTAGGACACCCAAGTTTTCTGGTGGCTGAAATCTCTTTACCTAAAATGGTGAGACCCTTAGATGTGGTTTAGGATTGTGACCTTTTTGCATTTCATGTGATTTCCAAAAGTCTTCCCTTATTAAAAGTCTGTGCCAACCTCGTGCTACCGGTCCTCCTCTGCCAACTTTTATCATCACAGCTTTGATGTGTCCACAGTAGCCAATTGCTGGCAGCTGTGATACATTTACTGGATGATGATGATATAATTTTTTTTTTCATACCATGGTGGGTTGTTTGCAAGCTGTTGGAATGGGAAAGAAGATCTCTGTAAACGACTCTGTCAGCGGAGAATGACTGTTCAAACCAAGCACAGACGCCCAGTGCTTCACTGCGGGACCAGTCATTTATATAAGCCTTCCGCCCTGCTTGTTTCCCCTCCATCTCCACCATCACCTCTTCTTTGACAGTTCTGGCTTCATAGATCCAGAGAGGAGATAGAGGGAAAACAAGCTGGTGCGAAGATGTATATATTATTATTATTATTTAATTATATAGTGCCATTGATTCCATGGTGCTGGTGCATATAAATGATGTTATAATGATGATAGAAATGATGAAAGAGGCTTGTTGCAATAGTGTAGAACACGCCGCTCTTTATTTTTTCTATATTAATGCGACATTTGGAGGAATCGCACAGAAAATGCTTTAAATGTATTTATTTTTTAATTTGATTTTTCTCATGTCCATGATTCACATTGCGTTAAATGAGGCATAATGAAGATTAAGAATGTTTCAGCTAATGTAGCCTTCATCAGACAGGATAATGTAGCTTAAGGGGACCCACTTGGTTAAATATAGGGGTCAGTTCTGGTCTTCCCAAAAAGCAGATTAAGTAGTCACCACACGGGAATCTGGTGATTACGGGGTTTGCTTTTGGGGACCCCAGATTTCTTCATATAACCGAGTGGGCCTTCTGCCTAATGAAGGCTACATTATGTGAAATTCTGGTACCATTCATTATGCCTCACTTAAAGGGGTTGTCTGGCACTTTAATATTGATGACTTATCCTAAGGATATTCCATTAGTATTAAAGTGGTGGACAACCCCTTTTAATGCAGTGTGAATCCTAAAAAATATTTTTCAGCATTTTCTGTGAGCAGTTCCTCCACGTGTCAGATTTAATGTAGGAGACGTGTGGAGCTACACAGTAACTTCTAGTTGGCCACGTATCAAGATAAAAGTTTAGATTTTTGTGCACTTGTTGGTTACAACTTTCTTTCCCGTACAGAAGCATTCAGCGACATAAGCGTTGTTACCACGCTGGTCTTCTCTTTACAGTCTTCTGCTAGATCTCTTGTGTTGGACTTGGGTGAAGACAGAATAGTCAGACGTCCCGATTTGTATCATCTAGACGTCTTCATTCCTTACAATATCATCCAAGAACAAAGTGGAGCTCAGTTCAACAAGGACAGTAAGGTGAGACAATTAAGCAAAGCTGGACATGTCTTATAGCCCATTCTGAAATCTCCTTCTTAAAGAGGTTCTCTGAGAAAATGTATAAAATAAAATTTTAAAAAATGTATACATTTATTTAGCAAAAATAAATTTTTTTAATTAGTGGATAATTCTATGTGAATACTTTTATGCCCAAAAATGGCAAAAGTATTCTCGGAGTGATACCTTTATTGGCTAACCAGAAAAAAAAATATATGCAAGCTTTCAGAGCACAGAGGCTCTCTTCAGGCAATATTACAAATGAATTCTTAACATTTGTAATCCTGCCTGAAGAAGGAGCCTGTGTGCTCTGTAAGTTTGCATATATATATTTTTTTTCTGGTTAGCCAATAAAGGTATCACTCCGAGAATACTTTTGCCATTTTTGGGCATAAAATTATTTCCATCAAATTTTCTGGCTAACACGGTACCACAATATAAATTTGTACTGTACATCACAATTAGGGGATAATAATTGCATATGGACATAATGGCCAACGATGTCAGCAGCCATCCATCCTAGATGGGTGAAGGTAAACTGATTGAGACGGACATCTCTGACCTACCTGTCGGAATCAAGAACGTGGATCTGTCATTGATTGACTGACTGATCACGTCCATGAGTCAACATGTTGTAAACCTGTCATGATGAGTGAGCAGATAGGATGCTGCCCCTCACCCTGACAGGAACTTATCTATCACAACATATAGTTGCCCAGAGACATCTGAATGCATCGGCTTTCCTTTATGCCATTCATCAAACATGTCATATATTTTGTGTATAGCGAGTCACAAGCCTCGCACTGCTCTGCGTCTTATCATTTGGTTCTATGAGCTGCAGTAAAACGTGACGCATATTCCAGGTGCTGACGATCACAATGCCGGTGCAGCCAGCATAGCGGTGGGCTCAGAAGATCAGCTTTGGAAAACGTTCCTCTTATATAAATCCAGTGGATCCTACTTACATTCGCTGCTGTTTACATTGTATGGTTACAATTCTATTTACACTTCAATATGACTCCAGAATAAATTTTTGTCTTTCTTATACTTGCCGTATATTTTTCCCAAGGAGGGGGTTTAGGTATTGTGCTTTTTTTTTTTATTTCTACTGTAATATTTCATAATATCTGTGAATAAGTCTTGAAAATAATTTGCATTGAAAAGGTTGAGATCCTCTGAATCTACAGGGATTTTTAGGAATTAAAAATCTACAGCAGTAAATCTGCAGCAGAATTTACATTTTGCACCATGTCTGGATTTAGTAGCAGCTGCCCCTTTAAATGGAATATGTCAGCAGGTTTTTGCTATCCCATTTGAGAGCAGCATAATCCGAGGCCCTGATTCCAACGATGTATCACTTACTGGGCTGCTTGGTGTTATTTTGATAAAATTGCAGGTTTTTTTTTCTCATGCAGATCTCTGAATGCTGAGCTCTGTATAATAACCCCACCCACACCTCTGATTGGCAGCTTTCTGTGTACACTGTATTTAAACTGCCAATCAGTGGTGGGGGGCGTGGTTGGACTACCTGGCTGCAGGTTTACTAGTCCTCTAGTGATAATCTTCTGCTAATAAAAGACCAGTAAGGGGTCTTTGTCTCTACATCATGCTGCTCTCAACAACAACCAATATATAGTACATCCGACAAGGGGTCAATGTGTTAAAAAAGACCTTTATTATAATAATTTGGGTACATGGCGGGAAAGAAAAGAGCACACACACATATATATAGTAATACCATATAATAGTGAGGAGGTATAATGTAAATATTTGAATTGCAGAGACACCAGGGCTAAATAGTAGTAGCTCCAATTGTGCTAATGCATACTGATAGTATATCCTAGGTCACATAGTAAAAGGATATAATCCCAAATAATAAAAGCCAATATAGGCATTCCCAAGATAATGACCTTTTGGTATATACATATCAAGGGATGTATTATATCCAAGTAGGTTAATTCCCAAGTAACAATAATGTTGTATTGGATTCGTTCATACCTGGTATATATTGTCTGCACGTCTTGCAATAGCTCTGGGCTCGGTGGTCCTACTCCTAGTGTGGCGCTCACCCCATCACGCTGCTGTCAGAATAGCCAAGAAAAACCTGCTGACAGATTCCCTTTACAAATAGCTGAAATGGCTCCTAGATACCAGAGAAGGAAAACGTTATTAAAACGGTTTTGTTTCCTAAATAGAAAAGCAAATTAAACACCACTGGATAATGTGGTGTGTGAAACCGTCCATTGGATTGCTGTTTCGGGTGGGCTCAGAAGCAGAGCCCCCATCCTACACAGCTGACATCTTGCTGTAACAGCAGCGGCCAGAGCGGAGCGTCAATCACTGCTGTTTAACCATTTATATGCTGTCAATCACTGATGGCAAGTTAAATAGCGCAATCGCCGGTACGCTATGCAATGTTACTAGAATTTTTTTTGTTACTTTTCCATTTCCTTGAATTACTTGTTGTGATTTGCGGATCCATTGACTGGCCAAGTGGAAGGGCTGCAGCCGATCATTCATGTCCGTAGCAGATACACATTTACGTGTGGAAATAGGCCCTTATAGAAATCAATCAATAGAACGTATACCTGGATATCCAGGTTTATCCTTTGCATACATTTAAAGAGGTATAAGTCATGGCATATTACTAGGATGTCATTCTTGGGGGTCTGACAGCCTAATTTAGAAAGAAGTGGATGCATTATTTTTTTCACATTCCCAATTTAACAATTTGAGTACAGTTGGATCTATTGTTTTTTTTATTTTTTGCACTGTGGGTGGGTGGTTGGGAGCACAGCTGTGCAGGAAAAAAAAAGCTTACAGGTTCTCAATTCCTTCATTCTTGGGATCGGTGGCGGAACCACAGGTCGGACCATCGCCAATCAAGATATTATATCCCTTCACACTCATCATTGCTCCCAATTAACAATTTGAGTACGTGCATTTTTTTAGGGTATTTTTGCGCAATGGGTGGGAGCACAGCTGTGCAGGAAAAAAAGCTGATAGGTTCCCCATTCCTTCATTCTCAGAATCAGTGGATGGAACATCGCCTATCACAATATTATATCCTTCACACTAATCGCTGCTCCCAATTATCAATTTGAGTACGGTTATACCTATTGTTTTTTTAGGGTTTTTTTTTGCACTGTGGGTGGTTGGGAGCACAGCTGTGCAGGAAAAAAAAAAGCTGATAGATTCCCCATTCCTTCATTCTCAGGATCAGTGGTGGAACCAGAGGTTGGATCATCTCCAATCAAAATATTATATTATTCACACTAATCATTGCTCCTAGTTAACAATTTGAGTACGGTTGAACCCATTGTGTTTTTTTAGGGTTTTTGGTTTTTTTGCACTATGGGTGCAAGTTATCGTAATATGTGTCACCGTAAAAAAAAAAACTAATAGTGTCTCCTGATTGTTCAGACACAAATATATCTGTTGAAAATAGTCTGGTATACACCAGTAAATTATAACTGTGGTTTTGCTGTTCCACGGTAAAAAATCTCTATTATCCTGCTTTTGGCATTTTTTGCCGCAAAGAAAAACAGTAGTAGTGTCTCCTGATTGTTCAGACACAAATATATCTGTTGAAAATAGTCTGGTGTAGGCCCGAGAAATACAAGTGTGGTTTTGCAGTTCCACGGGTCAAATCTCTGTATTATCCTGCTTTTTTGCATTTTTTACTGTAAAGAAAAACAGTACTGTCTCCTGATTGTTCAGACACAAATATATCTATTTAAAATTTTCTGGTATACCCCAGTAAACAATAACTGTGGTTTTGCCATTCCACGGTAAAAAATCTCTATTATTCACCTTTTGGTATTTTTTCCGTAAAGAAAAACAGTAATAGTTTCTCCCTGATTGTTCAGATTCTTTAAAAGAGTCGGGTGTAGGCCAGAGAAATAGAACTGTGGTTTTCCTCTTCCACGGTTCTAATCTACTTTATTACCCTTTTTCCATTGATGGTGCGAGTGTAAGCTATTTTACTTACTTTACAATGGGCAAGGCGCGTGGCAAGGGACATGGAAGTGGACGTTCTGGTGATGGTGCATGCAGAGGACGGGGCCGTGGCCAAGGTGAAAATGTGCCACAACCAACAGCCATATCTTCTCGCTCCCACTTCTTGACCGAATTACTAGGGAAGCACAGAACAACACCAGATCAGTGTGAACAGGTTATTAATTGGATAGCAGATAATACTTCCAGTTACCTGGGCACCACCACCTCCGGTCTGTCTTCCACACGGTCAACTCTTAGTAGCCATGAGTCTCGACCGCATACTCCTCCTCACCCTGATGCTCCTCCCTCCCACCATGCCGAGTGTCGTCAGACAGCAACTGATCCCACACTTGGACACTCTGAAGAGCTGTTCACTGGTCCATTTCCAGATTTGTGCCCCTCACCTGCTCCGCTTGAAGTGGTGGAAAAGGAGATCCCATGTAGAGATGCCCAAATATTTGAACAGCCACGGCCAGAGGAAGTCAACGCTGGCAATTTGTCACAAGAGGTTGACGATGACGAGACACAATTGCCAGGAAGTGAGGAGGAGGATCGTGGTGCGCAAGTGGAAGAGGAGGAGGTGGTGGATGATCTAGTAACTGACCCAATGTGGCAGGAGGACATGCAGAGCGAGGCCAGCAGCAGACAGGGTGAGGGAGGCAGAGTACCCCAACAGGCAGAAAAAAGCAGTGTGGTGGCCGCACACAGAAGGCCGTCAACAGTTCCCCGTAACACCAACACGAGGGACGTTGCCAGTACAACCTGTAGGTCTTCCAGAGTCTGGAATTTTTTTAAAGACTCTGCTGATATCCCCAAAAAGGCCATTTGTACCACCTGCCATGCCAGCATCAGCAGGGGTGACAAAACTACCAGCCTGACCACCACCAGCATGATCAGGCACATGGCAGCAAAGCACCCGACTTTGTGGGGCGAACCCCAGGGTCCATGACCAGTGTCAGCGGGTGTCACCTGTTGTGTGTGCATGGCAATCCCCTGTCCATACTGCATGCAAAGATGCCCCCTCCTCTCAGTCTTTAAGGCAGTCTCTCAAGAGTGTGCAAAGCAGTCATCAAAGCAAAAGGTGGCTACTTTGAAGAACCTAGAATATAAGACATATTTTCAGTTGTTTCACACTTTTTTGTTAAGTATATAATTCCACATGTGTTAATTCATAGTTTTGATGCCTTCAGTGTGAATGTACAATTTTCATAGTCATGAAAATACAGAAAAATCTTTAAATGAGAAGGTGTGTCCAAACTTTTGGTCTGTACTGTATGTACCATCTTGACAAACTTTGAGGAGTCCACCAAGATGGTGAGTGGCGATGACGCCATCATTAGCGTCAGCATTCCACTTGTCTTTCTTTTGCAATGCTCTCTGCAGAGAATAAAAGAGGAGGCATTGCAGCCAGAGTATGATGAAATGGATCAAGAAGCCGTAGCGGTCGATTACACACAGCCCAGCCTCATCTCATCCCAACGTGCATTGGGGGACAATGAGGGAGAGGAGGAGGAGGAAGAACAGGAGCTTGTATCATGCGCTGTAGACGGTAGTACCTGTACAACTGTCATACTGTCAGTTCAGCGTGGGTGGCCTGAGGACAGGGGGGGGGGGAGGAGGAGGAGGAGAGCATGGTCAGTCGTCATCTTGGTGAGGACACGGAAGTCTTGCCCGTTACCAGTCTGGCACGCATGGCTGACTTTATGTTACTCTGCCTTAACCGTGACCCTCGCGTTGTCAAAATGTTGGGTGACAGTCATTACTGGTTGGTGACACTTTTAGACCCCCGCTACAAGGAGAACTTTCACTCTCTTATTCCTGAGGTGGAGAGGTCTACGAAAATGGGGCAGTACCAGAAGGCCCTTGCTGCAGAACTGTTAAAAAAAAATTCCCATCTGAACACGCTAGCGGCAGAGGTCACAGTTCGTTGACCAACCAAGGCGTACAAGCGAGAGAGAGGCAACTCCAATCCAGCAGAGGCAGGGGAACACTGTCAACATTCTGGGACAGTTTTCTGAGACCTGCCCAGCTTACAGGCCCTGAGGCGCGGGGTACTCTCACAAGCAGTGGAAAGTTTCAAAAGATGGTGAGGGAGTACCTTGCCGACCGTACCAGCGTCCTCCGTGATTCCTCTGTGCCTTTTAATTATTGGGTATCCAAGCTGGACACTTGGAATGAAATCGCTCTGTACGCCTTGGAGGTCCTGGCCTGCCCTGCCGCTAGCGTGTTATTCGAGCGTGTTTTTAGTGCTGCTGGGGTAATTATAACTGATAAGCGCACTCGCCTGTCAACTGACAATGCTGACAAGCTGACCCTTATCAAAATGAACAGTAGCTGGATTGGGCCAGACTTCTCATCACCACCAAATGACAGCAGAGTAACATAAAGTCAAATCCACTGTGTTATTTCGGAAGGTGTATTCACATGCACCGCTTCACACCCACACATGGGTATACGCTTCCTCATTTCGGCTGTTTTATGTTCTTCTCCTTATCCTCAGCCTCCACCACCACTATACCACTAGGGTGACCGTGGTCCGTGTTGCCATTATTGAAAGTTCCTCCGTCCTTATTTTTGTCAGCTTTTGCTTGGAAGGCATAAGCAAAGACTGTGGGAGACCCACTCCCCAATAATGGGAATAATATTTTTAAAATGCTGTACTGTATGGCTCTTGTAAGGGGCATTAAAAGCGTCTTGTTAAGCTACTGCGACCTCCACCACTTTTCCGAGGAGCATTAAAACCGTCTTGTTAATCTACTGGGACTTCCACATCTCTTCCAAGGGGCATTCAAACCGTCTTGTTAAGCTACTGGGACCTCCACCACTTTTCTGAGGGACATTAAAAGCGTCTTATTAAGCTACTGGTACGTCCACCACTTTTCCGAGGGGCATTAAAAACGTCTTGTTAAGCTAGTGGGACCTCCACGTCTCTTCCAAGGGGCATTCAAACTGTCTTGTTAAGCTACTGGGACCTCCACGTCTCTTCCAAGGGGCATTCAAACCGTCTTGGTAAGCTACTGCGACCTCCACCACTTTTTCGAGGGGCATTAAAAGCATCTTATTAAGCTACTGGGACCTCCACCACTTTTCCGAGAAGCATTAAAACCGTCTTGTTAAGCTACAGGGACCTCCACGTCTCTTCCAAGGGGCATTCAAACCGTCTTGTTAAGCTACTGGGACCTCCACGTCTCTTCTGAGAGGCATTAAAAGCGTATTGTTAAGCTACTGGGACCTCCACCACTTTTCCGAGGGGCATTAAAACCGTCTGGTTAAGCTACTGGGACCTCCACCACTTTTCCGAGGGGCATTAAAACCGTCTTTTTAAGCTACTGGTACCTCCACGTCTCTTCCAAGGGGCATTCAAACCATCTTGTTAAGCTACTGGGACCTGCACCACTTTTCCAAGGGGCATTCAAACAGTCTTGTTAAGCTACTACGACCTCCACCACTTTTCCAAGGGGCATTAAAACCGTCTTGTTAAGCTACTGGGACCTCCACTTTTCCGAGGGGCATTAAAAGCATCTTGTTAAGCTACTGGGACCTCCACCACTTTTCCGAGGAGCATTAAAACCATCTTGTTAAGCTACTGTGACCTCCACGTCTCTTCCAAGGGGCATTCAAAGCGTCTTGTTAAGCTACTGGGACCTCCACCACTTTTCCGAGGGGCATTAAAAGCATCTTGTTAAGTTACTGGGACCTCCACCACTTTTCCGAGGAGCATTAAAACCATCTTGTTAAGCTACTGTGACCTCCACGTCTCTTCCAAGGGGCATTCTAACCGTCTTGTTAAGCTACTGTGACCTCCACGTCTCTTCCAAGGGGCATTCAAACCGTCTTGTTAAGCTACTGGGATCTCCACTTCTCTTCTGAGGGGCATTAAAAGCGACTTGTTAAGCTACTGTGACCTCCACCACTTTTCCGAGGGGCATTAAAACCGTCTTGTTAAGCTACTGGGACCTCCACGTCTCTTCCAAGGGGCATTCAAACTGTCTTGTTAAGCTACTGGGACCTCCACGTCTCTACCAAGGGACATTCAAACCGTCTTGTTAAGCTACTGCGACCTCCACCACTTTTTCGAGGGGCAGTAAAAGCGTCTTTTTAAGCTACTTGGACCTCCACCACTTTTCCGAGAAGCATTAAAACCGTCTTGTTAAGCTACTGGGACCTCCACTTCTCTTCCAAGGGGCATTCAAACCATCTTGTTAAGCTACTGGGACCTCCACGTCTCTTCTGAGAGGCATTAAAAGCATCTTGTTAAGCTACTGTGACCTCCACAACTTTTCAGAGGGGCATTAAAACTGTCTTGTTAAGCTACTGGGACCTCCACGTCTCTTCCAAGGGGCATTCAAACCGTCTTGTTAAGCTACTGGGACCTCCACGTCTCTTCCAAGGGGCATTCAAACCGTCTTGTTAAGCTACTTGGACCTCCACGTCTCTTCCGAGGGGCATTAAAAGCGTCTTGTTAAGCTACTGTGACCTCCACCACTTTTCCGAGGGGCATTAAAACAGTCTTGTTAAGCTACTGGGACCTCCACGTCTCTTCCAAGGGGCATTCAAACCGTCTTGTTAAGCTACAGGGACCTCCATGTCTCTTCAAAGGGACATTAAAACAGTGTTCTTAAGCCACTCTGAACTCCACAGCTCTTCCTAGGGGCATTGAAATGTTGTTTTTAATTACCTCTAACCTCCACAACTCTTCCAACGGACATTGCATTTCCTCCTAATTTTAGTCAGCTTTTGCTTTTCAATGCAAAGGCGAATACTAAGGGAGACCCACTCCCCAATAGTGGGTAGAAGGTTTTTAGTACGCTGTAATCCACGTCTGTTTCAAGGGGCATTGCAGTTCCTCATAATTTTTGGAAAGCCTTCCATTCACTGTTTAGGCCAACAGTGTACAGGAGACCCAGTTGCTATAAATGGAAAAAACTGTTTAGTTAAGGCCCTCTGACCTCCATGTCATTTCCAAGGTACATTGGAGTGCCTCGAAATTTTTGGTAGGCATTGCACTCACTGTATGCCCTATAACTGTGTAGCCAAACCGCTCCTTTTGTTACAGAAACATATCCTACAAGACATATGTGGTTGACTGGCCTGATATTGATGTGAATGGTCCCTGTTCCTCCTGCTCTCCTTTGCCACCACCTCATCCATCATTCATCACCTGAAGCTTTGTTTTAACGGGAGTCATAGAACTGGGATAATAGCAGGAAAACATCCAGCAATCCTCGGAGGAGGTAGAATATGCGCCAAAACGCTGACCACCTCAGGCCTTGCCGCTACTACATACATGCGCTTGCATTCCAACAAAACAAAGCAGATGCTAACTTGTATCATCATCATGGTCCTCACCTTGGCACTCTCAACTCCTCTGATGGAGAAGCCAGGGCCCACCGGAGGAGTCTGGTTCTCTGGTGGGCTCGTCCAATGCTGCCCTAAAGCAGGCCAGGCTAAGAAAAGTGTGTGGGTGGATGTTCCAAGGAGAAATAGGGGCGGCTGGGGACCGTTTATGGACACCCGGCTGCCCCCAGGCGGCTGGCGACCGAGTATGGACACCCGGCCGCCCCCTGGCGGTTGGGGACCGAGTGTGGACACCCCGCCGCCAGGCGGCTGAGGACTGAGTATGGATACCAGGCCGCCAACGCTGCCATGACATGGTGGCCAGATTCCGCCTCCACATGCCTAAAAGGCCCAATTTCAAGTGCAAGCAAGCAGTATGGTATTGCAGCCTGGGGGTGGGTGGGTGGTTGGCTGCATATTTGCGCTTGCATTGCAAGGAATGGGGGAGGTACAATTGAACCCTGCCCTGGGACAAGAACTTGCACGGGGATAGTTGCAAGTCTGCATCTTCTGATGCTGCAAGGATGACTTCTGATGGGCACACTTTTAGGCAGTGACCGGGGAGTCAGAGATGCTTCCAGGGGTCTTCCCCATGCTGTCCCATGTCTTTTCAGCACTGTATGCATGTGTCACACAGCACATGGCTAGATAAGGTTGTAAAATGTTAAAATGACATTTCCCGGTGAATGCATTTGTCACGGTTGAAGCAATACAAAAGTGCAAAAACACATTAAAAATGCTACTTGTGAACATAGCCCAAGGTGTGGAGGAGTATTTTTTTTTTTTTTTGTTATTTATTTTTCCTTATACACAAGTCTTTACCCTGGAAAGGAACTTCCTTAACATATTTCACAGGAAAGCAGTTTCAGTTTAGTTTTTGAACGTTTTATTGTGAGCCCTTAAAAGTGGCTTAATACCTCTGACCACGTTGTTGACAGAAGTGACCTGGGGGTCAGAAATGCTTCCTGGGGCGATCCCCATGCTGTCCCCGTGTCATTTGAGCACTGTCACTATCGTTTTGGGCACTTGTTAGGCTTTTAAAAGACAGCCGGGGATGCCGCCGCGAAAATGCTCGGGTCTCCCATAGACTAACATTGGGCTCGTGGCTCAGGTCGAGCAACCGAGTATCATGGCGAGCTCGGCCCGAGCTTTGAGCATCCGAGCATTTTAATGCTCGCTCTTCACTACTAAATACCCTTCATTATTTATTATTTTTGCACTTTGCGATTTACCCATTTACTTCTAGTTACTTGGGTATTTTGCTTGCCTTTGGTTTTTCTTTGTCTAGTGTCCTTGTGTGAACATGCATTTACATTTTGCATGCACATCAATTTATGTTTCAGTTCAGACTTCTAGGTTTTTTCTTTGTAGTTCAGTGTGCTTTAGTACATATTAGGGTGTGGCCACCCTTTGTCTGAGCTGAAATGTTTATTCTGCCTCAGGTCTATGCTTCTACTAGGGGGTTAGTCTCTCTGCCCTTATCCATATGTACGTCACTTGACAAATGGTAAGGTTTTAATATTAGAGTTAGGACTGTCCCATAAGGGTTGCTATGACGTGGCGGGATAGCTTTTACATTATTTTGATCAAAATTATGTTAACTAAATACCCTTCATTATTTATTATTTTTGCACTGTGCGATTTACCCATTTACTTCCAGTTACTTGGGTATTTTGCTTGTCTTTGGTTTTTCTTTGTCTAGTGGCCGTGTGTGAACATGCATTTACATTTTGCATGCACATCAATTTATGTTTCAGTTCAGACTTCTAGGTTTTTTCTTTATATGATATATATGCTGTATGTGCGGGAAGGGAGCTTGTCTGTACACTGCTTGCTATGTGTGGGGGAGGGAAGCTGTCGGACAAAGAGGGGTCCTGCAAACATCCAACTAATGGCCCCCCATATATATTACAGGAAGGTAGGTCAAACCCAAGGATTTTTGCTGGAGCAGCCGACCATGTGCTGTGTATGGGGCCATCTCCCCCACACATATAACCACATTCATGTATATGGGGGAGTCGGGATGTGTTGTGTGGACAAGCGTCCGGTCTAAAGCTAACTAGTGTATGGGCATCTGAGACTAAGGCAAGTTATCATCCAGAAAGTCATTCTCCAGCCTGCTGAAAAAATGCCGGATAGAGAAAGGCTTTGATCACCTAAGCCAGATCTCACTGGAGGGGAAGCAAGAAGAAAAAAGGAGAAATGTAAAATAAGACACAAGTCCAGACAGTTGTCATCCAAAACTTTATCTGGTATCGACCAAGAAAATTACAATCAGTAAAAGTATAAACCACATTTAGGAAAAACACAGATGAGCTGCGGGACCATCGCTTCTTCTTCTGGGACTTTTTGGCGGACAGGTTGCTCTGCTGTCGGAGGCCTTTCTTGTTCTTGGACTTCTCCTTCATGTGGATTCTGAAGACTAGGAGGCTCCTGAGGGTCCATCTCTCCTGCCGGCAGCTCAGAGTGACTTGGAGATATGTTTACTTCAGTCCAGGAAAGCAAGAGAGGAAAAAGATGAATGTGATGTAATAACAAGACAAAGCTAAAAAAAAACATGTATAAAAAATCATGTAACTGCAAACTGCACAAAAATGACCCCAATAACATAAGTGCTGTAGCATTAAAGAACCTGCAAAACGAGTGGTGTGAAAAGACCTGGAACTTGTCAGAAATATGTAATGTTTTGTCTAAAATGACAAAAAAAAAGAAAAGATTCAAGGGATGAGCAGCATTTTATAACAGGTAAAAATATACAAATTTGTGACAAGTGACCGGTATTAAGTATTGTGGATGATAACCAGACGTTTATTTCAAATGAAGAGTTTAATGAACGTCTTGTATTCGGCCAATTGGAACCTTCCCGGAAATGTCTGCGCCGGTGATAAAATCTACTTACTAATAGAGTTCCCGACTGGACACAAAGAACTGCAGCTCATGGAGGAATGAAGCTTCTTTCCTTCTCAGCCAAGAACTTCTTATACCAGTCCCGTACAGCCTCTATCATGTCCTGATATCTGGCAGAAAGAGAAAAAATCAATTATAAACTAAATAAAATGTATTAAAGAAAAAAAAACCTCCTGCAAACATGAAGCATTTGTAGCAAAGCACAGCCATTATTTACACAGCACAATTGTTTTACTTTATTCTATATTAGTGGCCGCTCTGTGCAAAAACTTGTGGGAAATTACTGCAGCACTAATATTTTCCGTCCAGAGAGCACCCAAGTATTCCATAATTTCTGACTCCACCGCCTGATAGCCCCCACAAGCACAATGCTGCACCGCTGTCACCTGCCTGGTACAGGCTCCTTTATAGGGTCCTTTCAGCTGTTGTTCACCAAGATGTGAAGTAATCCGAGTACAGGGTTTCCCATGTCTGAGTGCAGGGGTGGAGAGCAGAGAGGATCAGACAGGGACAGGCCCATACACAGACTGCTGGTATATAGAGGACAAATCTCGCTGAACAGCAGCTACAAGAAGCTTCTGGATGGGGGCAGTGGGGGTGAGACAGCACTTCAGCAACGTGTTTGGGAGAGAAGGAAGAAAATAAGCAAATGAAGAATATTTATAAAGTTCACAAGTCTGCAATGTGAGGAGGATAATTACATGAAGAAAACCCTCTAGGTGCAGCGTCGGCAACCAGAAAACCGCCCAAGGTCCACCTGTGTCGTCAGCTCCCCCCTGCAGGACCCCTAATCAGTTGTACTGCAGACTCTGATGATTGATAGTGACACTAGGTCAGCTCTTTCCCAATGGCGGCACTAGCTGACCATCCTGTGGATAGGACAGGTGCCGGATCATTCAGTCCTTTCCCTCTTCCCCAACGTGAAGCAAACATCCCTCTGACCAGACAAACATCCCCCTGACCAGACAAACATCCCCCTGACCAGGCAAACATCCCCCTGACCAGGCAAACATCCCCCTGACCAGACAAACATCCCCCTGACCAGGCAAACATCCCCCTGACCAGACAAACATCCCCATGACCAGGCAAACATCCCTCTGACCAGGCAAACATACAACCCCTTTTTTTCTTTCCCATTTTACTTGCTTTATTAATTTCACCTCCAACATTACTGACAACTCCAAGTTCAATAGTTTGATAGTCTCATCTCCTGCCTTTGTATGTGGAGGAGGCAATAAACAGCCGTATACATCCTAAACCTGTCACAAGGACTTTCTCTGCAACTCCCTACTCTCAGCTGTCCCCCTGTAACAATCCACCTTTTTCTCTTTCTCGCTCATACATTTCAGACACTTTATTAACATGTTAATCATATTTCCAAACTTACTGCATTCCACTTCATCTGATCATACATCACCGTTTAAAAGAATCACAATCACTTACTTGTCTGCTGCGGTAATTCTTGGATTGTTTTCTTGCTGTTGCTTGGTCTTATTTTGCTGTTTGCTGTCCTTAAAACACCATCTGCCGCACAGTGTCCACATCTTGTTCCACCGGGTCGCTCTTTTGATCCCTGCAACAACAGACACTATGCGAGTATGACTTCACATGTGACATTTCCAAGTCCCTTGACCATTGTGGTGCCAATGGAGTACCCCTTTTCTCGTTATCATGCCACCGAAGCACACCATTTCCCGCTAGCATGCCACCGTAGCACACCTTTTCCCGTTAGTATGCCACCGGGCACACCTATTCCCGTTAGCATGCCACCGGAGCACGCCACTTTCCCGTTCGCTTGCCACCGGAGCACGCCACTTTCCCGTTCGCTTGCCACCGGAGCACGCCACTTTCCCGTTGGCTTGCCACCGGAGCACGCCACTTTCCCGTTGGCTTGCCACCGGAGCACGCCACTTTCCCGTTGGCTTGCCACCGGAGCACGCCACTTTCCCGTTGGCTTGCCACCTGAGCACGCCACTTTCCCGCTGGCTTGCCACCGGAGCACGCCACTGTCCCGCTGGCTTGCCACCGGAGCACGCCACTTTCCCGCTGGCTTGCCACCGGAGCACGCCACTTTCCCGCTGGCTTGCCACCGGAGCACGCCACTTTCCCGCTGGCTTGCCACCGGAGCACGCCACTGTCCCGCTGGCTTGCCACCGGAAGCACGCCACTTTCCCGCTGGCTTGCCAAGGGAGCACGCCAGCATCCATTTAATAAAATGGGCCACACTTAGCTTTTTCTTTTATATAATGGGTCCATATAGTTTTTCATTGAATATATTGGGCCCTACATAACCTTACATTTAATATATATAATCGTCTTATCATGTCTGTCTGTCCTTCTGTCCAGGAAGTCCTGCGTCGCTGATTGGTCCGACCGTGGTCAATCAGCGACGTGGGATTTCAGATAAAGATGGCGGCCATTAGCAGCTCATCTGCCGCACGGAGGTCAGCGGCGATGTAGCCGGGAGATGACCGGCGCTAGCAGCAGAAGTACCCCGACCAGCGGCGCCGCTGACCTCCATGCGGCTACCGTCGGGAGATCAGCGGTTAGGGCCGCTGATCTTCCGACGGAAAGTGTGAAGGGAGGACCGGGGAGCGGCGCCACCGGTCGGGATACTTCTGCTGCGAGCAGCCGGTCATTTCCCGGCTGCTCGCAGTGGAAGTACCCGCACAGGCAGCGCCGCTCCCCTGTCCTCACTAATACGATTCGGCGGCCACGACCAATCAGCGATATTGGCTCCAAATTTAAACACCGCTCTGCACAGAGGTCAGTGGCGATGCAGCCGGTCATCTCCCGGCTGCTCGCAGCAGAAGTACCCCGACCTGCGGCGCCGCTGACCTTCATGCGGCTACCTTCGCTAGATCAGCGGCTAGGGCCGCTGATCTCCCGACGGCAAGTGTGAAGGGAGGACCGGGGAGCGGCGCCGCCGGTTGGGATACTTCTGCTGCGAGCAGCCGGTCATCTCCCGGCTGCTCACAGTGGAAGTACCCGCTCCCCGGTTCTCACTAATACGATTCGCTGATTGGTCGCGGCCGCCAGCCGTGACCAATCACCGGTTTTGGCGCCAAATTTAAGCATGCTCTCCGGTCCTCACTAACACGGTTCGCTGATTGGTCGCGGCCGGCCGCATACATATTCTAGAATACCCGATGAGTTAGAATCGGGCCACCATCTAGTTTAATATAATGGGCCACAAATTGCCTTCTAGTTATTACAAGAGGTCCTGCATAGTCTTCCATTTATTTTAATAGGCCCCATATAACCTTTCAGCATCTGAAACAACGGATACTGAAAGCCTGTGCTAGCATTTCTTCTGCGGTGTTGCTATCAGTGTGTCAAGAGTGGGAGAAGAGGGTTGCATTGACAATCCAACACAATGGGCAGCACTTTAAACACATTTTATAAGTGGTCATAAACTTGTAAAAAATTCATGAAAGAATAAAGTTATGTTAAAACCAAGCACACCATTGTATTTTCTTATGAAATTCTCAATGAGTTTGATGTGTCACATCACCCTCTTCCCATTGAAAAAAATAAAGTTAGATCCAAAATGGCCGACTTCAAAATGGCCGCCATAGTCACCACCCATCTGGAAAAGTTTCCCCCTCCCATATACTAATGTGCCATAAACAGGAAGTTGACATCACCAACCATTCCATTTAATTTAGGTGTATCCATATAAATAGCCCACCCTGTATTATTACCATTTTTATTATTGCTGTACATACTGTAGCTTTTCATTTAATTTATTGGGCCCCATATAGGCTTCCATTTAATATAATGGGCCCCACATAGCCTTCCATTTAATTTAATGGGGTCCACATAGCCTTCCATTTAATTTAATGGGGTCCACATAGCCTTCCATTTTATTTAATGGGGCCCACATATGTTTTTATTTAATATAAACAGCCCCACATAAGCCCCTAATTAATATAATGGGCCCCACCTTGCTTTCCATATAAAATAATGGGTCCCACATAGCCCTCCCTTTTGTTATGATGAGCCTTACATATCACACCATTTCCCGATGGTCTGCCACCGAAGTACACCATTGGCTGCTGGGGTGCCACTGGAACACACTCTTTACAGTTGGGGTGCCAAAAGAGCACACCTTTCACCATTAGCATGCCACCGGAGTACACTTTTTGCCACTGGCATGCCACTGAATCACACCCTTTACCATTGGAGTACCATCGGGCACACCCTTTACCGTTGGTGTGCCATCGGAGAACTCTATTTCCCGTAGGCCTACCAGAGGGGCCCAATATGTGACCTTTTTTGCTTACCACCGGGGCACCCATCTTGGGCTTTTTAGCTTCCACCGGGGTGCACTCTTTGGCCTTTTAGCTTACCACCGGGGCACCCAACTTGGGCTTTTTAACTGCGACCGGGGTACACTCTGACCATTTTGCTTACCACCGGGGCACTCATTTTAGGCTTTTTTAGCCTGCCACCGGGGTGCACTTTTTGGCCTTATTGCTTACCACTGGGGCGCACTCTAGGGCTTTTTAGCCTACCACCAGGGTACATTCTTTGGCCTTATTGCTTATCACTGGGGCGCACTCTAGGGCTGCTCAGTCTGCCACCAGAGTCTACTCTTTGGCCTTTTTGCCATTGGTGTGCCACCAGTGCACACCCTATGACGTTGGAGTGCCACCGGAGCACACCCTTTACCTTTGGAGTGCCACCGGAACACACAATTTGCCATTGGCAAAAGTATAATGGACCCCCACATAGAATTCTATAAAGTATAATGGCCCCCACATAGCCCTCTATATAGTATAATGAGCCGCACATTGCCTTCCATGTACTATAATTTAATTTATTGGGCTCCACATAGCTTTTCATTTAATTTATTGAACCCCACATAACCGTCAATTTAATATAATAGGCCGCACTGGACTCCATTTAATATATTGGACCTGACATAGCCTTCCATTTAATAAAATGGGGCCAAAATATCCCTCTATTTAATATAATGGGCACCAAAAAGCCTTCCATGTTTTATATTGGGCACCACATAGCCCTCTATTTAATACAATTGGCCCCACTTAACCTTCCATTTAAAATATTGGGCCCCACATAGCTTTACATTTAATTTACTGGGCTCCATATAGGCTTCCATTTAATATAATGGGCCCCACATAACCCTCCATTTAATATAATGGTCCCCACATTGCCTTCCATTTATTATAATGGAGCCAAGATACATCTCTATTTAATATAATGGACAAAACACAGGCTTCCATTTAATATAATTGGCGCTACATAGCCCTTTATTTGATAAATGCGCCTCACATAGCCCTCCATATAATATTATGGGCCCCGCAACGCTTTCCATTTAATTTAATAGGCCTCATATAGCCCTCAATTTAATACAGAGGGCCCCACAAAACCTTCCAGATAACATAGTGGGCCCCAATATAGCTTTCTTTTTAATGTATTGGTCCCCACATAGTCCTCTATTTAATATAATGGGCCTCACATAGCCTTCCATTAAATATCATGGGCCCCATATAGAATTTATCATATACGTAGATGTTCCTTTAAGATAACGGGCCCCACATAGCTTTCCCTTTAATATAATGGGCCCCACATAGATTTTGTTATTATATAATGGGCCCCACATAGCTTTCCCTTTAATATAATGGGCCCCACATAGCTTTCTCTTTAATATAATGGGCCCCACATAGCTTTCCCTTTAATATAATGGGCCCCACATAGCTTTCTCTTTAATATAATGGGCCCCACATAGCTTTCTCTTTAATATAATGGGCCCCACATAGCTCTCTCTTTAATATAATGGGCCCCACATAGACATCAATTTAATATAATGGGCCCTACGTAGATGTCCCTTTAAGATAACGGGCCCCACATAGCTTTCCCTTTAATATAATGGGCCCCACATAGCTTTCCCTTTAATATAATGGGCCCCACATAGCTTTCTCTTTAATATAATGGGCCCCACATAGCTTTCCCTTTAATATAATGGGCACCACATAGATTTTATTATTATATAATGGGCCCCACATAGCTTTCCCTTTAATATAATGGGCCCCACATAGCTTTCTCTTTAATATAATGGGCCCCACATAGCTTTCTCTTTAATAAAATGGGCCCCACATAGCTTTCTCTTTAATATAATGGGCCGCACATAGCTTTCCCTTTAATATAATGGGCCCCACATAGCTTTCCCTTTAATATAATGGGCCCCACATAGCTTTCCCTTTAATATAATGGGTCCCACATAACTTTTTCTTTAATATAATGGGCACCACATAGCTTTTTCTTTAATATAATGGGCCCCACATAGCTTTCTCTTTAATATAATGGGCCCCACATAGCTTTCTCTTTAATATAATGGGCCGCACATAGCTTTCTCTTTAATATAATGGGCCCCACATAGCTTTCTCTTTAATATAATGGGCCCCATATAGCTTTCTCTTTAATATAATGGGCCCCATATAGCTTTCTCTTTAATATAATGGGCCCCACACAGCTTTCTCTTTAATATAATGGGCCCCACATAGCTTTCTCTTTAATATAATGGGCCCCACATAGCTTTCTCTTTAACATAATGGGCCCCACATAGCTTTCCCTTTAATATAATGGGCCCCACATAGCTTTCTCTTTAATATAATGGGCCCCACATAGCTTTCTCTTTAATATAATGGGCCCCACATAGCTTTCTCTTTAATATAATGGGCCCCACATAGCTTTCTCTTTAATATAATGGGCCCCACATAGCTTTCTCTTTAATATAATGGGCCCCACATAGCTTTCTCTTTAATATAATGGGCCCCACATAGCTTTCCCTTTAATATAACGGGCCCCACATAGCTTTCCCCTTAATATAATTGGCCCCACATAGCTTTCCCTTTAATATAATTGGCCCCACATAGCTTTCCCTTTAATATAATGGGCACCACATAGATTTATTATAATATAATGGGCCCCACATATCCGTCTCTTTAATATTATGGACCCCACATAGATTTATTATAATATTATGGACCCCACATAGATTTATTATAATATTATGGACCCCACATAGATTTATTATAATATTATGGGCCCCACATAGATTTATTATAATATAATGGGCCGCACATAGATTTATTATAATATAATGGGCCCCACCTAACCCTCCAGTTTATACACTGCAGTCGCTCTCTTTCTTCTCTTCTTTACCTAGTCCAGTCTTTCGTGACGACTTCCCGCCATGATTCGTCTTTGCAGTTTGCTGTCCAGGTTTCGGCTGCTCCGCACTTTTCAGCAGATCACCGCACTCCTGAAAAACAAAAATGTTACAAATATAAGCGACTTAAATAAATAATGCCGCCCACTGTGCCACCAAATGCAAATATGTGCCACACTGTGCCCATGAGTATATCATTCACCGCAATGAATCCTGCTCCACTGAGAATATAAATCAGTCACTAGCTTGTGCCCCCGTTATAAATAGTGTTGAGCGAGCACTAAAATGCTCGGGTGCTCGAAGCTCGGCCCGAGCTCGCCGTGATACTCGGGTGCTTGACCCGAGCAACGAGCCCATGTTAGTCTATGGGAGACCCGAGCATTTTTGCGGCGGCACCCCCGGCAGTCTGTAGAAAGCCTAAAAAGTGCCCAAAATGATAGTGACAGTGCTCAGATGACATGGGGACAGCATGGGGATCGCCCCAGGAAGCATTTCTGACCCCCAAGGTCACTGTTGTCAACAACGTGGTCAGAGGTATTAAGCCACTTTTACAGGCTCATAAGAAAATGTTCAAAAACGAAAGTGAAACTTTTTTCCTGTGAAATATGTTAAGGAATTTCTTTTCCAGGGTAAAGACTTGTGTATAAGGTAAAATAAATAACCAAAAACAAAAATACTCCTCCACACCTTGGGCTATGTTCACAAGTAGCATTTTTTATGCGTTTTTGCACTTTTGTATTGCTTTCAACTGTGACAAATGCATTCACCGGGAAATGTCATTTTAACATTTTACAACCTTATCTGGCCATGTGCTGTGTGACACATGCATATAGTGCTGAAAAGACATGGGAACAGCATGGGGAAGACCCCTGGAAGGATCTCTGACTCCCAGGTCACTGCCTAAAAGTGTGCCCATCAGAAGTGATCCTTGCCGCATCAGAAGATGCAGACTTGCAACTATCCCCGTGCAAGTCCTTGTCCCAGGGCAGTGTTCAATTATACCTCCCCCATTCCTTGCAATGCAAGCGCAAATATGCAGCCAACCACCCACCCACCCCCAGGCTGCAATACCATACTGCTAGCTTGCACTTGAAATTGGGCCTTTTAGTTTTGAGGAGGCCGAAGCTGGCCACTACCTCATGGCTGCTTCGGCAGCGAGGTATCCATACTCAGTACCCAGCCGCCCGGCGGCCGGGTGTCCACACCTGGTCCCCAGCCGCCTGGGGGCGGCGGGGAGTCCATAGACGGTCCCCAGCCACCCCGATTTCTCCGCGGAACATCCCCACACACTTTTCTTAGACTGGCCTGCTTTAGGGCAGCATTGGACAAGCCCACTAGAGAAACCGACTCCATCAGGGGAGGTGAGAATGCCAAGGTGAGGAGCATGATGATGATAGAAGTTAGCATCTGCTTTGTTTTGTTGGAATGCAAGCATAAGTGTGCAACCTGCCACCAACCCACCCCGAGGCTGCAATACCATACTGCTAGCATGCGTGCACTTGAAATTGGGCCTTTTAGGCATGTGGAGGCCAGAGCTGGCCACTACCTCATGGGTGCTTCGGCAGCGAGGTACCGATACTCAGTCCCCAGCCGCCCGGCGGCCGGGTGTCCATGCTCGGTCCCCAGCCGCCAGGGGGCGGCCGGGTGTCCACACTCGGTCCCCAGCCGCCCCGCGGCCAGGTGTCCATAAACGGTTCCAAGCCGCCCCGATTTCTCTGCGGAACATCCCCACACACTTTTCTTAGACTGGCCTGCTTTAGGGCAGCATTGGACGAGCCCACCAAAGAACCCGACTTCTCCGGTGGGCCCTGGCTTCTTTATCAGGGGAGTTGAGAGTGCCAAGGTGAGGAGCATGATGAGGATGATAGAAGTTAGCATCTGCTTTGTTTTCAAGGAATGCAAGCGCATGTATGTAGTAGCGGCTAGGCCTGAGGTGGTCAGCGTTTTGGCGCATATCCTACCTCCTCCAAGGATTGCTGGATGTTTTCCTGCTACTATCCAAGTTCTATGACTCTCGTTAAAACAAAGCTTCAAGTGATAAATGATGGATGAGGTAGTGGCAAAGGAGAAAGAGCAGGAGGAACAGGGACCATTCATATCAATATCAGGCCAGTCAACCACATATGTCTTGTAGGATATGTTTCTGTAACAAAAGGATCGGTTTGGCTACACAGTTATAGGGCATACAGTGAGTCCAATGCCTACCAAAACTTTTGAGGCAGTCCAATGCCCCTTGGAAATGACATGGAGGTCAGAGGGCCTTAACTAAACCTATTTTTCCATTTATGGCAACTGGGTCTCCTGTGCACTGTTGGCCTAAGCAGTGAATGGAAGGCTTTCCAAAAATTATAAGGAACTGCAATGCCCCTGGAAACAGATGTGGATTACAGCGTACTAAAAACCTTCTACCCATTATTGGGGAGTGTGTCTCCCTTAGTTTTCACCTTTGCATTGAAAAGCAAAAGCTGACTAAAATTAGGAGGAAATGCAATGCCCGTTGGAAGAGTCATGGAGATTAGAGGTAAGGTAATTAAAAACAACATTTCAATGCCCCTTGGAAGAGCTGTGGAGTTCAGAGTGGCTTAAGAAGACGCTTTTAATGCCCCTTTGAAGAGACGTGGAGGTCACAGTAGCTTAACACAACGGTTTTAATGCCCCTTACAAGAGCCATACAGTACAGCATCTTAAAAACATTATTCCCATTATTGGGGAGTGGGTCTCCCATAGTATTTGCTTATGCCTTCCAAGCAAAAGCTTCCAAAAATTATGAGGAAATGCAATGCCCGTTCGAAGAGTCGTGGAGGTCCCAGTAGCTTAACAAGACGCTTTTAATGCCCCTCAGAAGAGACGTGGAGGTCAGAGTGGCATAACAAGACGGTTTTAATGCCCCTTACAAGACACGTGGAGGTCAGAGTGGTATAACAAGATGCTTTTAATGCCCCTCAGAAGAGACGTGGAGGTCAGAGTGGTATAACAAGACGGTTTTAATGCCCCTTACAAGAGACGTGGAGGTCAGAGTGGTATAACAAGATGGTTTTAATGCCCCTCAGAAGAGACGTGGAGGTCAGAGTGGTATAACAAGACGGTTTTAATGCCCCTCTGAAGAGACGTGGGGGTCAGAGTGGTATAACAAGACGGTTTTAATGCCCCTTACAAGAGACGCTCATTATTCTGGCATTTGGCAAATATTAAAAATGATGGTAATCCTAATTGACCTAAAATGGGAAAGGTTTATTCTGATTTCATGTCAGATATTGAGAAAAACCTGCAGATGTGTCTATTTATACAGTGTATGGAAACTTCTGATTTCAACTCTGTATATATATATATATATATATATATATATATATATATATATATATATATATATATATATATATGTATAATATATACACGGCGAAGCTCACACACCACAACACCCACAGCAGAGGAACGGGCTGCACACACACCTGCTCCTGTCAGTGCTGTGAGCGCCCCTCATATCGCTGCTGGCTCCGCCCCTAATGTCGCTGCTGGCTCTGCCCCTCACATCGCTGCTGGCTCCGCCCCTCATGTCGCTGTTGGCTCAGCCCCTCATATCGCTGCTGGCTCTGCCCCTCACATCGCTGCTGGCTCCGCCTCTCATATCGCTGCTGGCTCCGCCCCTCATGTCGCTGTTGGCTCCGCCCCTCATATCGCTGCTGGCTCTGCCCCTCACATCGCTGCTGGCTCCGCCCTTCATGTCGCTGTTGGCTCAGCCCCTCATATCGCTGCTGGCTCTGCCCCTCACATCGCTGCTGGCTCCGCCTCTCATATCGCTGCTGGCTCCGCCCCTCATGTCGCTGTTGGCTCCGCCCCTCATATCGCTGCTGGCTCTGCCCCTCACATCGCTGCTGGCTCCGCCCTTCATGTCGCTGTTGGCTCCGCCCCTCATATCGCTGCTGGCTCTGCCCCTCACATCGCTGCTGGCTCCGCCTCTCATATCGCTGCTGGCTCCGCCCCTCATGTCGCTGTTGGCTCCGCCCCTCATATCGCTGCTGGCTCCGCCCCTCATGTCGCTGTTGGCTCCGCTCCTCTTGTCGCTGCTGGCGCTCCGCCCCTCATGTCGCTGCTGGCTCCGCCCTTCATATCGCTGCTGGCTCCGCCCCTCATATCACTGCTGGCTCCGCCCCTCATATCGCTGCTGGCTCCGCCCCTCATATCGCTGCTGGCTCTGCCCCTCATGTCGCTGCTGGCTCCGCCCCTCATGTCGCTGCTGGCTCCGCCCCTCATATCGCTGCTGGCTCCGCACCTCACATCGCTGCTGGCTCCGCCCATCAGCCGCTCACAGTCCTCAGCAATATGGAGACATCCGCACTGATCAGAATCCTCGGGGGCGTGGCCTGTCACTGTAGTCACACAAGGGTTGTCATGGAGATCTCAAGGGAAGGCAGGTGGGCGGGGCTTAGAGCAGGAAGTAGAAGCCGTGCAGTGTGATTGGCTCCTTACCTTCTGCCAGTAATGGAGCAGATATATGGCTCCTATATAATGGAGGGGGCTCAGGAGGGGTTCCCCACCCTAAAGGTCAGGGGATAAATAATACTGGACATGAGCGAGGGCAGGAGGACATTATTCTATATTGTAAGAAATCTGATTTCTTCTTTCCTCACAGTTTTTCCTGTGCAAGGCCACATGTATTGTGCGATAATCTGTGAATATGGGGGGATCTGCTCCTCACATCCACATCAATCCCCCCACGTCTGAGCTCTCCCTTACAGGGGTCTTCTGCTCTGCACATTGATGCCGTCTCCATGGAGATGACATCATGGCCAGTACATGCGGATCTCCCCGATGGGACCCTCATGTATCTGGAGGACGAGGCACTGCTGCTCCTCGGGGAGAGGGGGCACAATTCCTGTACACATGATACAGGGGCTTCTGCCATCTCTGGGCTGAGAATAATGCTGGCAGCGCGCAGTCTACATGATGTGAGGATTACAAGTCTGCAGTCACAGAGAGTCACACAGATGACTGCAGCCTTCAGCTTCACACCGGACAATCCCTTTAAATACATGTATATTGCTCTAAAGATACTTTTTACTATTTTGCTTCTTGTAACATTTGTTCTGTTCGGCCTTTACTAGCTTTTTGTTTCCCAGCAGCACATTGATGGCTGCAGAATGAGTTAACTTGAGATTCAGTCAGTGAGCTCCTTATGATGTGGAGTTTCCAGCGCTTTTATTTCTGCGATGATTTATGACTGCATCAGAGATCAGCCCAACTTTCATGCTGGTCTGTGAACATAATCAGCACAGAGAAGGTCAGAATGAGCTCACTGATAAATTCTCAGTGAGCTCATTCTGCAACTAGCAATTCAAAGGAAATAAAAAAGCCAAATTGTTTATGAAACGTTATTGAAAAAATATTTGTATGTATATATTTAGCCCAAAATGTCTGAGTGTCCATATCCTTAGTACCAGCACAGCTGAGGATTTGGTACAATCAGGGGCGTACATAGGACGCAGAAGTTCTAATTGGGCCCCCCCCCCCCAGCAACAAAAATGTAAATAATTGTCGGGGTCGCAGAAGATCAGATCTCACAACCTTCCAGCCTTTACATAGTAATTTTCCTCCTGCTGAAGTCCTAGATCCCTTTTTCATTGCCCATAAAGTGTGGTGCCAACAAAAGTGCCCCCCAAACACGGTATGATACCCCCATGGTGAATTCCTCCATATGCGCAGTACAATGACCCTACTGTACCCGACCTCAACTCCCAGGGTAAAGTATGATCCCCCAACTGCCCCACACCTCTCCACACTCCATAGAGTATAATGCACTCAGTATAAGACTCTCGCCATGGTTCTCCACACAGTATAAGGCACTCGCCATGGTCCTCCACGCAGTATAATGCACTCCCTCGTGGTCCTCCACGCAGTATAATGCACTCCCACGTGGTCCTCCACACAGTGCAATGCACTCCCCCTTGGTCCTCCACACTGTACAATGTACTCCCCCATGGTCCGCCACACAGTACAATGTACTCCCCCATGGTCCTCCACACAGTACAATGCACTCCCCCATGGTCCGCCACACAGTACAATGCACTCCCCCATGGTCCGCCACACAGTACAATGTACTCCCCCATGGTCCTCCACACAGTACAATGTACTCCCCCATGGTCCTCCACACAGTACAATGCACTCCCCCATGGTCCTCCACACAGTACAATGTACTCCCCCATGGTCCTCCACACAGTATAAAGCCCCCGTCTCACATAGCGATATCGCTAGCGAGATCGCTGCTGTGTCACGGTTTTGGTGACTCACCAGCGACCTCACCAGCGATGTCGCTATGTGTGACACTTTGCAGCGATCAGGCCCCTGCTGTGAGGTCGCTGATCGCTGCAAAGTGTCCTGGACCATTTTTTGGTCGTTGGCCTCCCGCTGGCCAGCACACATCGCTGTGTGTGACCAGCGGGACCAACGATCTGGCTGGTAACCATGGTAAACATTGGGTTACTAGGGGCACGCGCGCACTTAGTAACCCGCTGTTTACCATGGATACCACTCTGCTACGGTGCGCGGAGGCTACCGTTCACCTTAGCAGAGTGGTATCCATGATAAACAGCGGGTTACTAGGGGCACACGCGCACTTAGTAACCCGATGTTTACCATAGTTACCAGCCTGCTCCTGCTTAAGCAGCAGGCTGGTAACAGGAGCAGGACATCGTGGAACGATTCTTTCCACGATATCGCTGCTCCCCTGATCGCTGGTGAGTCTGCCTGTTTGACAGCTCACCAGCGATGTATTAGCGATGCAGCAACGATCCCTGACAGGTCGTATCGTTGTCGGGATCGCTGCTGCATCGCTTAGTGTGACGGGGCCTTAAGACACTCGCCATGGTTCTCCACTCAGTATAATGCATTCCCCCATGGTCCTGTACGCAGTATAATGCAGCCCCCCATAGGGTAAAATACAGCCCCCCCCACCCGTAGGGTAAAATGCAGCCCCAGTCCTCCAGTATTATCAGTACACAATGATTTAAAAATAAATACATACTTACCGCTCCTCGTTCCCCGCTGCTTCAGTCTCTGCAGCTGATCACCTCAGCAGCTGCCAGCTCCACTGTCTGACACAGCGTGGCGGGTCATCATGCTGCCGCGTCAGACGCAGAGGAGGAATGATGGGAGAGGGGGTGTCACATGATGCTCCCTCCTCCAGGTTTTCGTGGGCCCCGGGCGAAAGAGTCTCAGTGGCCCCTTTAACACATCCAACCATTCATGATGCACAGATACAGCAGAGAAATTATAGATATAGATATAGTACAATGCCAAACATTTCACTGACTTCTTACATTTCATGAGTGATATCTACTGTAAATTCTACAATAGCTCAGAAACCGGTGAATCCTCACAGCGCACAGTGCAGACCGGACAGTATAGTCCTCCATACAGTGTTATGGCACCACATAGTCCTCCATACAGTATTATGAGCCCTATATAATGCTCCATACAAAATACTGGATCCCATATAATTCACCATAGAGAATACTGCCTGGTCCCCATGTAATGCCATATGCAGGCTGGACCCCATACAGAGACCCCACAAGCCCGCTGCATCCTCCCCGGGGCCCCCACAAGCCGGCTGCATCCCCCCAGGGCCCCCCTCAAGCCTGCATCACTCCCCCCAGAGCCCCCACATGCCTGCAGCATCCCCCCCATAGACCCCACAAGCCTGCAGCATCCCCCCCAGAGCACCCACAAGCCCACAGAATCCCCTCCAGGGCCCCACAAGCCCGCAGAATCCCCCCCAGGGCCCCACAAGCCCGCAGCATCCCCTTAGGGCCCCCACAAGCCCGCAGCATCCCCCCGGGGCCCCCACAAGCCCTGGACCGTACCTGCATCACCACCAGTAAAGGTATTGAAGTTTACCCTTGTGTGTGTGCCTGTACTTCCTCTGGGATCGTCCTGCCGTCTCCCTCCTGCTTCCACCATCTTTCTACACCTCTACACTGCCCTGAGGCCTGCTCTACCTGT
The DNA here is from genome assembly GCF_046119375.1 of Phyllobates terribilis. Taxonomy (NCBI): domain Eukaryota; kingdom Metazoa; phylum Chordata; class Amphibia; order Anura; family Dendrobatidae; genus Phyllobates; species Phyllobates terribilis. The sequence goes on along the minus strand of NW_027363772.1, from coordinate 78,329 downwards.
GGGGAGCCGTCCCATCATAGCTGCCCCTAACATCAGCCTCAGTGGACTGTCGCAGCGCTGGTAACCTCTTACCAGAATCCACAGGTGGCGTCACGACAATTTCCCCTATAAGCATCCCCCCCCCCCTTTGAGTGACCGCCCTGGGCCACGGACTGGGCCAGCCACCGTGATATCCCCCGGCAACCAGAGGCCCAGCTGCCGAGTGCCCCACGGCCCTGGGGGCGAGTCACTATGCACAGTGGTTCATGAATTAATATTCACAGTGACCCTCCATCCTGTGATTAAAAGGGTCCGTACATTTGACACCTCCGTCTGACTCCCACAGTCTTCTCCGCACAGATCGATATTAAGATGGCCACCGCAATGGCATGGGGAGTGCAGCGGTGAGTCCAGAGCGCAGCTCCTCGCTCTAAAATGCCCATCAGAAAGAAGAGGTCAGACATTTATTTTCTATGAGCGCTCTATTATCCTATTTATCAAACATCAGCACTACAAGAATCCGTCCTGAGCCGTGCTGGGATCTTTGAACGTGGGCCCCCGGGAGGATCGGGCCCCTCATGGTGGAGCAGATCACACTCATTATAATCCATCACTGATAGAAGATACATAAACAACAACACAGGATGATTGTAAAACAGTGAGGTAATATTTTATTGAGCCACCAAACACACAATAAACATATCGAACAGTCCCAGCAAATACCTAATATGGTGCAAATTACAGAGTCTCACCCTTCCGCTGACTCGCTGGGATTAAAGCAGCTGCCAATCCGAGGGGCTTCTGGGGCTGACTACCCCCACCAATGGCACCCCCACCAAAGAACACCCACAAAGAGGAGGTAACAACAAGCTTAGAAAGCTGACAGTCCATTGAGGTACGTGGCCAGGAGACCAGAAAGTTCCAACCTGGCTTCTCCAAACATATCCATGGAACTAGGTGACCGGAAGGTCCCGACTTGGCTTTTTCCGAGCATATTCACGAGTTCCAGGTGGCCGGAGTGTCCCAACCTGGCTACTCCAAACATCTCCATGGGACCAGGTGACTGGTGGTCCCAACCTGGTTTTCCCAGATGTATCCATGGGTTCTATAGTAGTCAATGGAGCAGATCTGTATTCCTCCAGCCAGGACTGTGGTCCCTTAAGCTGGCATCCTGTAGAAACCAAATCTGTGTCCCTCTTAATGGATTCATGGTGTTCTGTAGAGCTGTCCCATAGAGTGTTCCTGGCAGTGGTTTTGTAAAAAAGACTCCTTTATGTAGTTCACAACTGTCCTTCTTCAAGACTTTATTCACAGGTCAAGAGAAAGGGGTGTTGTTACTAATTCCCATTACTGGAGCATCCACAGTTCATCCCCCAAATGTTGACTTACAAACATTGCAAACATTGAAGGATAAACTATAAATTCCGAAACAATGCAAGTCAACAAATTGCATGGACTTATAAAATGGTAATCAACATATTTAGCAAACATCCATTGTTCAAAGAGCCTGCGTCCCTGTATTGCAAAGATAACAGTACAATAAACCAGAAGAGTTGATATAAGAGGTAAATAACCATTTATCAATTAACAAATATCACCTCAACCTACAAGATGAGTCAACATTCAGACTCATGACAAAAGATCATGTGCGTTGACCAACCGAAGAAAGAAACACATAAATTTAATAGTTAATAATTCAGGCAATAGTCTATCATTCTGGGCCTATGGAATTTACATCTGGATAATTACGATTAAATGCTGTGTCGTCACAGGCCCCTTTAGTTTTAGGGACTGGCAGGGGTCCTTTACAGTTGCTCTCCCACTAGTTGATCCTTCTTTCCTTTACTCCGTTTCAATAAAATATTTGGAAATATACAAAGTAAAAACTCAAATATAATTTTTTTTCTTACATTAAAACTTGATTTTATTAAAATAAACCCCCAAAAAACAAGAACAAAAAAACTAAACCTGATTAACATCGCAGAGAACAACAACCCAAACTGTACAACGATCACATGATTTATCCGGCACGAAAAACAGCATAAGAATAAAATAGTAATAATTAATGGCAAAATTGTAGCTTTTGTTCATTTTGTCTCTATACTGCACGATAAACGCTGGAAAGAAAAAATATAAGAACCATTCCTGGGGTTTTGCCATTGAATGCTGGAAAAAATAAAAAAACATCAGCAGAATTATTTTTTTATTAATCTCACGCAAAAGAAAAATGGAATAAAAATTATAAAAACTTTGTCTGTTCCCCAAAATGTTACCAGTGAATCCTATAGCTGCTCCGCATGGACCCAAACTGGTAAACTAAAAACTCCTGCATGCCCCGTGTGTGTGTATGTATATATATATATATATACATACACATATATATATACTCCTCTGTACTATATGCACGGCAGAGCTCACACACCACAACACGCTCCGCTGCGGCACCACAAAAAGAGCGGACCTGGCTGCACACACACCTGCTCCTGTCACCTGTATACACAGTTGAAACCAGAAATTTACATACACTATATAAATGTTAGAACCCTCCTGTTTGTTTTTTCCATCTTGTGTTTTGCGGTCACAAGACCATCTGCCTTTATATTCCAGCTCCGCCCTTTTGGCTGTGTTGGACTTCAGTGTTGTTTGACTGCTTTGCTAGCCAGGTGCTTCTGTGCCTTTCTCTGTCAGTTCGCTTGGTCCTTCTGGGACCTCTAGTACCTTTTTGTCAGTTTATCTTTTTGTGTTCTGTAACAACTTCTCTGTTTAGGAGATGTCCCATTTTTGTTCCAGTCCTTAGTTCTTTTAGGGACCCCTCTCCTTTATGCTATAGGTCTTCGTTCAGACTAGCCGAGGACTAAGGCGGGTCTGTTCGCTAGGAACAGGCAGCCCGCTACATCGTAGGGATTCAGCTTAGTCTTACTGTAGGGATAGCTTTCTCCTTTGTTTCCTTAGTACTTGTTGCAGATCATAACAATAAAAAGACACATCTGCATGTTTTTCTCAATATCTGACATGAAATCAGAATAAACCTTCACGTTTTAGGTCAATTAGGATTACCATCATTTTTAAGATTTGCCAAAGGCCAGAATAATAAGAGAGAGAGAGAATGTTTTAAAGCATTTTTATTACTTACTGCAAAGTCATAAGTTTACATACACTAATATTGCTATACCTTTAAACAATTCTGGACTGCCCATATGATGATGTCATGTGTTTGGAAACTTCTGATAGTTTTTTTTTGGCAACATCTCAGTTAATTAGAGACACACCTGTGGATGTATTTTAATGCACACCTGAAACACACTGCTTCTTTGTGTAGCATCATGGGAAAGTCTAAAGAAATCAACCAAGATATCAGGAAGAGAATTGTGGACTTGCACAAGTCTGGCTCATCCTTGGGTACAATTTCAAGATACCTGAAGGTGTCTTGTTAATCTGTACAAACAATTATATGCAAGTACAAACAAGATGGGAATGTCCAGCCATCATACCGCTCAGGAAGGAGACGGGTTCTGTGTCCCAGAGATGAATGTGCTTTGGTCCGATATGTGCATATCAAGGACAAAAGCAAAAGATCTTGTGAAGATGATAGGGGAAGCTGATAAGATTGTGTCTATATCCACAGTGAAATGAATACTGTATCAATATAGGCTGAAAGGCCACTGTGCCAGGGAGAAGCCATTACTCCAAAAGAAAGATAAAAAAGCCAGATTAATGTTTGCAAATGCACACAGGAACAAAGACCTTAATTTTTGGAGACATGTCCCGTGGTCTGATGAAACTAAAACTGAACTTTTTGGGCATAGTGACCATCGTTACTTTTGGAAGAAAAAAGGAGAAGCTTGGAAGCCTAAGAACACCATCCCAACTGTGAAACATGGGGGAGGCAGCATCATGTGGGGTTGATTTCCTGTAGGAGGGACTGGCGATAGCGCCACTCACAGGCATCACGTGACCCCCCGGCAGCAGCCGGCTCTTTCTTCCGCTGATGTCACGTCAAATGAGGTGTGACATTAGTGTCGCGGACCCCGCGGTGGATGCTGGGCTGTGGGCGGGGGTTACCCCGCGCGTCCCACCCAGCATCCTCCGCGCCCCACTCCCAATGAATGAGGAGAGGGAAAGAGGTAAACTTTTGACTTAGCAGTAAGTAATAAAAATGTCCTAAAACATTCTCTCTCTCTCATTATTCTGGCATTTGGCAAATATTAAAAATGATGGTAATCCTAATTGACCTAAAATGGGAAAGGTTTATTCTGATTTCATGTCAGATATTGAGAAAAACCTGCAGATGTGTCTATTTATACAGTGTATGGAAACTTCTGGTTTCACCTGTGTATGTATATATATATATATATATATGTGTATATTATATACTCGGCGAAGCTCACACACCACAACACCCACAGCAGAGGAACTGGCTGCACACACACCTGCTCCTGTCAGTGCTGTGAGCGCCCCTCATATCGCTGCTGGCTCCGCCCCTCATATCGCTGCTGGCTCCGCCCCTCATATCGCTGCTGGCTCCGCCCCTCATGTCGCTGTTGGCTCAGCCCCTCATATCGCTGCTGGCTCAGCCCCTCATATCGCTGCTGGCTCCGCCCCTCATATCGCTGCTGGCTCCGCCCCTCACATTGCTGCTGGCTCCGCCTTTCATATCACTGCTGGCTCCGCCCCTCATGTCGCTGCTGGCTCCGCCTCTCATATCGCTGTTGGCTCCGCCCTTCATATAGCTGCTGGCTCCGCCCCTCATATCGCTGCTGGCTCCGCCCCTCATGTCGCTGCTGGCTCCGCCCCTCATATCGCTGCTGGCTCTGCCCCTCATATCACTGCTGCCTCCGCCCCTCATGTCGCTGCTGGCTCCGCCCCTCACATCGCTGCTGGCTCTGCCCCTCACATCGCTGCTGGCTCCGCCCATCAGCCGCTCACAGTCCTCAGCAATATGGAGACGTCCGCACTGATCAGAATCCTCGGGGGCGTGGCCTGTCACTGTAGTCACACAAGGGTTGTCATGGAGATCTCAAGGGAAGGCAGGTGGGCGGGGCTTAGAGCAGGAAGTAGAAGCCGTGCAGTGTGATTGGCTCCTTACCTTCTGCCAGTAATGGAGCAGATATATGGCTCCTATATAATGGAGGGGGCTCAGGAGGGGTTCCCCACCCAAAAGGTCAGGGGATAAATAATACTGGACATGAGCGAGGGCAGGAGGACATTATTCTATATTGTAAGAAATCTGATTTCTTCTTTCCTCACAGTTTTTCCTGTGCAAGGCCACATGTATTGTGCGATAATCTGTGAATATGGGGGGATCTGCTCCTCACATCCACATCAATCCCCCCACGTCTGAGCTCTCCCTTACAGGGGTCTTCTGCTCTGCACATTGATGCCGTATCCATGGAGATGACATCATGGCCGGTACATGCGGATCTCCCCGATGGGACCCTCATGTATCTGGAGGACGAGGCACTGCTGCTCCTCGGGGAGAGGGGGCACAATTCCTGTACACATGATACAGGGGCTTCTGCCATCTCTGGGTTGAGAATAATGCTGGCAGCGCGCAGTCTACATGATGTGAGGATTACAAGTCTGCAGTCACAGAGAGTCACACAGATGACTGCAGCCTTCAGCTTCACACCGGACAATCCCTTTAAATACATGTATATTGCTCTAAAAAGACTTTTTACTATTTTGCTTCATGTAACATTTGCTCTGTTCGGCCTTTACCAGCTTATTGTTTCCCAGCAGCACATTGATGGCTGCAGAATGAGTTAACTTGAGATTCAGTCAGTGAGCTCCTTATGATGTGGATTTTCCAGCTCTTTTATTTCTGCCATGATTTATGACTGCATCAGAGATCAGCCCAACTTTCATGCTGGTCTGTGAACATAATCAGCACAGAGAAGGTCAGAATGAGCTCACTGATAAATTCTCAGTGAGCTCATTCTGCAACTAGCAATGCAAAGGAAATAAAAAAGCCAAATTGTTTATGAAACGTTGTTGAAAAAATATTTGTATGTACAGTATATATTTAGCCCAAAATGTCTGAGTGTCCATATCCTTAGTACCAGCACAGCTGAGGATTTGGTATAATCAGGGGCGTACATAGGAATCATGGGGCCCCAGAGCAGAAGTTCTAATTGGGCCCCCCCCAAAAAAAAAATGTAAAAATGTAAATAATTGTCGGGGTCACAGAAGAGCAGATCTCACAACCTTCCAGCCTTTACATAGTAATTTTCCTCCTGCTGAAGTCCTAGATCCCTTTTTCATTGCCCATAAAGTGTGGTGCCAACAAAAGTGCCCCCCAAACATGGTATGATACCCCCATGGTGAATTCCTCCATATGCGCAGTATAATGACCCTACTGTACCCCACCTCAACTCCCAGGGTAAAGTATGATGACACCAACACAGTATGATCCCCCAACTGTCCCACACCTCTCCATACTCCATAGAGTATAATGCACTCGCCATGGTCCTCCACATGGTATACTCTCGCCATTTATTTAGTATTGACACACTGACAAAAAGTCCGATCTATCACATCATAAATATATTAACCCCTACAGCAAATGCCCAACAGCAAAGATAATCTAAACACCCAATTTTTTTTTCTTTTTGGGTAATTTTACCTCCCAAAAAATGCATCAAAAAGAGATGAAAAGTTTGTAGACAGCAGAGAATGGCATCAATAACCCCCGCAGGTCGGCGAGCAGAAAGCGAACCTCGCACAGATTCATCAGCAGAAACATGGAACAAATGCAGGGTCTCACAAAATGGTGACACAATACCGGGTTATTTATTACTGTTTGGTGACACCATAATACGGCAATTCTGGCTTCTTAATTTATTTTTCCGCTATTTAACGTGCGGTTTAAATAATTTGGGCTTTGATAGGTCGGACTTTTACAGACACGACAATATAAAATGTTTCTTTTTTAATTTCTTTTTTTTTACCTTGGAAAATAGGGGTGATTTAACATCTTTGTTTATTTTTTTTCCTTTGTAAAACTTTTTTCTTTTTTTTCCATTTTTACTTTATTTTTTTATGTCCCCTTAGGGCACTTGAACCTGCAATCTCTTGACTGCTTATTCTATATACAGTAATCCTCTAGTAATGCAGTATACAGTTTATAAGATTAAGTTCAGACTGTGGATGAACTTCACAGGAGTACCAAGATGGCAGCCATGCAGGCCTTCACCATTCCCCTGACTGCCATTGTCATCCATTTCCTGGCGATAGCTCAATTTAAATGCCGCTGTTGGCTCAGGTGGCCACAGTCTACTCAAGTCGCTGCTGTCGGCTCAGGTCACCGCTGTTCTGGGCTGGCTGGCAAATTGCACACAGTAGCAACCCATCCTTACTGAGTTTTATCTGTGGCTGATTCATAAAGTTAGTAAAGGTTACAAAGCTTTAAAAAGATAAAGCCAGTGTTATGATGTAATAGTTGAGGTCAAATGCCGACTAGATTCTCATCCACTTCTATCAGTGGGCTACTCAGAGAGGTGTCTGAGACTCTAGTCAGCATGTGACCAGGCTCGGACTGGCCTGCTGGGGAATTCCCTGGTGGGCTCCACTGCAGGGCCAGCACTGAAAAGAGAAGGAAGGCTCCTCCCACTCCTACCCTAGCACAGCTATGCACTTGTCTATATACCGTATGCTGTGTGTGTGGGGGTGTGTGGTTTGACTTGTCTATATAATGTATGCTGTGTGTGTGTGGGGGGGACTTGTCTGTATACCGTGTGTGGGAGGTGGGGGACTTGTCTATATACTGTATGCTGTGTGGGGGACTTGTCTATATACCGTATGCTGTGTGTGGGGGACTTGTCTATATACTGTATGCTGTGTGTGGGGGACTTGTCTATATACCGTATGCTGTGTATGGGGGACTTGTCTATATACTGTATGCTGTGTGTGTGTGTGGGGGGGACTTGTCTGTATACCGTGTGTGGCACGTGGGGGACTTGTCTATATACCGTATGCTGTGTGTGGGGGACTTGTCTATATACTGTATGCTGTGTATGGGGGACTTGTCTATATACTGTATGCTGTGTGTGTGTGGGGGGGACTTGTCTGTATACCGTATGCCGTGTGTGGGGGACTTGTCTATATACTGTATGCTGTGTGTGGGGGACTTGTCTATATACTGTATGCTGTGTGTGGGGGACTTGTCTATATACTGTATGCTGTGTGTGGGGGACTTGTCTATATACTGTATGCTGTGTATGGGGGACTTGTCTATTTACCGTATGCTGTGTGTGGGGGACTTGTCTATATACCGTATGCTGTGTGTGGGGGACTTGTCTATATACTGTATGCTGTGTGTGGGGGACTTGTCTATATACCGTATGCTGTGTGTGGGGGACTTGTCTATATACTGTATGCTGTGTGTGGGGGACTTGTCTATATACTATATGCTGTGTGTGGGGGACTTGTCTATATACTGTATGCTGTGTATGGGGGACTTGTCTATTTACCGTATGCTGTGTGTGTGGGGGACTTGTCTATATACTGTATGCTGTGTGTGGGGGACTTGTCTATATACCGTATGCTGTGTGTGGGGGACTTGTCTATATACTGTATGCTGTGTGTGGGGGACTTGTCTATATACTGTATGCTGTGTGTGGGGGACTTGTCTATATACTGTATGCTGTGTATGGGGGACTTGTCTATTTACCGTATGCTGTGTGTGTGGGGGACTTGTCTATATACTGTATGCTGTGTGTGGGAGACTTGTCTATATACCGTATGCTGTGTGTGGGGGACTTGTCTATATACCTTATGCTGTGTGTGGGGGACTTGTCTATATACCGTATGCTGTGTGTGGGGGACTTGTCTATATACCGTATGCTGTGTGTGGTGGACTTGTCTATATACCGTATGCTGTGTGTGGGGGACTTGTCTATATACTGTATGCTGTGTGTGGGGGACTTGTCTATATACTGTATGCTGTGTGGGGGACTTGTCTATATACCGTATGCTGTGTGTGGGGTACTTGTCTATATACTGTATGCTGTGTGTGGGGGACTTGTCTATATACCGTATGTCGTGTGTGGGGGACTTGTCTATATACCGTATGCTGTGTGTGGGGGACTTGTCTATATACCGTATGCTCTGTGTGGGGGACTTGTCTATATACCGTATGCTGTGTGTGGGGGACTTGTCTATATACCGTATGCTGTGTGTGGGGGACTTGTCTATATACTGTATGCTGTGTGTGGGGGACTTGTCTATATACTGTATGCTGTGTGGGGGACTTGTCTATATACCGTATGCTGTGTGTGGGGTACTTGTCTATATACTGTATGCTGTGTGTGGGGGACTTGTCTATATACCGTATGCTCTGTGTGGGGGACTTGTCTATATACCGTATGCTGTGTGTGGGGGACTTGTCTATATACCGTATGCTGTGTGTGGGGGACTTGTCTATATACTGTATGCTGTGTGTGGGGGACTTGTCTATATACTGTATGCTGTGTGGGGGACTTGTCTATATACCGTATGCTGTGTGTGGGGGACTTGTCTATATACCGTATGGTGTTTATGGTGGACTTGTCTATATACCGTATTCTGTGTGGGGGACTTGTCTATATACTGTATGCTGTGTGGGGGGGACTTGTCTATATACTGTATGCTGTGTGTGGGGGGGACTTGTCTATATACCGTATGCTGTGTGGGAGGGACTTGTCTATATACCGTATGCTGTGTGGGGGACTTGTCTATATACCGTATGCTGTGTGGGGTATTTGTCTATATACTGTATGCTGTGTGTGGGGGACTTGTCTATATACCGTATGCTGTGTGGGGGACTTGTCTATATACCGTATGCTGTGTGTGGGGGACTTGTCTATATACCGTATGCTGTGTGTGGGGGACTTGTCTATATACTGTATGCTGTGTGTGGGGGACTTGTCTATATACCGTATGCTGTGTGTGGGGGACTTGTCTATATACCGTTTGCTGTGTGTGGGGGACTTGTCTATATACCGTATGCTGTGTGTGGGGGACTTGTATATATACTGTATGTTGTGTGTGGGGGACTTGTCTATATACCGTATGCTGTGTGTGGGGGACTTGTCTATATACTGTATGCTGTGTGGGAGGGACTTGTCTATATACCGTATGCTGTGTGGGGGACTTGTCTATATACCGTATGCTGTGTGTGGGGAACTTGTCTTTATACTGTATGCTGTGTGTGGGGGACTTGTCTATATACAGTGTGCTGTGTGTGGGGGACTTGTCTATATACCGTATGCTGTGTGTGTGGGGGACTTGTCTATATTCCATATGCTGTGTGTGGGGGACTTGTCTATATACTGTATGCTGTGTAGGGGACTTGTCTATATACTGTATGCTGTGTAGGGGACTTGTCTATATACTGTATGCTGTGTGGGGGGGACTTGTCTATATACCGTATGCTGTGTGTGAGGGACTTGTCTATATACCGTATGCTGTGTGTGGGGGACTTGTCTATATACCGTATGCTGTGTGTGGGGGACTTGTCTATATACTGTATGCTGTGTGTGGGGGACTTGTCTATATACTGTATGCTGTGTGTGGGGGACTTGTCTATATACCGTATGCTGTGTGGGGGACTTGTCTATATACCGTATGCTGTGTGGGGGGGGACTTGTCTATATACTGTATGCTGTGTGGGGGACTTGTCTATATACTGTATGCTGTGTGGGGGGGACTTGTCTATATACTGTATGCTGTGTGGGGGACTTGTCTATATACCGTATGCTGTGTGTGGGGGACTTGTCTATATACCGTATGCTGTGTGGGGGACTTGTCTATATACTGTATGCTGTGTGTGGGGTACTTGTCTATATACCGTATGCTGTGTGGGGGACTTGTCTATATACCGTATGCTGTGTGTGGGGGACTTGTCTATGTACCGTATGCTGTGTGTGGGGGACTTGTCTATATACTGTATGCTGTGTGTGGGGGACTTGTCTATATACCGTATGCTGTGTATGGGGGACTTGTCTATATACCGTATGCTGTGTGGGGGGGACTTGTCTATATACTGTATGCTGTGTGTGGGGGACTTGTCTATATACTGTATGCTGTGTGTGAGGGACTTGTCTATATACCGTATGCTGTGTGTGGGGGACTTGTCTATATACCGTATGCTGTGTGTGGGGGACTTGTCTATATACCGTATGCTGTGTGGGGGACTTGTCTATATACTGTATGCTGTGTGTGGGGGACTTGTCTATATACCGCATGCTGTGTGTGGGGGACTTGTCTATATACTGTATGCTGTGTGTGGAGGACTTGTCTATATACTGTATGCTGTGTATGGGGTACTTGTCTATATACGGTATGCTGTGTGTGGGGGACTTGTCTATATACCGTATGCTGTGTGTGGGGGACTTGTCTATATACCGTATGCTGTGTGTGGGGGACTTGTCTATATACCGTATGCTGTGTGGGGGACTTGTCTATATACTGTATGCTGTGTGTGGGGGACTTGTCTATATACTGTATGCTGTGTGTAGGGGACTTGTCTATATACTGTATGCTGTGTGTAGGGGACTTGTCTATATACCGTATGCTGTGTGTGGGGGACTTGTCTATGTACCGTATGCTGTGTGTGGGGGACTTGTCTATATACCGTATGCTGTGTGTGGGGGACTTGTCTATATACCGTATGCTGTGTGTGGGGGACTTGTCTATATACTGTATGCTGTGTATGGGGGACTTGTCTATATGCTGTACTCTGTGTGTGGGGGACTTGTCTATATACCGTATGCTGTGTGGGGGGACTTGTCTATATACTGTATGCTGTGTGGGAGGGACTTGTCTATATACCGTATGCTGTGTGGGGGACTTGTCTATATACCGTATGCTGTGTGTGGGGGACTTGTCTTTATACTGTATGCTGTGTGTGGGGGACTTGTCTATATACCGTGTGCTGTGTGTGGGGGACTTGTCTATATACTGTATGCTGTGTGTAGGGGACTTGTCTATATACTGTATGCTGTGTAGGGGACTTGTCTATATACTGTATGCTGTGTAGGGGACTTGTCTATATACTGTATGCTGTGTGTGGGGGACTTGTCTATATACCGTATGCTGTGTGTGGGGGACTTGTCTATATACCGTATGCTGTGTGTGGGGGGGACTTGTCTATATACCGTATGCTATGTGGGAGGGACTTGTCTATATACCGTATGCTGTGTGGGGGACTTGTCTATATACCGTATGCTGTGTGGGGTACTTGTCTATATACCGTATGCTGTGTGTGGGGGACTTGTCTATATACCGTATGCTGTGTGTGGGGGACTTGTCTATATACCGTATGCTGTGTGTGGGGGTCTAGTCTATATACTGTATGCTGTGTATGGGGGACTTGTTTATATACCGCATGCTGTGTGGGGGACTTGTCTATATACCGTATGCTGTGTGTGGGGGACTTGTCTATATACTGTATGCTGTGTGTAGGAGACTTGTCTATATACCGTATGCTGTGTGGGGGACTTGTCTATATACCGTATGCTGTGTGTGGGGGGACTTGTCTATATACCGTATGCTGTGTGTGGGGGACATGTCTATATGCCGTATGCTGTGTGGGGGACTTGTCTATATACCGTGTGCTGTGTGTGGGGGACTTGTCTATATACCGTATGCTGTGTGTGTGGGGGACTTGTCTATATACCGTATACTGTGTGTGGGGGACTTGTCTACATACTGTATGCTGTGTAGGGGACTTGTCTATATACCGTATGCTGTGTGGGGTACTTGTCTATATACCGTATGCTGTGTGTGGGGGACTTGTCTATATTCCGTATGCTGTGTGTGGGGGACTGGTCTATATACCGTATGCTGTGTGTGGGGGACTTGTCTATATACCGTATGCTGTGTGTGGGGGACTTGTCTATATACTGTATGCTGTGTGTGGGGGACTTGTCTATATACTGTATGCTGTGTGTGGGGGACTTGTCTATATACCGTATGCTGTGTGTGGGGGACTTGTCTATATACCGTATGCTGTGTGGGGGGGGACTTGTCTATATACTGTATGCTGTGTGGGGGACTTGTCTATATACTGTATGCTGTGTGGGGGGGACTTGTCTATATACCGTATGCTGTGTGGGGGACTTGTCTATATACCGTATGCTGTGTGTGGGGGACTTGTCTATATACTGTATGCTGTGTGTGGGGCACTTGTCTATATACTGTATGCTGTGTGTGGGGGACTTGTCTATATACTGTATGCTGTGTGTGGGGGACTTGTCTATATACCGTATGCTGTGTGGGGTACTTGTCTATATACCGTATGCTGTGTGTGGGGGACTTGTCTATATACCGTATGCTGTGTGTGGGGGACTTGTCTATATACCGTATGCTGTGTGTGGGGGACTTGTCTATATACTGTATGCTGTGTGTGGGGGACTTGTCTATATACCGTATGCTGTGTGTGTGGGGGACTTGTCTATATACCGTATGCTGTGTGTTGGGGGGGGACTTGTCTATATACCGTATGCTGTGTGGGGGGGACTTGTCTATATACCGTATGCTGTGTGGGGGGGACTTGTCTATATACTGTATGCTGTGTGTGGGGGACTTGTCTATATACTGTATGCTGTGTGTGGGGGACTAGTCTATATACTGTATGCTGTGTGTGGGGGACTTGTCTATATACCGTATGCTGTGTGTGGGGGACTTGTCTATATACCGTATGCTGTGTGTGGGGGACTTGTCTATATACCGTATGCTGTGTGTGTGGGGGACTTGTCTATATACCGTATGCTGTGTGGGGGGGGACTTGTCTATATACTGTATGCTGTGTGGGGGACTTGTCTATATACTGTATGCTGTGTGGGCGGGACTTGTCTATATACTGTATACTGTGTGGGGGACTTGTCTATATACCGTATGCTGTGTGTGGGGGACTTGTCTATATACCGTATGCTGTGTGGGGTACTTGTCTATATACCGTATGCTGTGTGTGGGGGACTTGTCTATATACCGTATGCTGTGTGTGGGGGACTTGTCTATATACCGTATGCTGTGTGTGGGGGACTTGTCTATATACCGTATGGTGTGCGTGGGGGACTTGTCTATATACCGTATGCTGTGTGTGGGGGACTTGTCTATATACCGTATGCTGTGTGTGGGAGACTTGTCTATGTACCGTATGCTGTGTGGGGGGGACTTGTCTATATACCGTATGCTGTGTGGGGGGCACTTGTCTATATACTGTATGCTGTGTGTGGGGGACTTGTCTATATACTGTATGCTGTGTGTGGGGGACTTGTCTATATACCGTATGCTGTGTGGGGGGCACTTGTCTATGTACCGTATGCTGTGTGTGGGGGACTTGTCTATATACTGTATGCTGTGTGTGGGGGACTTGTCTATATACTGTATGGTGTGTGTGGGGGACTTGTCTATATACCGTATGCTGTGTGTGGGGGACTTGTCTATATACCGTATGCTGTGTGTGGGGGACTTGCCTATATACCGTATGCTGTGTGTGGGGGACTTGTCTATATACCGTATGCTGTGTGTGGGGGACTTGTCTATGTACTGTATGCTGTGTGTGGGGGACTTGTCTATATACTGTATGCTGTGTGGGGGGGACTTGTCTATATACCGTATGCTGTGTGTGGGGGGGACTTGTCTATATACCGTATGCTGTGTGGGCGGGACTTGTCTATATACCGTATGCTGTGTGTAGGGGACTTGTCTATATACTGTGTGCTGTGTAGGGGACTTGTCTATATACTGTATGCTGTGTAGGGGACTTGTCTATATACCGTATGCTGTGTAAGGGACTTGTCTATATGCCGTATGCTGTGTGGGGGACTTGTCTATATGCTGTATGCTGTGTGTGGGGGACTTGTCTGTATACCGTATGCTGTGTGTGGGGGACTTGTCTATATACCGTATGCTGTGTGTGGGGGACTTGTCTATATACTGTATGCTGTGTGTGGGGGACTTGTCTATATACTGTATGCTGTGTATGGGGGACTTGTCTATATACCGTATGCTGTGTGTGTGTGGGACTTGTCTATATACCGTATACTGTGTGTGGGGGACTTGTCTATATACCGTATACTGTGTGTGCGGGGCTTGTTTATATACTGTATGCTGTGTAGGGGACTTGTCTATATACTTTATGCTGCGTAGGGGACTTGTCTATATACCGTATGCTGTGTGTGGGGGACTTGTCTATATACCGTATGCTGTGTGTGGGGGACTTGTCTATATACCGTATGCTGTGTGTGGGGGACTTGTCTATATACTGTATGCTGTGTGTGGGGGACTTGTCTATATACTGTATGCTGTGTGTGGGGGACTTGTCTATATACTGTATGCTGTGTATGGGGGACTTGTCTATATACCGTATGCTGTGTGGGGGACTTGTCTATATACCGTATGCTGTGTGGGGGACTTGTCTATATACTGTATGCTGTGTGTGGGGGACTTGTCTATATACCGTATGCTGTGTGTGGGGGACTTGTCTATATACCGTATGCTGTGTGTAGGAGACTTGTCTATATACCGTATGCTGTGTGGGGGACTTGTCTATATACCGTATGCTGTATGTGGGGGACTTGTCTATATACCGTATGCTGTGTGTGGGGGACTTGTCTATATACTGTATGCTGTGTGTAGGAGACTTGTCTATATACCATATGCTGTGTGGGGGACTTGTCTATATACCGTATGCTGTGTGGGGGGGGACTTTTCTATATACTGTATGCTGTGTGTGAGGTACTTGTCTATATACCGTATGCTGTGTGTGGGGGACTTGTCTATATACCGTATGCTGTGTGTGGGGGACATGTCTATATGCCGTATGCTGTGTGGGGGACTTGTCTATATACTGTATGCTATGGGTGGGGGACTTGTCTATATACCGTATGCTGTGTGGGGGACTTGTCTATATACTGTATGCTATGGGTGGGGGACTTGTCTATATACCGTATGCTGTGTGGGGTACTTGTCTATATACCGTATGCTGTGTGTGGGGGACTTGTCTATATACTGTATGCTGTGTGGGGTACTTGTTTATATACCGTATGCTGTGTGTGGGGGACTTGTCTATATACCGTATGCTGTGTGTGGGGGACTTGTCTATATACCGTATGCTGTGTGGGGGACTTGTCTATATACCGTATGCTGTGTGTGGGGGGACTTTTCTATATACCGTATGCTGTGTGTGGGGGACATGTCTATATGCCGTATGCTGTGTGGGGGACTTGTCTATATACTGTATGCTGTGGGGGGGGGGACTTGTCTATATACCGTATGCTGTGTGTGTGGGGTACTTGTCTATATACCGTATGCTGTGTGTGGGGGACTTGTCTATATACCGTATGCTGTGTGTGGGGTACTTGTCTATGTACCGTATGCTGTGTGTGGGGTACTTGTCTATATACCGTATGCTGTGTGTGGGGGACTTGTCTATATACCGTATGCTGTGTGTGGGGGACTTGTCTATATACCGTATGCTGTTTGTGGGGGACTTGTCTATATACTGTATGCTGTGTGTGGGGGACTTGTCTATATACCGTATGCTGTGTGTGGGGGACTTGTCTATATACTGTATGCTGTGTGTGGGGGACATGTCTATATGCCGTATGCTGTGTGGGGGACTTGTCTATATACTGTATGCTGTGGGGGGAGGACTTGTCTATATACCGTATGCTGTGTGGGGTACTTGTCTATATACCGTATGCTGTGTGTGGGGGACTTGGCTATATACTGTATGCTGTGTGGGGTACTTGTTTATATTCCGTATGCTGTGTGTGGGGGACTTTTCTATATACCGTGTGCTGTGTGTGGGGGACTGGTCTATATACCGTATGCTGTGTGTGGGGGACTTGTCTATATACCGTATGCTGTGTGTGGGGGACTTGTCTATATACCGTATGCTGTGTGTGGGGGACTTGTCTATATACCGTATGCTGTGTGTGGGGGGGACTTGTCTATATACCGTATGCTGTGTGGGAGGGACTTGTCTATATACCGTATGCTGTGTGTGGGGGACTTGTCTATATACCGTATGCTGTGTGGGGGGGGACTTGTCTATATACTGTATGCTGTGTGGGGGACTTGTCTATATACTGTATGCTGTGTGGGGGGGACTTGTCTATATACTGTATGCTGTGTGGGGGACTTGTCTATATACCGTATGCTGTGTGTGGGGGACTTGTCTATATACCGTATGCTGTGTGGGGTACTTGTCTATATACTGTATGCTGTGTGTGGGGGACTTGTCTATATACCGTATGCTGTGTGTGGGGGACTTGTCAATATACTGTATGCTGTGTGTGGGGGACTTGTCTATATACCGTATGCTGTGTGTGGGGGACTTGTCTATATACCGTATGCTGTGTGTGGGGGACTTGCCTATATGCCGTATGCTGTGTGTGGGGGACTTGTCTATATACCGTATGCTGTGTGTGGGGGACTTGTCTATTTACTGTATGCTGTGTGTGGGTGACTTGTCTATATACCGTATGCTATGTGGGGGGGACTTGTCTATATACCGTATGCTGTGTGTGGGGGGGACTTGTCTATATACCGTATGCTGTGTGGGGGGGACTTGTCTATATATCGTATGCTGTGTGTGGGGGACTTGTCTATATACCTTATGCTGTGTATGGGGGACTTCTCTATATGCTGTGTGTGGGGGTCTTGTCTATATACCGTATGCTGTGTGTGGGGGACTTGTCTATATACCGTATGCTGTGTGTGGGGGACTTGTCTATATATTGTATGCTGTGTGTGGGGGACTTGTCTATATACTGTATGCTGTGTGTGGGGGACTTGTCTATATACCGTATGCTGTGTGTGGGGGACTTGTCTATATACCTTATGCTGTGTGTGGGGGACTTGTCTGTATACCGTATGCTGTGTGTGGGGGACTTGTCTATATACCGTATGCTGTGTGTGGGGGACTTGTCTATATACCGTATGCTGTGTGTGGGGGACTTGTCTATATACCGTATGCTGTGTGTGGGGGACTTGTCTATATACTGTATGCTGTGTAGGGGACTTGTCTATATACCGTATGCTGTGTAGGGGACTTGTCTATATACCGTATGCTGTGTGGGGGACTTGTCTATATACTATATGCTGTGTGTGGGGGACTTGTCTATATACTGTATGCTGTGTGTGGGGGACTTGTCTATATACTGTATGCTGTGTATGGGGGACTTGTCTATATACCGTATGCTGTGTGTGTGTGGGACTTGTCTATATACCATATACTGTGTGTGGGGGACTTGTCTATATACTGTATGCTGTGTGTGGGGGACTTGTCTATATACTGTATGCTGTGTATGGGGGACTTGTCTATATACCGTATGCTGTGTGTGGGGGGGACATGTGTATATACCGTATGCTGTGTGAGGGACTTGTCTATATACCGTATGCTGTGTGGGGGACTTGTCTATATACCGTATGCTGTGTGGGGGACTTGTCTATATACCGTATGCTGTGTGTGGGGGACTTGTCTATATACCGTATGCTCTGTGTGGGGGACTTGTCTATATACCGTATGCTGTGTGTGGGGGACTTGTCTATATACTGTATGCTGTGTGGTGGGGGACTTGTCTATATACCTTATGCTGTGTGTAGGGGACTTGTCTATATACCGTATGCTGTGTGTGGGGGACTTGTCTATATACCGTATGCTGTGTGTGGGGGACTTGTCTATATACCGTATGCTGTGTGTGGGGGACTTGTCTATATACCGTATGCTGTGTGGGGGACTTGTCTATATACCGTATGCTGTGTGGGGTACTTGTCTATATACCGTATGCTGTGTGTGGGGGACTTGTCTATATACCGTATGCTGTGTGGGGGACTTGTCTATATACCGTATGCTGTGTGTGGGGGACTTGTCTATATACTGTATGCTGTGTGTGGGGGACTTGTCTATATACCTTATGCTGTGTGTAGGGGACTTGTCTATATACCGTATGCTGTGTGTGGGGGACTTGTCTATATACCGTATGCTGTGTGTGGGGGACTTGTCTATATACCGTATGCTGTGTGTGGGGGACTTATCTATATACCGTATGCTGTGTGTAAGGGACTTGTCTATATACCGTATGCTGTGTGGGGGACTTGTCTATATACTGTATGCTGTGTGGGGGGGACTTGTCGATATACTGTATGCTGTGTGGGGGGGACTTGTCTATATACTGTATGCTGTGTGGGGGGGACTTGTCTATATACTGTATGCTGTGTGTGGGGGACTTGTCTATATACTGTATGCTGTGTGTGGGGGACTTGTCTATATACCGTATGCTGTGTGTAGGGGACTTGTCTATATACTGTATGCTGTGTGTGGGGGACTTGTCTATATACCGTATGCTGTGTGGGGGGGACTTGTCTATATACTGTATGCTGTGTGTGGGGGACTTGTCTATATACCGTATGCTGTGTGTGGGGGACTTGTCTATATACCGTATGCTGTGTATGGGGGTCTTGTCTTTATACCGTATGCTGTGTGGGGGGGGACTTGTCTATATACTGTATTCTGTGTGCGGGACTTGTCTATATACTGTATGCTGTGTGGGGGGGACTTGTCTATATACTGTATGCTGTGTGGGGGACTTGTCTATATACCGTATGCTGTGTGTGGGGGACTTGTCTATATACCGTATGCTGTGTGGGGTACTTGTCTATATACTGTATGCTGTGTGTGGGGGACTTGTCTATATACCGTATGCTGTGTGTGGGGGACTTGTCTATATACCGTATGCTTTGTGGTGGGGGAGTTGTCTATATACTGTATGCTGTGTGTGGGGGACTTGTCTATATACCGTATGCTGTGTGTGGGGGACTTGTCTATATACCGTATGCTGTGTGTGGGGGACTTGTCTATATACCGTATGCTGTGTGTGGGGGAGTTGTCTATATACCGTATGCTGTGTGTGGGGGACTTGTCTATATACCGTATGCTGTGTGTGGGGGACTTGTCTATAAACCGTATGCTGTGTGTGGGGGACTTGTCTATATACCGTATGCTGTGTGTGGGGGACTTGTCTATATACCGTATGCTGTGTGGTGGGGGAGTTGTCTATATACCGTATGCTGTGTGGGGGACTTGTCTATATACCGTATGCTGTGTGTGGGGGACTTGTCTATATACCGTATGCTGTGTGGGGGACTTGTCTATATACCGTATGCTGTGTGTGGGGGGACTTGTCTATATACCGTATGCTGTGTGTGGGGGACATGTCTATATGCCGTATGCTGTGTGGGGGACTTGTCTATATACTGTATGCTGTGGGGGGGGGACTTGTCTATATACCGTATGCTGTGTGTGGGGTACTTGTCTATATACCGTATGCTGTGTGTGGGGGACTTGTCTATATACCGTATGCTGTGTGTGGGGTACTTGTCTATATACCGTATGCTGTGTGTGGGGTACTTGTCTATATACCGTATGCTGTGTGTGGGGGACTTGTCTATATACCGTATGCTGTGTGTGGGGGACTTGTCTATATACCGTATGCTGTTTGTGGAGGACTTGTCTATATACTGTATGCTGTGTGTGGGGGACTTGTCTATATACCGTATGCTGTGTGTGGGGGACTTGTCTATATACTGTATGCTGTGTGTGGGGGACATGTCTATATGCCGTATGCTGTGTGGGGGACTTGTCTATATACTGTATGCTGTGGGGGGAGGACTTGTCTATATACCGTATGCTGTGTGGGGTACTTGTCTATATACCGTATGCTGTGTGTGGGGGACTTGTCTATATACTGTATGCTGTGTGGGGTACTTGTTTATATTCCGTATGCTGTGTGTGGGGGACTTGTCTATATACCGTATGCTGTGTGTGGGGGACTTGTCTATATACCGTATGCTGTGTGTGGGGGACTTGTCTATATACCGTATGCTGTGTGTGGGGGGGACTTGTCTATATACCGTATGCTGTGTGGGAGGGACTTGTCTATATACCGTATGCTGTGTGTGGGGGACTTGTCTATATACCGTATGCTGTGTGGGGGGGGACTTGTCTATATGCTGTGTGGGGGACTTGTCTATATACTGTATGCTGTGTGGGGGGGACTTGTCTATATACTGTATGCTGTGTGGGGTCTTGCCTATATACCGTATGCTGTGTGTGGGGGACTTGTCTATATACCGTATGCTGTGTGGGGTACTTCTCTATATACTGTATGCTGTGTGTGGGGGACTTGTCTATATACCGTATGCTGTGTGTGGGGGACTTGTCTATATACCGTATGCTGTGTGTGGGGGACTTGTCTATATACTGTATGCTGTGTGTGGGGAACTTGTCTATATACCGTATGCTGTGTGTGGGGGACTTGTCTATATACCGTATGCTGTGTGTGGGAGACTTGTCTATATACCGTATGCTGTGTGGGGGGGACTTGTCTATATACCGTATGCTGTGTGGGGGGGACTTGTCTATATACCGTATGCTGTGTGTGGGGGACTTGTCTATATACCGTATGCTGTGTGTGAGGGATTTGTCTATATACCGTATGCTGTGTGTGGGGGACTTGCCTATATACCGTATGCTGTGTGTGGGGGACTTGTCTATATACCGTATGCTGTGTGTGGGTGACTTGTCTATATACTGTATGCTGTGTGTGGGTGACTTGTCTATATACCGTATGCTGTGTGGGGGGGACTTGTCTATATACCGTATGCTGTGTGTGGGGGGGACTTGTCTATATACCGTATGCTGTGTGAGAGGGACTTGTCTATATACCGTATGCTGTGTGTGGGGGACTTGTCTATATACCTTATGCTGTGTATGGGGGACTTCTCTATATGCTGTGTGTGGGGGTCTTGTCTATATACCGTATGCTGTGTGTGGGGGACTTGTCTATATACCGTATGCTGTGTGTGGGGGACTTGTCTATATATTGTATGCTGTGTGTGGGGGACTTGTCTATATACCGTATGCTGTGTGTGGGGGACTTGTCTATATACTGTATGCTGTGTGTGGGTGACTTGTCTATATACCGTATGCTGTGTGGGGGGGACTTGTCTATATACCGTATGCTGTGTGTGGGGGGGACTTGTCTATATACCGTATGCTGTGTGGGGGGGACTTGTCTATATACCGTATGCTGTGTGTGGGGGACTTGTCTATATACCTTATGCTGTGTATGGGGGACTTCTCTATATGCTGTGTGTGGGGGTCTTGTCTATATACCGTATGCTGTGTGTGGGGGACTTGTCTATATACCGTATGCTGTGTGTGGGGGACTTGTCTATATATTGTATGCTGTGTGTGGGGGACTTGTCTATATACTGTATGCTGTGTGTGGGGGACTTGTCTATATACCGTATGCTGTGTGTGGGGGACTTGTCTATATACCTTATGCTGTGTGTGGGGGACTTGTCTGTATACCGTATGCTGTGTGTGGGGGACTTGTCTATATACCGTATGCTGTGTGTGGGGGACTTGTCTATATACCGTATGCTGTGTGTGGGGGACTTGTCTATATACCGTATGCTGTGTGGGGGGACTTGTCTATATACTGTATGCTGTGTAGGGGACTTGTCTATATACCGTATGCTGTGTAGGGGACTTGTCTATATACCGTATGCTGTGTGGGGGACTTGTCTATATACTGTATGCTGTGTGTGGGGGACTTGTCTATATACCGTATGCTGTGTGGGAGGGACTTGTCTATATACCGTATGCTGTGTGTGGGGGACTTGTCTATATACCGTATGCTGTGTGGGGGGGGACTTGTCTATATGCTGTGTGGGGGACTTGTCTATATACTGTATGCTGTGTGGGGGGGACTTGTCTATATACTGTATGCTGTGTGGGGTCTTGCCTATATACCGTATGCTGTGTGTGGGGGACTTGTCTATATACCGTATGATGTGTGGGGTACTTCTCTATATACTGTATGCTGTGTGTGGGGGACTTGTCTATATACTGTATGCTGTGTGTGGGGAACTTGTCTATATACCGTATGCTGTGTGTGGGGGACTTGTCTATATACCGTATGCTGTGTGTGGGAGACTTGTCTATATACCGTATGCTGTGTGGGGGGGACTTGTCTATATACCGTATGCTGTGTGGGGGGGACTTGTCTATATACCGTATGCTGTGTGTGGGGGACTTGTCTATATACCGTATGCTGTGTGTGGGGGATTTGTCTATATACCGTATGCTGTGTGTGGGGGACTTGCCTATATACCGTATGCTGTGTGTGGGGGACTTGTCTATATACCGTATGCTGTGTGTGGGTGACTTGTCTATATACTGTATGCTGTGTGTGGGTGACTTGTCTATATACCGTATGCTGTGTGGGGGGGACTTGTCTATATACCGTATGCTGTGTGTGGGGGGGACTTGTCTATATACCGTATGCTGTGTGGGAGGGACTTGTCTATATACCGTATGCTGTGTGTGGGGGACTTGTCTATATACCTTATGCTGTGTATGGGGGACTTCTCTATATGCTGTGTGTGGGGGTCTTGTCTATATACCGTATGCTGTGTGTGGGGGACTTGTCTATATACCGTATGCTGTGTGTGGGGGACTTGTCTATATATTGTATGCTGTGTGTGGGGGACTTGTCTATATACCGTATGCTGTGTGTGGGGGACTTGTCTATATACTGTATGCTGTGTGTGGGTGACTTGTCTATATACCGTATGCTGTGTGGGGGGGACTTGTCTATATACCGTATGCTGTGTGTGGGGGGGACTTGTCTATATACCGTATGCTGTGTGGGGGGGACTTGTCTATATACCGTATGCTGTGTGTGGGGGACTTGTCTATATACCTTATGCTGTGTATGGGGGACTTCTCTATATGCTGTGTGTGGGGGTCTTGTCTATATACCGTATGCTGTGTGTGGGGGACTTGTCTATATACCGTATGCTGTGTGTGGGGGACTTGTCTATATATTGTATGCTGTGTGTGGGGGACTTGTCTATATACTGTATGCTGTGTGTGGGGGACTTGTCTATATACCGTATGCTGTGTGTGGGGGACTTGTCTATATACCTTATGCTGTGTGTGGGGGACTTGTCTGTATACCGTATGCTGTGTGTGGGGGACTTGTCTATATACCGTATGCTGTGTGTGGGGGACTTGTCTATATACCGTATGCTGTGTGTGGGGGACTTGTCTATATACCGTATGCTGTGTGGGGGGACTTGTCTATATACTGTATGCTGTGTAGGGGACTTGTCTATATACCGTATGCTGTGTAGGGGACTTGTCTATATACCGTATGCTGTGTGGGGGACTTGTCTATATACTGTATGCTGTGTGTGGGGGACTTGTCTATATACTGTATGCTGTGTATGGCGGACTTGTCTATATACCGTATGCTGTGTGTGTGTGGGACTTGTCTATATACCGTATACTGTGTGTGGGGGACTTGTCTATATACTGTATGCTGTGTGTGGGGGACTTGTCTATATACTGTATGCTGTGTATGGGGGACTTGTCTATATACCGTATGCTGTGTGTGGGGGGGACTTGTCTATATACCGTATGCTGTGTGTGGGGGACTTGTCTATATACCTTATGCTGTGTATGGGGGATTTCTCTATATACCGTATGCTGTGTGTGGGGGTCTTGTCTATATACTGTATGCTGTGTGTGTGGGACTTGTCTATATACCGTATGCTGTGTGTGGGGGACTTGTCTATATACCTTATGCTGTGTATGGGGGACTTCTCTATATGCTGTGTGTGGGGGTCTTGTCTATATACCGTATGCTGTGTGTGGGGGACTTGTCTATATACCGTATGCTGTGTGTGGGGGACTTGTCTATATATTGTATGCTGTGTGTGGGGGACTTGTCTATATACCGTATGCTGTGTGTGGGGGACTTGTCTATATACTGTATGCTGTGTGTGGGTGACTTGTCTATATACCGTATGCTGTGTGGGGGGGACTTGTCTATATACCGTATGCTGTGTGTGGGGGGGACTTGTCTATATACCGTATGCTGTGTGGGGGGGACTTGTCTATATACCGTATGCTGTGTGTGGGGGACTTGTCTATATACCTTATGCTGTGTATGGGGGACTTCTCTATATGCTGTGTGTGGGGGTCTTGTCTATATACCGTATGCTGTGTGTGGGGGACTTGTCTATATACCGTATGCTGTGTGTGGGGGACTTGTCTATATATTGTATGCTGTGTGTGGGGGACTTGTCTATATACTGTATGCTGTGTGTGGGGGACTTGTCTATATACCGTATGCTGTGTGTGGGGGACTTGTCTATATACCTTATGCTGTGTGTGGGGGACTTGTCTGTATACCGTATGCTGTGTGTGGGGGACTTGTCTATATACCGTATGCTGTGTGTGGGGGACTTGTCTATATACCGTATGCTGTGTGTGGGGAACTTGTCTATATACCGTATGCTGTGTGGGGGGACTTGTCTATATACTGTATGCTGTGTAGGGGACTTGTCTATATACCGTATGCTGTGTAGGGGACTTGTCTATATACCGTATGCTGTGTGGGGGACTTGTCTATATACTGTATGCTGTGTGTGGGGGACTTGTCTATATACTGTATGCTGTGTATGGCGGACTTGTCTATATACCGTATGCTGTGTGTGTGTGGGACTTGTCTATATACCGTATACTGTATGTGGGGGACTTGTCTATATACTGTATGCTGTGTGTGGGGGACTTGTCTATATACTGTATGCTGTGTATGGGGGACTTGTCTATATACCGTATGCTGTGTGTGGGGGGGACTTGTCTATATACCGTATGCTGTGTGTGGGGGACTTGTCTATATACCTTATGCTGTGTATGGGGGATTTCTCTATATACCGTATGCTGTGTGTGGGGGTCTTGTCTATATACTGTATGCTGTGTGTGTGGGACTTGTCTATATACCGTATGCTGTGTGTGGGGGACTTGTCTATATACCGTATGCTGTGTGTGGGGGACTTGTCTATATATTGTATGCTGTGTGTGGGTGACTTGTCTATATACCGTATGCTGTGTGTGGGGGACTTGTCTATATACCGTATGCTGTGTGGGGGGGACTTGTCTATATACCTTATGCTGTGTATGGGGGACTTGTCTGTATACCGTATGCTGTGTGTGGGGGACTTGTCTATATACCGTATGCTGTGTGTGGGGGACTTGTCTATATACCGTATGCTGTGTGTGGGGGACTTGTCTATATACCGTATGCTGTGTGTGGGGGACTTGTCTATATACCGTATGCTGTGTATGGCGGACTTGTCTATATACTGTATGCTGTGTGTGGGGGACTTGTCTATATACCGTATGCTGTGTGTGGGGGCTTGTCTATATACTGTATGCTGTGTTTAGGGGACTTGTCTATATGCTGTATGCTGTGTCGTGGGGGACTTGTCTATATACTGTATGCTGTGTGGAGGGGACTTGTCTATATACTGTATGCTGTGTCGTGGGGGACTTGTCTATATACTGTATGCTGTGTGGGGGGGACTTATCTATATACCGTATGCTGTGTGTGGGGGCTTGTCTATATACTGTATGCTGTGTGGAGGGGACTTGTCTATATACCGTATGCTGTGTGTGGGGGCTTGTCTATATACTGTATGCTGTGTGGGGGGGACTTGTCTATATACCGTATGCTGTGTCGTGGGGGCCTTGTCTATATACCGTATGCTGTGTGTGGGGGACTTGTCTATATACCGTATGCTGTGTGTGGGGGACTTGTCTATACACCGTGTGCTGTGTGTGGGGGACTTGTCTATATACCGTATGCTGTGTGTGGGGGAGTTGTCTATATACCGTATGCTGTGTGGGGGGGACTTGTCTATATACCGTATGCTGTGTGTGGGGGACTTGTCTATATACTGTATGCTGTGTGTGGGGGACTTGTCTATATACCGTATGCTGTGTGTGTGGGACTTGTCTATATACTGTATGCTGTGTGTGGGGGACTTGTCTGTATACCATATGCTGTGTGGGGGACTTGTCTATATACCGTATGCTGTGTGTGGGGGACTTGTCTATATACCGTATGCTGTGTGGGGGACTTGTCTATATACCGTATGCTGTGTGTGGGGGACTTGTCTATATACTGTATGCTGTGTGTGGGGGACTTGTCTATATACCGTATGCTGTGTGTGGGGGACTTGTCTATATACCGTATGCTGTGTGTGGGGGACTTGTCTATATACCGTATGCTGTGTGTGGGGGACTTGTCTATATACCGTATGCTGTGTGTGGGGGACTTGTCTATATAATGTATGCTGTGTGTGGGGGACTTGTCTATATACCGTATGCTGTGTGTGGGGGACTTGTCTATATACCGTATGCTGTGTGTGGGGGACTTGTCTATATAATGTATGCTGTGTGTGGGGGACTTGTCTATATACCGTATGCTGTGTGTGGGGGACTTGTCTATATACCGTATGCTGTGTGTGGGGGACTTGTCTATATAATGTATGCTGTGTGTGGGGGACTTGTCTATATACCGTATGCTGTGTGTGGGGAACTTGTCTATATACCGTATGCTGTGTGTGGGGGACTTGTCTATATAATGTATGCTGTGTGTGGGGGACTTGTCTATATACCGTATGCTGTGTGTGGGGGACTTGTCTATATACCGTATGCTGTGTGTGGGGGACTTGTCTATATAATGTATGCTGTGTGTGGGGGACTTGTCTATATACCGTATGCTGTGTGTGGGGGACTTGTCTATATACCGTATGCTGTGTGTGGGGGACTTGTCTATATACTGTATGCTGTGTGTGGGGGACTTGTCTATATACTGTATGCTGTGTGTGGGGGACATGTCTATATACTGTATGCTGTGTGTGGGGACTTGTCTATATACCGTATGCTGTGTGTGGGGGACTTGTCTATATACCGTATGCTGTGTGTGGGGGACTTGTCTATATACCGTATGCTGTGTGTGGGGGTCTTGTCTATATACCGTTTGCTGTGTGGTGGGGGAGGGGGTGCTGGACTTGGTTCTCTTTGCTATATGTGGGGGAGGGAGACCTGGATAAATATGCTATACATGGAGAAGGGGATCTTGGCTATATACTTTGTGTGGGGGAGCGGGGACCTGGATAAATATGCTATACATGGAGGAGGGGACCTTGGCTATATACTTTGTGTGGGGGAGGGAGACCTGGATAAATATGCTATACATGGAGGAGGGGACCTTGGCTATATACTTTGTGTGGGGGAGCGGGGACCTGGATAAATATGCTATACATGGAGAAGGGGATCTTGGCTATATACTTTGTGTGGGGGAGCGGGGACCTGGATAAATATGCTATACATGGAGGAGGGGACCTTGGCTATATACTGTGTGTGGGGGAGCGGGGACCTGGCTATATACTTTGTGTGGGGGAGCGGGGACCTGGCTATATACTTTGTGTGGGGGAGCGGGGACCTGGCTATATACTGTGTGTGGGGGAGCGGGGACCTGGCTATATACTTTGTGTGGGGGAGCGGGGACCTGGCTATATACTTTGTGTGGGGGAGCGGGGACCTGGCTATATAATTTGTGTGGGGGAGCGGGGACCTGGCTATATACTTTGTGTGGGGGAGCGGGGACCTGGCTATATACTGTGTGTGGGGGAGCGGGGACCTGGCTATATACTTTGTGTGGGGGAGCGGGGACCTGGCTATATACTTTGTGTGGGGGAGCGGGGTCCTGGCTATATACTTTGTGTGGGGGAGCGGGGACCTGGCTATATACTTTGTGTGGGGGAGCGGGGACTTGGATAAATATGCTATACATGGAGGAGGGGAGCTTGGCTATATACTGTGTGTAGGGGAGCGGGGACCTGGCTATATACTGTGTGTGGGGGAGCGGGGACCTGGCTATATACTGTGTGTGGGGGAGCGGGGACCTGGCTCTATGTGGTAGGTGTGGGGCAGTTGATGTTACGGGGGCAGCTTTATTGTGAATGTATATGTAGTGGGTACAATGTGGAGGACTCTTTATAGATCACAGACATCATATGTGCTGATCAGGAGCCTTTCTGTGAATGCTATGTGTCAGGTCAGAGCTGCACTATTGCTAGATGATCTTGTGGGTGAACGTCTCATTCACACGTCTGTTTTTTTACATCCATGTTATTGACAGACATAATACGCACCTTTATCATCTATGGGGCAGCTCACATATCCATATATATATATTTTTTTATTTTCATATAGTAACAAACATTGATACAATTCGGATCGGTCCCTTTGATGAAAATCAGTTTTGTTTTTTTTGGCTTTTTTTTTAATGTACCAGAAAACTACAGATGTCTGAATGAGGCCTGAAGATCTGTTCAAATGTGGCAGATTGTTCCTGGAGGATTTCCATAGAAAATCAGAGCAAATTAGCAAAAATCCGCAAGAAAATTCACAACAGCAAATTTGCACTGCATGATTATGGTGCAGATCTTTCTGGTAATTCACTGTGGAAAACAGCAGCGTGTAAAATAAAAAGAAATAAACTTGCTGGGAGTTGTAGTCCCTCACCACATACTGCAGTGTTATCATGACGCAGTGATGGTTTAGTTACATGACCGGTGCCTGCACTGTCACTTGCTGGGAGTTGTAGTCCCTCACCACATACTGCAGTGCTATTATGATGCAGTGATGGTTTAGTTACATGACCGATGCCTGCGCTGTCACTTGCTGGGAATTGTAGTCCCTCAGCACATACTGCAATGCTATTATGGCGCAGTGATGGTTTAGTTACATGATCGGTGCCTGCGCTGTCACTTGCTGGGAGTTGTAGTCCCTCAGCACATACTGCAGTGCTATTATGATGCAGTGATGGTTTAGTTACATGATCGGAGCCTGCGCTGTCACTTGCTGGGAGTTGTAGTCCCTCACCACATACTGCAGTGCTGTTATGATGCAGTGATGGTTTAGTTACATGATCGGTGCCTGCGCTGTCACTTGCTGGGAGTTGTAGTCCCTCACCACATACTGCAGTGCTATTATGACGCAGTGATGGTTTAGTTACATGATCGGTGCCTGCGCTGTCACTTGCTGGGAGTTGTAGTCCCTCACCACACACTGCAATGCTATTATGATGCAGTGATGATTTAGTTACATGATCGGTGCCTGTGCTGTCACTTGCTGGAAGTTGTAGTCCCTCACCACATACTGCAGTGCTATTATGATGCAGTGATGGTTTAGTTACATGATCGGTGCCTGCGCTGTCACTTGCTGGGAGTTGTAGTCCCTCACCACATACTGCAGGGCTATTATGATGCAGTGATGGTTTAGTTACATGATCGGTGCCTGCGCTGTCACTTGCTGGAAGTTGTAGTCCCTCACCCCATACTGCAGTGCTATTATGATGCAGTGATGGTTTAGTTACATGACCGGTGCCTGGTCTGTCACTTGCTGGGAGTTGTAGTCCCTCACCACATACTGCAGTGCTATATGATGCAGTGATGGTTTAGTTACATGATCGGTGCCTGCACTGTCACTTGCTGGGAGTTGTAGTCCCTCACCACATACTGCAGTGCTATTATGATGCAGTGATGGTTTAGTTACATGATCGGTGCCTGCGCTGTCACTTGCTGGGAGTTGTAGTCCCTCACCACATACTGCAGTGCTATTATGATGCAGTGATGGTTTAGTTACATGATCGGTGCCTGCGCTGTCACTTGCTGGGAGTTGTAGTCCCTCACCACATACTGCAGTGCTATTATGATGCAGTGATGGTTTAGTTACATGATCGGTGCCTGTGCTGTCACTTGCTGGGAGTTGTAGTCCCTCACCACATACTGCAGTGCTATTATGACGCAGTGATGGTTTAGTTACATGATCGGTGCCTGCGCTGTCACTTGCTGGGAGTAGTAGTCCCTCACCACATACCGCTGTGCTATTATGACTCAGTGATGGTGAATTGTGTATCTAATCCTATCCTGTGTGATACTGTCTGCTGAGCCGTGTATCTAATCCCGCCCTGTGCGATACTGTCTGCTGAGCTGTATCTCTAATCCTCTCCTGTGTGATACTGTCTGCTGAGCTGTGTATCCAATCCTGTCCTGTGCGATACTGTCTGCTGAGCTGTGCATCTAATCCTATCCTGTGTGATACTGTCTGCTGAGCAGTGTATCTAATCATCTCCTGTGTGATACTGTCTACTGAGCTGTGTATCTAATCCTCTCCTGTGTGATACTGTCTGCTGAGCTGTGTATCTAATCCTACCCTGTGTGATACTGTCTGCTGAGCTGTATCTCTAATCCTACCCTGTGTGATACTGTCTGCTGAGCCGTGTATCTAATCCTCTCCTGTGTGATACTGTCTGCTGAGCCATGTATCTAATCCTCTCCTGTGTGATACTGTCTGCTGAGCTGTGTATCTAATACTCTCCTGTGTGATACTGTCTGCTGAGCAGTGTATCTAATCCTCTCCTGTGTAATACTGTCTGCTGAGCTGTATCTCTAATACTACCCTGTGTGATACTGTCTGCTGAGCCGTGTATCTAATCCTCTCCTGTGTGATACTGTCTACTGAGCTGTGTATCTAATCCTCTCCTGTGTGATACTGTCTGCTGAGCTGTATCTCTAATCCTACCCTGTGTGATACTGTCTGCTGAGCCGTGTATCTAATCTTCTCCTGTGTGATACTGTCTGCTGAGGTGTCTATCTAATCCTCTCCTGTGTGATACCGTCTGCTGAGCAGTGTATCTAA
Organism: Phyllobates terribilis; assembly: GCF_046119375.1. Taxonomy (NCBI): domain Eukaryota; kingdom Metazoa; phylum Chordata; class Amphibia; order Anura; family Dendrobatidae; genus Phyllobates; species Phyllobates terribilis. The sequence continues at coordinate 46,732 of NW_027363772.1, read as the reverse complement.
TCCTCTCCTGTGGGATACTGTCTGCTGAGGTGTGTATCTAATCCTCTCCTGTGTAATACTGTCTGCTGAGCCGTGTATCTAATCCTCTCCGGTGTAATACTGTGAGTTGAGCTATGTATCTAATCCTCTCCTGTGTGATACTGTCTGCTGAGATGTGTATCTAATCCTCTCCTGTGTGATACTGTGTGCTGAGCTGTGTATCTAATCCTCTCCTGTGTAATACTGTGTGTTGAGCTGTGTATCTAATACTCTCCTGTGTGATACTGTCTGCTGAGCAGTGTATCTAATCCTCTCCTGTGTGATACTGTCTGCTGAGCTGTGTATCTAATCCTCTCCTGTGTGATACTGTCTGCTGAGCTGTGTATCTAATACTCTCCTGTGTGATACTGTCTGCTGAGCAGTGTATCTAATCCTCTCCTGTGTGATACTGTCTGCTGAGCTGTGTATCTAATCATCTCCTGTGTGATTCTGTCTGCTGAGTCATGTATCTAATCCTATGCTGTGTGATACCGTCTGCTGAGCTGTGTATCTAATCCTATGCTGTGTATCTAATCCTCTCCTGTGTATCTAATCCTCTCCTGTGTGTTACTGTCTGCTGAGCTGTGTATCTAATCCTCTCCTGTGTGATACTGTCTGCTGAGCTATGCATCTAATCCACTCCTGTGTGTTACTGTCTGCTGAGCTGTGTATCTAATCCCCTCCTGTGTGATACTGTCTGCTGAGCCGTGTATCTAACCCTATTCTGTGTGATACTGTCTGCTGAGCCATGTATCTAATCCCCTCCTGTGTGATACTGTCTGCTGAGCAGTGTCTCTAATCCCCTGCTGTGTGATACTGTCCGCTGAGCCGTGTATCTAACCCTATGCTGTGTGATACTGTCTGCTGAGCTATGTATCTAATCCTATGCTGTGTATCTAATCCTCTCCTGTGTGATAATGTCTGCTGAGCCATGTATCTAATCCTCTCCTGTGTGATACTGTCTGCGGAGCCGTGTATCTAATCCTATCCTGTGTGATACTGTCTGCTGAGCTGTGTATCTAATCCTATCCAGTGTAATACCATCTGCTGAGCAGTGTATCTAATCCTATCCTGTGTGATACTGTCTGCTGAGCTGTGTATCTAATCCTCTCCTGTGTGATACTGTCTGCTGAGCCGTGTATCTAATCCTCTCCTGTGTGATACTGGTGTGCTGAGCTGTGTATCTAATCCTCTCCTGTGTGATACTTTCTGCTGAGCCATGTATCTAATTCTCTCCTGTGTGATACTGTTCGCTGAGCTGTGTATCTAATCCTCTCCTGTGTGATACTGTCTGCTGAGCTGTGTATCTAATCCTCTCCTGTGTGATACTGTCTGCTGAGCTGTATCTCTAATCCTACCCTGTGTGATACCATCTGCTGAGCTGTATCTCTAATCCTGTCCTGTGTGATACCGTCTGCTGAGCAGTGTATCTAATCCTCTCCTGTGTGATACTGTCTGCTGAGCCGTGTATCTAATCCTCTCCTGTGTGATACCATCTGCTGAGCAGTGTATCTAAGCTGTGTGATACCTTCTGCTGAGCTGTGTATCTAATCCTCTCCTGTGCGATACTGTCTTTTGAGCTGTGTATCTAATCCTCTCCTGTGTGATACTGTCTGCTGAGCCGTGTATCTAATCCTCTCCTGTGTGAAACTGTGTGCTGAGCTGTGTATCTAATCCCATCCTGTGTGATACTGTCTGATGAACTGTGTATCTAATCCTATCTTGCGTGATACTGTCTGCTGAGTCGTGTATCTAATCCCGCCCTGTGCGATACTGTCTGCTGAGCTGTGTATCTAATCCTCTCCTGTGTGATACTGTCTGCTGAGCTGTGTATCTAATCCTCTCCTGTGTGATACTGTCAGCTGAGCCGTGTATCTAATCCTCTCCTGTGCGATACTGTCTGCTGAGCTGTGTATCTAATCCTCTCCTGTGTGATACTGTCTGCTGAGCTGTGTATCTAATCCTCTCCTGTGTGATACTGTCTGCTGAGCTGTGTATCTAATCCTCTCCTGTGTATCTAATCCTCTCCTGTGTGTTACTGTCTGCTGAGCTGTGTATCTAATCCTCTCCTGTGTGATACTGTCTGCTGAGCTATGCATCTAATCCACTCCTGTGTGATACTATCTGCTGAGCTGTGTATCTAATCCCCTCCTGTGTGATACTGTCTGCTGAGCCGTGTATCTAACCCTATGCTGTGTGATACTGTCTGCTGAGCCATGTATCTAATCCCCTCTTGTGTGATACTGTCTGCTGAGCAGTGTCTCTAATCCCCTGCTGTGTGATACTGTCCACTGAGCCGTGTATCTAACCCTATGCTGTGTGATACTGTCTGCTGAGCTATGTATCTAATCCTCTCCTGTGTGATAATGTCTGCTGAGCCATGTATCTAATCCTCTCCTGTGTGATACTGTCTGCGGAGCCGTGTATCTAATCCTATCCTGTGTGATACTGTCTGCTGAGCTGTGTATCTAATCCTATCCAGTGTAATACCATCTGCTGAGCAGTGTATCTAATCCTATCCTGTGTGATACTGTCTGCTGAGCTGTGTATCTAATCCTCTCCTGTGTGATACTGTCTGCTGAGCCGTGTATCTAATCCTCTCCTGTGTGATACTGGTGTGCTGAGCTGTGTATCTAATCCTCTCCTGTGTGATACTTTCTGCTGAGCCATGTATCTAATTCTTTCCTGTGTGATACTGTCTGCTGAGCTGTGTATCTAATCCTCTCCTGTGTGATACTGTCTGCTGAGCTGTGTATCTAATCCTCTCCTGTGTGATACTGTCTGCTGAGCTGTATCTCTAATCCTACCCTGTGTGATACCATCTGCTGAGCTGTATCTCTAATCCTGTCCTGTGTGATACCGTCTGCTGAGCAGTGTATCTAATCCTCTCCTGTGTGATACTGTCTGCTGAGCCGTGTATCTAATCCTCTCCTGTGTGATACCATCTGCTGAGCAGTGTATCTAAGCTGTGTGATACCTTCTGCTGAGCTGTGTATCTAATCCTCTCCTGTGCGATACTGTCTTTTGAGCTGTGTATCTAATCCTCTCCTGTGTGATACTGTCTGCTGAGCCGTGTATCTAATCCTCTCCTGTGTGAAACTGTGTGCTGAGCTGTGTATCTAATCCCATCCTGTGTGATACTGTCTGATGAACTGTGTATCTAATCCTATCTTGCGTGATACTGTCTGCTGAGTCGTGTATCTAATCCCGCCCTGTGCGATACTGTCTGCTGAGCCGTGTATCTAATCCTCTCCTGTGTGATACTGTCTGCTGAGCTGTGTATCTAATCCTCTCCTGTGTGATACTGTCAGCTGAGCCGTGTATCTAATCCTCTCCTGTGCGATACTGTCTGCTGAGCTGTGTATCTAATCCTCTCCTGTGTGATACTGTCTGCTGAGCTGTGTATCTAATCCTCTCCTGTGTGATACTGTCTGCTGAGCTGTGTATCTAATCCTCTCCTGTGTGTTACTGTCTGCTGAGCTGTGTATCTAATCCTCTCCTGTGTGATACTGTCTGCTGAGCTATGCATCTAATCCACTCCTGTGTGATACTATCTGCTGAGCTGTGTATCTAATCCCCTCCTGTGTGATACTGTCTGCTGAGCCGTGTATCTAACCCTATGCTGTGTGATACTGTCTGCTGAGCCATGTATCTAATCCCCTCTTGTGTAATACTGTCTGCTGAGCAGTGTCTCTAATCCCCTGCTGTGTGATACTGTCCGCTGAGCCGTGTATCTAACCCTATGCTGTGTGATACTGTCTGCTGAGCTATGTATCTAATCCTCTCCTGTGTGATAATGTCTGCTGAGCCATGTATCTAATCCTCTCCTGTGTGATACTGTCTGCGGAGCCGTGTATCTAATCCTATCCTGTGTGATACTGTCTGCTGAGCTGTGTATCTAATCCTATCCAGTGTAATACCATCTGCTGAGCAGTGTATCTAATCCTATCCTGTGTGATACTGTCTGCTGAGCTGTGTATCTAATCCTCTCCTGTGTGATACTGTCTGCTGAGCCGTGTATCTAATCCTCTCCTGTGTGATACTGGTGTGCTGAGCTGTGTATCTAATCCTCTCCTGTGTGATACTTTCTGCTGAGCCATGTATCTAATTCTTTCCTGTGTGATACTGTCTGCTGAGCTGTGTATCTAATCCTCTCCTGTGTGATACTGTCTGCTGAGCTGTGTATCTAATCCTCTCCTGTGTGATACTGTCTGCTGAGCTGTATCTCTAATCCTACCCTGTGTGATACCATCTGCTGAGCTGTATCTCTAATCCTGTCCTGTGTGATACCGTCTGCTGAGCAGTGTATCTAATCCTCTCCTGTGTGATACTGTCTGCTGAGCCGTGTATCTAATCCTCTCCTGTGTGATACCATCTGCTGAGCAGTGTATCTAAGCTGTGTGATACCTTCTGCTGAGCTGTGTATCTAATCCTCTCCTGTGCGATACTGTCTTTTGAGCTGTGTATCTAATCCTCTCCTGTGTGATACTGTCTGCTGAGCCGTGTATCTAATCCTCTCCTGTGTGAAACTGTGTGCTGAGCTGTGTATCTAATCCCATCCTGTGTGATACTGTCTGATGAACTGTGTATCTAATCCTATCTTGCGTGATACTGTCTGCTGAGTCGTGTATCTAATCCCGCCCTGTGCGATACTGTCTGCTGAGCCGTGTATCTAATCCACTCCTGTGTGATACTGTCTGCTGAGCTGTGTATCCAATCCTCTCCTGTGTGATACTGTCAGCTGAGCCGTGTATCTAATCCTCTCCTGTGCGATACTGTCTGCTGAGCTGTGTATCTAATCCTCTCCTGTGTGACATACTGTCTGCTGAGCTGTGTATCTAATCCTCTCCTGTGTGATACTGTCAGCTGAGCTGTGTATCTAATCCTCTCCTGTGTGATACTGTCTGCTGAGCTATGTATCTAATCCCCTCCTGTGTGATACTGTCTGCTGAGCTGTGTATCTAATCCTATCCTGTGTGATACTGTCTGCTGAGCTATGCATCTAATCCTGTCCTGTGTGATACCGTCTGCTGAGCTTTGTATCTAATCCTTTCCTGTGTGATACTGTCTGCTGAGCTGTATCTCTAATCCTACCCTGTGTGATACTGTCTGTGGAGCCATGTATCTAATCCTCTCCTGTGCGATACCGTCTGCTGAGCAGTGTATCTAATCCTCTCCTGTGCGATACTGTCTGCTGAGCTGTGTATCTAATCCTCTCCTGCGTGATACTGTCTGCTGAGCAGTGTATCTAATCTTATACTGTGTGATACTGTCTCCTGAGCTGTGTATCTAATCTCCTCCTGTGTGATACTGTCTGCTGAGCTGTGTATCTAATCCTCTCCTGTGTGATACTGTCTGCTGAGCTGTGTATCTAATCCTATTGTCGTCACTGAATTTTGGGTCTTCTATCCTTTGGATTACGAGCTCGGAGAGAATGAAGACACAGGACAGGATGTTTGTGTCTAAACATACTCTAAAAACTTTATTACAAAACACAGGGCTAATATACACCCTAAAAGGCAGGAAACGGATTTGCCATATATGGTTCGATTATACAGTTTAGCTGAACAAGTGAAAAAAAGCTAGTTTCTGTATGCTTTAAAATATTTAATTAGACTTATCTAGTTAGCAAGGTCATTTCATCTTTCTGCAAGAACACATTATTGCTACAAGAAGAAACATCTGGCCAGGGAGTATACTTTATCTTCTCCCAAGGTCACGCTATTGATACAAGAAGGAACATTCATAGCTGTTGTTTTCACCTAAAATAACTGTCAGACTTATATAGCATAGATAGGGCCTTTAAACTTGAGGGACTCCATCTTCTGCTATAACATTCCATCCTTTTGTTCCTTCATTTATCAATACGAATTTCTATGTTTTCTTTTAGTACAACGCTGAATACACATTAAAAAAAGCTTAAAAACCAAATAAACCGCAAGACACATTAGCAAAACCTGTAAAATCACTTGTACTATACCAGCCAACCACCCACCAATACCTTTAAACCAATTTGTGGGATTTAGAAAGGAAAATCTCTGTGTGGAATTATTGGCCCAAGTATCTGAACAGTTCACCCAAAAGTTTATCTCTTCCCATGAGACCGGGACAGCGAGAAAGGGTATGCTAGTGGACGTCACAGGGGCATGTGTACATATCCAACAATTAGCAATGATCTGGTTTTGCTCCTTTAGTCCATCGATTAGAGCAAGATGGTGTCTAATGAATCTATTGTCATCTCCTTCCATGGTGCCATGCACCTGTGGTTGTAAGTATGCAGGTAAGTATAAATGTCATCATTCTTTGTCCGCTGGTTCTCCTAGTATCTTTTTGCAATGGGACGCGTGGATCCAGGTCTCTTTTCCCTCTAGCTTAACGGCTGTACTTGTGGTCAGCAGAACTTGAAAGGGTCCATCAAACCGTGGATCTAGGCTTTTCCTCACGTGTCTTTTTATAACCACCCAGTCTCCAGGTTGCAGCGTATGGCTGCTAGAGTCTTGATCTGGATCTGGAAGAGAACTGAAGACATTATCATGTACTTGCTTAATCTTTTTGTGTAAAGCCCTCACATAGGAACTTAGCACATGGTTGTTCATTTCTAATGCTTGCGGATAGAAACACCCTAGGCTGGGTACGTTGCCAAACAATATCTCATATGGAGAGAGTCCAGTCTTTCTATTAGGCGTGTATCTTACTGAAAACAGAGCAAGTGGTAAACAGTCCGGCCATGGTTTTCCTGTCTCAGCCATGGCTTTCTGAATTTTTAATTTCAATGTCCCATTCAGTCTATCCACTTTACCACTACTTTGTGGGTGATATGGGGTGTGGAATGCTTGTTGAATTCCTAGAGCTGACATGACTTCATTCATTATTTCACCCGTGAAGTGTGTACTTCTGTCACTCTCAATTACCCCTGGTACCCCATACCTGCAGACCACCTCCGCAAGCAGTTTCTTTGCGGTTGCCGCAGCCGTGGCTTTGGCAATCGGGAAAGCCTCTGGCCATCCTGAGAACAAATCAATACAGACCAACACATATTCCCATGATCCTGACTTTGGTAACTGAATATAATCAATTTGCAGTCTCTGGAATGGAAAAAAGGGGCCGGGGGGTGTGTTTGGGTGGTGTTTTAACTACTCTACCCTGATTATGTGTAGCACATATCATGCACCCTTTTTCAAGGTTTTCAATACAGGTGGAGAATCCTGGTGCCACCCAATGTTTCTGCATCACACCCGTTTTAGATTGGTGTGTCGGCCCATGTAGTATCTGGGCAGCTGCTGGGTACAGTGCCCTTGGAAGGCATCGTCGTGTCCCTTTCCCCCATACCCCATTTGCTTCATTCAGGCATGCACCTTCCTTTAACCACTTATCAACCTCCTCCTTTTGAGCCTGAGCCTGCATTTGGGATAAGATGTCCTCCGACACAAAGGGGTTTTTAGGGGCACTTAACTGACGTACTGTTGACCCTTGTTGCGGCTTACAGGCTGCTGTTTTTGCCGCTGCATCTGCCATCACATTTCCTCTGCTTACCTGGTCGGTGCGTCTGGTATGTGCTCTTACCTTTATGACAGCTACTTGTTTAGGTAGTTGTAACGCATCAATTAACTGCTGGACCGCATCAGCATTCTTAATGGGGTGTCCTGCTGCCGTCAGGAAACCTCTTGACTTCCATATTGGACCAAAATCATGCGATATACCGAATGCGTACCTAGAATCTGTGTAAATGTTAACAATACTGGTCTGTGCCACTTGAGACTGGGTCTGTGCCACTTGATTGGCGACAGGCGAATGTAGTGCCAATATTCAAAAAGGGAGCGAAAAGTGACGCCGGAAACTATCGGCCGGTGAGTCTGACGTCTGTTGTGGGCAAAATTTTTGAAAGCTTCATTAAAGAGGCAATTACGGAGCATCTTGATGCTAATAATCTTTTAATCCCGAACCAACATGGATTCATGAGGAATCGCTCCTGCCAAACAAACCTGATTGACTTCTACGAGGAGGTTAGCTCTCGAGTAGATCAGGGGGAACCAGTGGATGTCGTGTATCTCGACTTCTCAAAAGCGTTCGATAGCGTGCCACATAATAGGTTGGTATACAAAATGAGAATGATGGCGCTGGGGGAAAATGTCTGCAAGTGGGTAGCTAACTGGCTAAAGGATAGAAGGCAGAGGGTGGTTATAAATGGAATATACTCAGATTGGGTAAGCGTCACTAGTGGGGTACCACAGGGGTCTGTACTAGGCCCAATGTTATTTAATATCTTTATTAACGACATAGTCAACGGGATAAATAGTAAAATATCAATATTTGCAGATGACACAAAGTTATGTAAAACAATTAATACAAAAGAGGACAGTGCAGACCTACAGAGGAATTTGGATAAGCTGGGTAGGTGGAGCATTAAATGGCAAATGAGGTTTAACGAGGAGAAATGTAAGGTCATACATATGGGAAGGAAAAATGGAAGTCACCAGTACTCACTGAATGGGAAATCATTGGGGAATTCAGAGATGGAGAAGGACTTGGGCATCTTGATTGATAGCAAACTAAATTGGAGTGCCCAAAGTCAGGCCGCTGCTGTAAGGGCAAACAGGGTAATGGGATGTATCAGAAGAGGTATAGCTGCAAAGGATGAGAACATTGTTCTTCCACTGTACAAAGCACTGGTCAGACCACACTTGGAATACTGTGCTCAGTTATGGGCCCCAATATATAGAAAGGATATAAATGAGCTTGAAAAGGTACAAAGGAGGGCAACAAAATTAATAAAGGGAATGGAGGGACTGCAATACCCAGAGAGGTTGGCAAAACTAGGACTATTCAGCCTGGAAAAGAGAAGGTTGAGGGGGGACATAATAAATGTGTACAAATATGTTAGGGGACAGTATAGAGATCTTGCCCGAGATTTGTTCAAAAGGAGGGATATTACGGTAACAAGAGGGCACTCACTAAGACTGGAAGAGAAAAGGTTTCAGCACCAGCATAGGAAGGGGTTCTTTACGGTAAGAGCAGTGAGAATATGGAATTCACTCAGTGAGGAGACGGTAATGTCGGATTCACTACACCAGTTCAAGCGGGGACTGGATGCATTTCTAGATACCAGGCAGATTTCAGCATATACTTAAAAATAAAATAAAATAGTAGGTTGATACAGGGATTTATTCTGACTGCTGGTTTCAGAGTCGGGAGGGAATTTTTCCTCAGGTGAAGATTGGCCAAATCATTTGGGGTTTTTGCCCTCCTCTGGATCAACTTTAGCAATTACAGAACTAACAGGTCGAACTTGATGGACGCAAGTCTTTATTCGGCTTTACAAACTATGTTACTGTTACTATTTGCTGCTGAGAGGTGAGCGGGTTGCACTTGATTCAATATAGTGTAGACATCATGAGGTGTTAGCACGGTGAGTGGGTGGTCAAGAACAATGTCTGCGGATTTATGGAGTAATAGTCCAACAGCATGCAGAGCACGTACGCAGGATGGTGCACCTCTGTCTACCGCATCTAATCTGCCACTAAAGTAGGCAACAGGTCTCTGATTATCACCGTGTGTTTGAGTTAAAACTCCTGCTGCATGTCCAGCTTGTTCATGAAGGTACAGAGTAAATGGGAGCTCATAATTAGGGGTACCCAAAGCTGGAGCGGCCAAAATACGGTTCTTGAGAGAATAAAAACAGTCTATTGCCTCTGATGTTAGCACAAAAGGTGTTGGGGTAAGACAGTCATAGAGGGGCTGCATCAAAATAGAGACGGCATGAATCCACTGTCTGCAATAGGAAACAAGTCCAAGAAAAGTTCTGAGGGCTGCAACATTAATGGGGACGGTGAATGCCTGTACTGCTTGTTTACGTGCATTTGTTAAATGACGAGCTCCTGGTGTAATGCAATGTCCCAAAAAGGTGACTGAAGATTTACAAAACTGAAGCTTATCTTTCGATGCCTTGCAGCCAGCGCGATAGAGAAACAACATAAGCGATATAGTTGCACTATGACATTGTTTCCTGGAGGGGGCACAAATGAGCAGGTCATCGACATATTGCAAAACAACGATATGTGGTTCAGACCATCCCTCCAGTATTTCCTGCAGACTTGCAGTGTACATTGTGGGTGAATTCTGGGCACCCTGTGGCAACACTGTCCATGTATATTGACTGCCCTGGAATGTGAAAGCAAACAGGTACTGGCTGTCAGGATGTAATGGTACACTGAAAAATGCATTTGCCAAATCGACCACTGAAAAGCAAAGAGAGTTAGAAGGTATCTGTGACAGAAGAGTATGCGGGTTGGGCACAACTGGTGTTAGAAGTTCAGTGGCTTTGTTAACCAACCGGAGGTCATGGACCATTCTATATGCGGCTGGTTGTCCTGGCACGCTCTTTTTCTTTACTGGGAACAGGGGAGTGTTGCAAGGGGACTGGGTTTTGACTAGGACTCCTCTCTGTAGTAATTTTTGGACTTGCTGGGCTATGGCATTCTCCTGAGCCGAGCTAAGGGGATACTGCCTCTGTTGAGGCAAGATGGCTCCTGGTTTTAATTTCACCATTACTGGTTGAACTCTTAACCTACCAACATCTGTTTTGTCTGAGGCCCAAAAATCATGTGGTACAGCATGCTCCAATATCGGGGGAAACTCATTTGTCTCTTCTATGCTGGCAATATCTAGTGACATAATTTTGCAAAGGGTACTTGGTTTTAAACCTGGGGTCATGGTGACAGTGCCATCGGGATGATACTCAATATGTGCTTGTAATTGGGACAACACATCATTTCCCAAAAGGTTACATTGGCCTTGGGGCGATACCATGAGCTGGCTATGTACAGTAGCTCCTTGAATTTGCAGGGGAATTCTTTTAGTGACAGGAAGCAGGACAGACGGGGAATTGAAGGGGGTGGCAATGACAAGATGTGAAAAATCAGTGTCAGTATATGGCCAATCACCTTGCGTAATTACTGAATTGTCGGCCCCCGTATCTACTTGGAAATCGATTTCATGTCCCCCTGGTAGGTTCACCTGCACTATACAACTGGGAGTTGGGGGTAAGGAGATGAGGGGGTTCATGTGCAAGCTACCCTCATCCTATAGGGGCGTTGTTTGGTCGGCTGGAGGACCCGTACTCTGAGCATTTGGATACGGGTTGGTCCTACAGTTCTTTCTAAAATGTCCTGGCTTTTTACATCCGTAACACAGTTTCTGTCCTCCTCCTTCAGTCCGTCCTCTGCCTCTGTTGTTTCTGGGGGTCGTCTCTACTATATGTATTCTGGCAGCTCTTTTTGCCTGCGCTATGTCATGCTGTGCCCCCTGAGCGATTCTAGCTAAATCTTCTGCCTTCACTGATCTCCAGTCCGGTCTACTTGCTTTTACCTTCTCTGCAATCTCTTTCTTTAGTCCATTCATGAAAGCACTTGCTAATACCCTCTCACTAGTCTTATTCCCGGGGTTGAACCCCATTTCTGACCAGGTTTTCTTTAGTGCATAGAAATAATCCTTAGGATCTTCCTCCTTTCCCTGCACTCTATCTTCTAGTGTAACTTGCTTTTCTGCTTGCCTGTCTTGACATGCTTTTACCAACGCTGCTGCGAATAGGACTCCAGCTGCTGCATCATTAGATTCTGCATCTACGGGTCCGGTCCTATTGGCATACTGTTTTTTTGTCTCATCTATCAACCTATCATAGCGGGCTTCATCTGCCAATTTTCCCTTAATTACCCCCTGCAGATCTATTCTAGTGGCATGGTACGTATCCTGTATGGTGGTGATCATTCTAGCGAAACCCATAGGGGACTGGGATGGGTCTGGCAGCTGGGAGATCAGTGCCAACTGCTCTGAAGGACTCCATGGTCTATACATTAACATTGTACGAGCTTCCTGACCTGGAACCACTGCATCCCCCCCTGCTGCTGCTGCTGCTGCTCCCGGTGCTCCTGGCATAACTACCGTCCTCATTGGGAATAGACTAGTTGGGTGGGGTCTCGGTCCTCCACATGCCACACAGATGTCTACTGTCAAGGGGTTCTGCTGTCCACATCTGGGGCAAACCCAACATTTAGGTTCTTGAGAATTCTGGTACTGGGGTGGGGGTGACGTCGGGAGCGGACAGGGAGGAAAATCTGTCATTCCAGTTTTTGTCAGTCTGTAACGTCCGTCTCCTAATTCTTCAATCTTTCCTTCAAAATAAGCGCATGCATTCATCCATACATCCACTGTCTTCAACAGACCCTTATCTTTCAACCATCCATGATAGGAGTTAAAGAAGGATTTCCATTTCTCTCCATTCATCTCTCCATTCTCATTCATTCCCGCTTTACACAATATTTTGTCAATTCCAATCAGTGCCTGTTTCCCTTCTCTGCGTACCACTAAGTCTTTGGCTATAATGCCTTCCTTGGCATTTTGGTTCCCCATTTTTTTCGGTTCTCCTCACCTAGAAGAGACTCCTCAGTCACTTAGACAATGGTCACTTAGACAATGGGCCACAAAGGTTTCTGAACCATTCCACTACTAGCCTCTCTAGGACTTATACGCCAACCAGAAAAACAGACCAAAAACATCAATCCCGGGACACATCCACAACACAATCATCGGATCCATACTTTCATTCTTAAATTCTCCAAAGGATAGAAGGCAGGACTGTCAATTTATCTGAGGGATTCTACTGGTTCAAAGGGACCTGAGCCAGACAACAATCTGTTGAATTACCTGGGGAGCCGACCGCTCGGGGGTGAGGGAGTCTCTTCTATGCAGTGATATAATTAGGTAGAATATAACAGTTATTCTTACCTCAGCGCTGTATATATCACCAACAGAGAGCTTCACTCGTCCCACGTCTTTGACCGGTCGAGCACCCTTGGGTAGATTAACTCAAGGTCCCTGTTCGGGCGCCAGCTGTCGTCACTGAATTTTGGGTCTTCTATCCTTTGGATTACGAGCTCGGAGAGAATGAAGACACAGGACAGGATGTTTGTGTCTAAACATACTCTAAAAACTTTATTACAAAACACAGGGCTAATATACACCCTAAAAGGCAGGAAACGGATTTGCCATATATGGTTCGATTATACAGTTTAGCTGAACAAGCGAAAAAAAGCTAGTTTCTGTATGCTTTAAAATATTTAATTAGACTTATCTAGTTAGCAAGGTCATTTCATCTTTCTGCAAGAACACATTATTGCTACAAGAAGAAACATCTGGCCAGGGAGTATACTTTATCTTCTCCCAATGATACAAGAAGGAACATTCATAGCTGTTGTTTTCACCTAAAATAACTGTCAGACTTATATAGCATAGATGGGGCCTTTAAACTTGAGGGACTCCATCTTCTGCTATAACACTATCCTGTGTGATACTGTCTATTGAGCTGTGTATCTAATCCTATCCTGTGTGATACCATCTGCTGAGCTGTGTATCTAATCCCATCCTGTGTGATACTGTCTGATGAGCTGTGTATCTAATCCTATGCTGTGTGATACTGTCTGCTGAGCTGTGTATCTAATTCTATGCTGTGTGATACTGTCTGCTGAGCCGTGTATCTAATCCTCTCCTATGTGATACTGTCTGATGAACTGTGTATCTAATCCTCTCCTGTGTTCTACTGTCTGCTGAGCTGTGTATCTAATCCTATGCTGTGTGATACTGTCTGCTGAGCTGTGTATCTAATCCTATGCTGTGTGATGCTGTCTGCTGAGCTGTGTATCTAATCCTTTCCTATGTGATACTGTCTGATGAACTGTGTATCTAATCCTCTCCTGTGTGATACTGTCTGCTGAGCTGTGTATCTACTCCACTCCTGTGTGATACTGTCTGCTGAGCTGTGTATCTAATCCTATGCTGTGTGATACTGTCTGCTGAGCAGTGTATCTAATCCTATGCTGTGTGATACTGTCTGCTGAGCCGTGTATCTAATCCTCTCCTATGTGATACTGTCTGCTGAGCCGTGTATCTAATCCTCTCCTATGTGATAGTGTCTGCTGAGCCGTGTATCTAATCTTCTCCTATGTGATACTGTCTGATGAACTGTGTATCTAATCCTCCTGTGTTCTACTGTCTGCTGAGCTGTGTATCTAATCCTATGCTGTGTGATACTGTCTGCTGAGCTGTGTATCTAATCCTATGCTGTGTGATACTGTCTGCTGAGCCGTGTATCTAATCCTCTCCTATGTGATACTGTCTGATGAACTGTGTATCTAATCCTCTCCTGTGTGATACTGTCTGCTGAGCTGTGTATCTAATCCACTCCTTTGTGATACTGTCTGCTGAGCCGTGTATCTAATCCTATGCTGTGTGATACTGTCTGCTGAGCTGTGTATCTAATCCTTTCCTGTGTGATAGTGTCTGCTGAGCCGTGTATCTAATCCTCTCCTATGTGATACTGTCTGATGAACTGTGTATCTAATCCTCTCCTGTGTGATACTCTCTGCTGAGCTGTGTATCTAATCCTCTCCTACGAGAGTCCCTATCCACATTCTACAAGTACTCAACAACAAGCCCAGCCGATCTAACCTACCCGTCGCACCTGAGAAGGAAGATTAATTTCAATCATCAAATTTCTTTATATGTTTTATGTTTTTATCATATTAGCCTGGAGCATTTTTAAAGAAATTTGTACACTAATCCTGGTGATACATATCACCCTTTTAAAACTTATTTTTTTTCCCACCCCCATATATTTTATATTTTATATCTTAATAAAAGCTTCAAGCAAATTAAGTTATCCACCTCTGGTTTTCTTTCTCCAAACCCACTACCATTAGCGCGAATTTACACAATTATCTTAACCCTAGAACAAAAGATCCTCTAAAGCTAGACATCATGCTGCGATCCAAAGAAATTCAGGACCAAATGAGAAACAAAGTAATTGAGATCTATCAGTCTGGAAAAAGGTCTAAAGCCATTTCTAAAGATTTGGGACTCCAGCGAATCACAGTGGGAGTCATTATCCACAATAGGCGAAAATATGGAACAATGGTGAACTTTCCTAGGCGTGGCCGGCTGATCAAAATTACCCCAAGAGCGCAGCAACGACTCATCCAAGAGGTCAGAAAAGACCCCACAACAACATCCAGAGAACTGCAGGTCTCACTTGCCTCAGTTAAGGACAGTGTTCATGACTCCACCATAAGAAAGAGACTGGGCAAAAATGACACGCATAGCAGAGTTCCAAGACAAAAACCACTGCTGAGCAATAAGAACAAAGGCTCATCTCAGTTTTGGCAGAAAACATCTTGATGATCGCCAAGACTTTTGGGAGAATACTCTGTGGACTGACAAGACAAAAGTTGAACTTTTTGGAAGGTGTATGTCCCATTACATCTGGCGTAGAAGTAACACTGCATTTCAAAAAAGGAACATCATACCAACAGTAAAATATGGTGGCGGTAGCGTGATGGTCTGGGACTGTTATGCTGCTTCAGGACCTGGAAGACTTGCTGTGGTAAATGGAACCATGAATTCTGCAGGTTAACCAAAAAATCCTGAAAGAGAATGTCCGGCCATCTGTTCATGACCTCAAGCTGAAGTGCACTTGAGTTATGCAGCAGGACAATGATCCAAAACACACTATTAAGTGCACCTCTGATTGGCTTAAGGAAAACAAAATTAAGACTTTGCAGTGGCTTAGTCAAAGTCCTGACCTTAAGAAAGCGGTTCATGCTCGGAAACCCTCCAATGTGGCTAAATTACAACAATTTTGCAAAGATGAGTGGGCAAAAATTCCTCCAGAGTGTTGTAAAAGACTCATTGCCAATTATCCCAAACACTTGATTGTAGTTGTTGTTGCTGAGGGTGCATCAACCAGTTATTAGGTTTAGAGGGCAATCACTTTTTCACACAGGGCCCTGTAGGTTTGGATTTCTTTTTCCCTTAATAATTAGGGTCTTCATTTAAAAACTGCATTTTGTGGTTACTTGTGTTATCTTTGTCTAATATTAAAATTTGTTTTGAGATCTGAAATATTTAAGTATGACAAACATGCAAAAGAATGAGAAATCAGTAAGGGGCAAACAACTTTTCACACATACACATATACATATATATATATATTCATCCCACAATGTGACATTCATGGTAGAAGAGAGGGATTGGTAAGATGGGACAACCATTACAAACCAGCCACCTGATCAGACGTTATTGAACACCTTTCCAGAAGCTTTAATCAATCTTATCTACTGTTATTTTCTGAAGAGAGGAAACAAATGTCCTAAAAATAAAAAAATGTAAAAATGAAAGTTAAAAAAATAAAAATAAATAATCGGCTCACCTCCACTATGAGCATTTTTTGCTCTTCTAATAATCCAAGCTTTCCTAATTGTTCTTCTATTTGCTCCTGCGTCCTCATATTCCTCTCCAGCACAAATGATGCATGCTGGGGCTGTAAGAGCTGTAATAGAAGCCTAGAAGAACCATCAGAGGTCAGGCCCATCTGGTTACAGAAAGAACACAGATACACGCTGTATAAGACAATGGGATGGAAACAAGATTTTAAAAGGAGTTATCAAACACTTTTATACTCCACTGGATAGGTCATTAATATAAGATAGGTGGGGGTCCAACCATCGGCCCCCCGATGATCAGCTGTCATCACCTCTGGCAAGATGCAGGCAATGTTCAAAGTGGAACAAAACCGCTCCGTACACTGCGGCCGCTGCCGGGTGCAGACCAGCTATTGAGGAGTACCGGAGGTGATCTGCAGCACCAGGCAGTGGCCACTGGGGTGCGCTCTGTTCTCAAGTTACATCCGGCCGTTGCCAGAGCTATAAACAGCTTATTGGTGGGGAGCCAAGAGTCGGACCTACAACGATCTGATATAGACCACCTATTTTATGCATAAATCATCTGCATTAAAGTATTAGAGAACGTCTTTAAGAGCCCTGCATTTTCAGAGCCAAACTTCAGTCAACATCTAATAACCAATTACAAGGTCTTTCTTAGGACTTGTTCACACGAATGTATTTTCAGTAGGAAAGTTGTCTGTGGAACAAATGGACGGCACTCAGACCAATGGGATTCAATGGGAAAGTGCAGAGGAGTCATTTTTCTTTTTTGTCACTGATCGAATCTGTGTGTGAGCAAAAAATAAAGAAAGAAAATGGCAGCATGTCCTCGTTTCATCCGTCAGACAAGATTCACCCATTCAAGTCTATGGGTACAGAAAAAAATCTGCTTTATACAGATACATTGCAATCCTGTAGCCCTGGAAACTGTAAATGGTTAAAAAGCCAGATTAGATCTGGACTGCACATGGACGACAAGTGAGGAAAGAATTCTCCCACTTTTCTGGATGAAACTCTGAATGATATTTTATCTGCTTGTGTGAACAGGCCCTTAGAGGTCTCGACAAGACGGAGGAGCTGATCCAGAGTGTCCAGGGAAAGCTAGCAGTCCAGGTAATGGCGGATACGGAGGCAACCATCCACATCGTGCTCCATGCCCTTCTAATCTGACCTCCGTGACAGTGATGCTCAGTGTAAAGCCTGAGCTCAGGAGATGTGGGCTCGGACCCTGTTCAGACACACTGGAACTGATCAATCTCCATTCAACATTATGAACGTAAACCTGGAGCACTGGCCCCACTCAAATATATTGTATTATGGTCAAATCATTCCCTTTAGGAGCTGAGTGCTGTGTAATAGAGGAGGATAAGGCCCCCCGTATACAGCAATCTATTCTCTGATAGGCGAGAGGGCAGAGACGTCATCTCCTCCTTTCTGATAATGTCCCCTGTATCCTGCTGACAGTGATTGTGCCATCCCAGCAAGTGGCACTAGAGCCGCTCCCCGCTCTTAGGCTATGTGCCCATGTAAAACCGTCTGCCATGCAAAGCAATGTGAATTGGGATGTGCTGTGCACATGATGCGCTAATTAGCGCGCCAAATTCACATTGCAACACGCAGCATGACCATTTCTACCGCGATTACGCGGCCATTGAAAAGCAGCAAACCCGCAGGTATATGTGGATTTGCTGCGTTTCAATTAAATTCAATGGCCGAGAATTTGCAGCGTAATCGGGGTGCGTGTGGCACCCAGGATGAAGAAGAGACTACAACTCCTCTTCATCCCGGCTACCAAGCGGTGAAAAAAAGAAATAAATAAGTTAAAAATAAAAAAACCCTGTATACTCCCCTCTCCGGTCTGCTCCCGGCGGCGATCCTCTCTCCTCGGCGTCCAGCGGTGTACTGGCAGGACCTGCGGTGACGTCATCTAGTCAGCTGATGGTCACGCGACCGCTGACGTCAGAGGTCAGGTGATGGTCGTGTGACCATCAGCTGACTAAATGACGTCACCGCAGGTCCTGCCAGTATACCGCGGGACGCCGCCGGGAGGAGACTGGAGAGGTGAGTATACAGGTTTTTTTTTATTTTTAACTTTTTAATTCTTTTTTTTTTTACTATAGATGCAGCATTTAAAGCATCTAAGTTGGTCACACAATATAAATCCATGCCGGTTGCCGGTTGCATGGATTTATATTGTGCAACCAACTTGTCAAGCACTTTTCCAAGTGATGCTCAAAATCACTTGGAAAAGTGCTTGAAAAAACGCTGAAAAAATGCTGAAAAAACACTTCTCTCTGGCAGAAAAAATGCATGTAAATCTGCAGGTAAATCTGCTACGTGTGCACATAGCCTTAGCGTGTATGAGCTGTACTTATCATTCAGGACTGTGCAAAGACCTGCCTGTGACCAAAAGAACAACAAGGCTGTGTGCACACGCTGCAGATTTGGTGCGTTTTTCAATGGAACAGGCTGCCACGAGAGGTGGTGAATTCTCCTTCAATGGAAGTCTTCAAACAGAGGCTGGACAGACATTTGTCTGAGATGCTTTAGTGAATCCTGCATTGAGCAGGGGTTGGACACTAGGACCCTGGAGGTTCCTCCAATTCTAATGTTCTAGGATTCTATGTATAAACACCAGCTGCAATCTTCCATGGAGAAGTAACTGTGGTTTCAGGAGAACTTGCAGCAGAAGGTCTGTGCCTTCCGCTAGCTCCTCCCCCTTCCGCTAGCTCCTCCCCTTCCTTCTGTAAAGAGTATTAATAGCACTAACTGTCATCTATCTCACTAATAGGAAAGTTTGTCTTCACTGAATACAGATTTTACAGATGTTACCGCGAATTGAGACTGAAAGATCAATCCAGCAGGAAAAAGAAGACTTCTCTGATAAGATTATAAAATGACTTATTATGTGTAATATTAATTTACAAAACAAAAATTAAAACAACGGTTATTCTTTAACTAATAAAGCACTTAGGACACGGATTCATTAAGACTGGCCATATTCAAGCTGCTCTTGATGAGGGAGCGTGCTGGAGTCAGACGGTCCAGATTCATTAAGTGGCGCATGAATTATGCACTTCTGACAAGTGGTGTGTGCACCTTGCCACAAATCTTACTCCAGTCACGGACTGGAGTAAGATTTCTGGTGTAAGGGAAGCCACAGTTCGCTATGAATTAGACAAGCTGTGGTGCCACACTTCCATCCTGCCCCAACTCTGCCCATTTTGGTGAAGCTGGGCAAAACTGACGTGAAAACACCAAACGTCACAACATTTTTGATCAACTCAACAATGTACGAGGTGTATGAAGCGGAGCCGCGCGTGTACGAGGTGTGTGGAGTGGAGCCGCGCGTGTACGAGGTGTGTGGAGTGGAGCCGCGCGTGTACGAGGTGTGTGGAGTGGAGCCGCGCGTGTACGAGGTGTGTGGAGCAGAGCCCCGCGTGTACGAGGTGTGCAGAGCAGAGCCGCGAATGTACGAGGTGTACGGAGCGGAGCCGCACGTGTCCGAGGTGTGCGGAGCGGAGTGGAGCCGCACGTGTACAATGTGTACGGAGCGAGGCCGCGCAAGTACGAGGTGTACGGAGCGAAACTGCGCAAGTACAAGGTGTACGGAGCGGAGCCGCGTGTGTACGACGTGTACGGAGCAGAGCCGCGCGTGTACGAGGTGTGCGGAGAGGGGCCGCGCGTGTACGAGTTTTACGGAATGGAGACGCGCGTGTACGAGTTGTACGGAGTGGAGCCGAGCGTGTATGATGTGTGCGGAGCGGATCCGCGCGTGTACGAGGTGTATGGAGCAGAGCTGCGCATTTACGAGTGTGCGGAGCGGATCCGCGCGTGTTCAAAGTGTACAGAGAAAAGCCGCGCGTGTACGAGCTGTACGGAGCGGGCCGCACGTGTACGAGGTGTACGGAGCAGAGCAGCGCGTGTACGAGTGTGCGGAGCGGAGCCGCGCGTGTACGAGTGTGCAGAGCGGAGCCGCGCGTGTACGAGGTGTGTGAAGCGGAGACACGCGTGTACAAGGTGTGCGGAGTGGAGCTGCGCGTGTACGAGGTGTGTGGAGCGGAGCCGCGCGTTTACGAGGTGTATGGAGTGGAGACAGGCGTGTACAAGGTGTGCAGAGCAGAGCCGCGCGTGTACGAGGTGTGCGGAGAGGAGCCGCGCGTGTACAAGGTGTGCGGAGCGGAGCCAATCGTGTACAAAGTGTACGGAGCGGAGCCGCGCGTGTATGAGCTGTACAGAGCGGAGCCGTGCATGTACGAGGTGTGCAGAGCGGAGCTGCACGTGTAGAAAGTGTATGGAGCGGAACCATGCGTGTACAAGGTGTACGGAGCAGAGCCAATCGTGTATGAGTTGTATAGAGCGGAGCCGCATGTGTTCAAGGTGTACAGAGAAAAGCCGCGCGTGTACGAGCTGTACGGAACGGGCCGCACGTGTACGAGGTGTACGGAGCAGAGCAGCGCGTGTACGAGCGTGTGGAGCGGATCCACGCATGTACAGGGTGTACGGAGCGGAGCTTAGCGTGTACGAGGTGTGCAGAGCGGAGCCGTGCGTGTACGGGGTATGTGGAGCAGAGCCGCACAAGTACGAGGTGTGGAGAGGAGACACGCGTGTACGAGGTGTGTGGAGTACAGCCGCGCGTGTACGAAGTGTGCGGAGCGGAGTCGCACGTGTACGAGGTGTGCAGAGCAGAGCCGCACATGTACGAGTGTGTGGAGCGGAGCCAATCGTGTACGAGGTGTGCGGAGCGGATCCGCGCGTGTACAAAGTGTATGGAGCGGAGCCGCGTGTGTATGAGTTGTATAGAGCAGAGCTGCGCGTGTACAAAGTGTATGGAGCGGAGCCGCGCGTGTACGGAGCGGATCCGAGAGTGTACAAAGTTTACGGAGCGGAGCCGCGCGTGTGCGAGCTGTACGGAGCGGAGCCGCGCGTGTACGAGCTGTACGGAGCGGAGCCGCGCGTGTACGAGCTGTACGGAGCGGAGCCGCGCGTGTACGAGCTGTACGGAGCGGAGCCGCGTGTGTACGAGCTGTACGGAGCGGAGCCGCGTGTGTACGAGTTGTACGGAGCGGAGCCGCGCGTGTACGAGCTGTACGGAGCGGAGCCGCATGTGTACGAGCTGTACAGAGCGGAGCCGTGCATGTACGAGTGTGCGGAGCTTAGCCGCTCGTGTACAAGGTGTACGGAGCGGAGCCGCGCGTGTACGAGCTGTACGGAGCGGAGCCGCGCGTGTACGAGCTGTACGGAGCGGAGCCGTGCGTGTACGATGTGCAGAACGGAGCTGCGCGTGTACAAAGTGTATGGAGCGGAACCGTGCGTGTACGAGATGTGCGGAGCAGAGCTGCGCATGTACGAGTGTGCGGAGTCACGCGTGTACGAGGTGTGCAAAGCGGAGTTGCGCGTGTAAAAGGTGTGCGGAACGGAGCCGCGCATGTACAAGGTGTGCGGAGCGGAGCCGCGCATGTACGAGGTGTGTGGAGCGGAGCCGTGTGTGTATGAGGTGTACACAGCATGGCAGCGCGTGTACGAGTGTGTGGAGCGGATCCGCGCATGTACGAGTGTGCGCAGCAGAGCCGCGTGTGTACGAAATGTGCAGAGCGGAGCCGCGCATGTACGAGGTGTGTGGAGCGGAGACACGCGTGTACGAGGTGTGTGGAGCTGAGCCGCACGTGTACGAGTTGTGGAGCACAGCCGTGCGTGTACGAGGTGTGCAGAGCGGAGACACGCATGTATGAGGTGTGCGGAGCAGATCCGCACGTGTACAAGGTGTACGGAGCGGAGCCGCGCATGTACGAGCTGTACGGAGCGGAGCCACGCGTGTACGAGCTGTACGGAGCGGAACCTTGCATGTACGAGGTGTGCGGAGCGGAGCCGCGCGTGTACAAGTTGTGGAGCACAGCCGTGCGTGTACGAGGTGTGCAGAGCGGAGACACGCGTGTATGAGGTGTGCGGAGCAGATCCGCACGTGTACAAGGTGTGCGGAGCGGAGCCACGCGTGTACGAGGTGTACGGAGCAGAGCCACACGTGTACGCGGTGTACGGAGGGGTATTGCGCGTCTATGAGGTGTACGGAGCAGAGCCGCGCTTCTACGAGTTGTACGGAGTTGAACCGCACATGTACAAGGCGTTCGGAGCAGCGTCGCGTGTGTACGATATGTGCGGAGCAGAGCCACCCATATACGAGGTGAGCAGAGCAGCATGTGTACGAGTGTGCAGAGCTGGAGCGGAGCCGCGTGTGTACGAGATGTACGGAGCGAAGCAACGCGTGTACGAGGTGTACGGAGCGGAGCCACATGTGTACTAGGTGTACGGAGCAGAGCCGCGCATGTACAAGGTGTGCGGAGCGGAGCCGCATGTGTACGAGGTGTACAGAGCAGAGCAGTGAGTGTACGAGTGTGCGGAGCAGATCCGCGCTTGTACTAGGTATACGGGGCGGAGCCGCACGTGTACTAGCTGTACGGAGCATAGCTGTGCATGTACGAGGTGTACGGAGCAGAGCACGTGTACGAGTGTGCAGAGCGGAGCCACGCGTGTACGAGGTGTACAGAGCAGAGCAGCGTGTGTACGAGTTTGCGGAGCGGATCCGCACGTGTACAAGGTGTACAGAGCGGAGCCGCGCATGTACAAGCTGTACGGAGCGGAGCCACGCGTGTACGAGCCGTACGTGTACGAGGTGTACGGATCAGAGCAGCGCGTGTACGAGTGTGCGGAGTGGAGCCGCACGTGTATGAGGTGTACGGAGTGGAGCCGCGAGTTTACGAGGTGTACGGAGCGGAGCCACGCATTTACGAGGTTTACAGAGCGGAGCCGCGTGTGTACGAGGTGTGCGGATCCGCACGTGTACGACATTTAAGGAGTGGAGCCGTGCGTGTACGAGCTGTAGGGAGAGGAGCCGTGCGTGTACGAGGTGTGCAGAGCGGAGCTCAGCGTGTATGAGGTTGTGGAGCAGAAACACACGTGGACGAGGTGTGCGGAGCGAAGCCGCGCGTGGACGAGGTGTGCGGAGCGGAGCCGAGCCATGCGTGTGCGAGGTGTACGGAGCGGAGCCACGTGTGTATGAGGTGTACGGAGCGGAGCAGCAAGTGTACGAGCTGTACGGAGCGGAACCGTGCGTGCACGAGGTGTGTGGAGCGGAGCCGCACGTGTACGAGGTGTGTGGAGCAGAGCCGCACGTGTACGAGGTGTGTGGAGCGGAGTCGAGCGTGTACGATGTGTGTGGAGCTGAGCCACGCGTGTATGAGGTGTGCCGAGCGGAGCCGCGCGTGTACGAGGTGTACGAAGCAGAGTCGGGCGTGTACGATATGTGCAGAGCGGAGCCACGCGTGTATGAAGTGTACGGAGAAGAGCCGCGCTAGTACCAGTGTGCGGAGCGGATCCGCGCGTGTACAAGGTGTACGGAGCAAAGCCACGCGTTTACGAGGTGTGCGGAGCGGAGCCGCGCGTGTTCGAGGTGTTCAAAGCGGAGCCACGCGTGTAGGAGGTGTATGGAGCAGAGTCTCCAGTGTACGAGTGTGCGGAGCGGAGCCGCGTGTGTACGAGATGTAAGGAGCAGAGCCGCGCATGTACGAGTGTGCGGAGCGGAGCCGCGAGTGTACGAGGTGTACAGAGCAGAGTCATGCGTTTATGAGGGGTACGGAGCAGAGCTGCGCATGTACGAGGTGTACGGAGCAGAGCCGCGCATGTACGAGTGTGCGGAGCGGAGCCACGCGTGTACGAGTGTGCGGAGCGGAGCTGCGAGTGTACGAGGTGTACGGAGCAGAGACGCGCGTGTACGAGGTGTACGGAGCAGAACCGCGCGTATATGAGTGTGTGGAGCCGCGGGTGTACGAAGTGTACAGAGCAGAGCCGCGCGTGTACGAGTGTGCAGAGCGGAGCCGCGTGTGTACGAGATGTAAGGTGCAGAGCTGCGCGTGTATGAGTATGCGGAGCGGAGCCGCGAGTGTACGAGGTGTTCGGAGCAGTCACGCATGTGTGAGGTGTACGGTGCAGAGCCGCGCGTGTACGAGGTGTACGGAGCAGAGCCGCGTGTGTACGAGTGTGCGAAGCGGAGCCGCCCGTGTACGAGGTGTACAGAGCAGAGCCGCACGTGTACGAGGTGTACAGAGCAGAGCAGCGAGTGTACGATGTGTAAGGAGCGGAGCCACACGTGTACGAGGTGTATGGAGCGGAGCCGCACGTGTATGAGGTGTGCAGAGCGGAGCCGCGCATGTACGAGGTGTGCAGAGCAGAGCCGCACGTGTACGTGGTGTACAGAGCAGAGCAGCGAGTGTACGACGTGTAAGGAGCGGAGCCACGCGTGTACGAGGTGTATGGAGCGGAGCCGCACGTGTATGAGGTGTGCAGAGCAGAGTCGCGCATTTACAAGGTGTGCAGAGCAGAGCAGCGCGTGTACGAGGTGTACGGAGCGGAACCGCACGTGTACGATGTGTATGGAGCGGAGTGGAGCCGCACGTGTACAAGATGTACGGAGAGACGCCGCCAAGTACGAGGTGTACGGAGCAAAGCTGCGCAAGTACGAGGTGTACGGAGCGTAGACGCGCGTGTACAAGGTGTGCGGAGCAGAGCAGCGCGTGTACGAGTGTTCAGAGTGGAGCGGAGCCGCGCATGTACGAGGTGTACGGAGCGGAGCCACGCTTATATGAGGAGTACGGACCGGAGCCACGCGTTTACGAAGTGTACGGAGCAGAGCCGCGCGTTGTCGAGGTGTACAGAGCGGAGCCGCGCGTGTACGAGTTTGCGGAGCAGAGGCACGCGTGTACAAAGCAGAGCTGCACGTGTACGAGGTGTACGAAGCAGAGCCACGCGTGTACGAGTGTGTGGAGCGGAGCCGCCCGTGTACGAGGTGTACGGAGCGGAGCCGCACATGTACGAATTGTACGGAGCTGAGCCGCGCGTGTACAAGGCGTACGGAGCGGCGTCGCACGTGTACGATGTGTGCGGAGCAGAGCCGCCCATGTACGAGATGTGCAGAGCGGAGCCGCGCATATTCGTGGTGTACAGAGCAGAGCAGCACGTGTACGAGTGTGCCGAGCTGGAGAGGAGCCGCACGTGTACAAGGTATACGGAGCGAGACCGCACAAGTACGAGGTGTGCGGAGCCGCCCGTGTTCGAGGTGTACAGAGCAGAGCGTGTACAAGTGTGCAGAGCTGGAGTGGAGCGTGGCGTGTACGAAATGTACAGAGTGAAGCCACATGTGTACGAGGTGTACGGAGCAGAGCCGCGGGTGTACGAGTGTGCGGAGCGGATCCGCTTGTGTACAAGGAGTACGAAGCGGATTTGCATGTGTACAAGGTGTACGGAGCGAAGCCACGTGTGTACGAGGTGTACGGAGTGGTGCCACATGTGTACGAGGTGTACGGAGCAGAGCCGCGAATGTACGAGTGTGCGGAGCGGATCATCATGTGTACAAGGTGTACGGAGTGGCGTCGCGCGTGTACGATGTGTGCGGAGCAGAGCAGCGCTTGTACGATGTGTGCGGAGCTGGAGCGGAGCCGAGCGTGTACAAGATGTATGGAGCGAAGCCACGCGTGTATGAGTTGTACAGAGCGGAGCCACAAGTGTACGAGGTGTTCGGAGCGGAGCCGCGCGTGTACGAGGTGTACAGAGCAGAGCAGCGCGTGTACGAGTGTGCGGAGCGGATCCGCACGTGTACAAGGTGTACGGAGCGGAGCCGCGCGTGGACGAGCTGTACGGAGAGGAGCCGCGCGTGGACGAGCTGTACGTAGAGGAGCCGCACGTGGACGAGCTGTACGGAGCGGAGCCGAGCGTGTACGAGGTGTATGGAGCGGAGTCGCGCGTGTACGAGTGTGCAAAGCGGAGCCGCGTGTGTACGAGGTGTACAGAGTAGTTTGCACGAGTTGTACGGAGCGGAGTCGCGCTTGAATGATGTGTGCGGAGCGGAGTCGCGCGTGTACGAGGTGTATGGAGCAGAGCCGCGCAATTACGAGTCTGCGGAGCGAAGCTGCGCGTGTACGAGGTGTGCGGAGCCACGCGTGTACGAGGTGTACAGAGCAGAGCAGTGCATGTACGAGGTGTACGGAGCGGAGCCGCATGTGTACTAGGTGTACAGAGTGGAGCCGCACATGTACGAGTTGTATGGAGCTGAGTCGCGCGTGTACGATGTGTGCGGAGCAGAGCCGCGCGTGTACGAGTGTTCAGAGTGGAGCGGAGCTGCGCATGTACGAGGTGTACGGAGCGGAGCCACGCTTATATGAGGAGTACCGACCGGAGCCACGCGTTTACGAAGTGTACGGAGCAGAGCCGCGCGTGTTCGAGGTGTACAGAGCGGAGCCGCGCGTGTACGAGTGTGCGGAGCGGAGCCGCGTGTGTACGAGATGTAAGAGCAGAGCCGCGCGTGTACGAGTATGCGGAACAGAGTCACGCGTGTACAAAGCAGAGCTGCACGTGTACGAGGTGTACGAAGCAGAGCCGCGCGTGTATGAGTGTGTGGAGCGGAGCCGCCCGTGTACGAGGTGTACGGAGCGGAGCCGCACATGTACGAATTGTACGGAGCTGAGCCGCGCGTGTACAAGGCGTACGGAGCAGCGTCGCACGTGTACGATGTGTGCGGAGCAGAGCCGCCCGTGTACGAGATGTGCAGAGCGGAGCCGCGCATGTTCGAGGTGTACAGAGCAGAGCAGCACGTGTACGAGTGTGCCGAGCTGGAGAGGAGCCGCACGTGTACAAGGTGTACGGAGAGAGACCGCACAAGTACGAGGTGTGCGGAGCCGCCCGTGTTCGAGGTGTACAGAGCAGAGCGTGTACAAGTGTGCAGAGCTGGAGCGGAGCGTGGCGTGTACGAAATGTACAGAGTGAAGCCACATGTGTACGAGGTGTACGGAGCAGAGCCGCGGGTGTACGAGTGTGCGGAGCGGATCCGCTTGTGTACAAGGAGTACAAAGCGGATTCGCATGTGTACAAGGTGTACGGAGCGAAGCCACGTGTGTACGAGGTGTACGGAGTGGTGCCACATGTGTACGAGGTGTACGGAGCAGAGCCGCGAATGTACGAGTGTGCGGAGCGGATCATCATGTGTACAAGGTGTACGGAGTGGCGTCGCAAGTGTACGATGTGTGCGGAGCAGAGCAGCGCTTGTACGATGTGTGCGGAGCTGGAGCGGAGCCGAGCGTGTACAAGATGTATGGAGCGAAGCCACGCGTGTATGAGTTGTACAGAGCGGAGCCACAAGTGTACGAGGTGTACGGAGCAGAGCCGAGCGTGTACGAGGTGTTCGGAGCGGAGCCGCGCGTTTACGAGGTGTACAGAGCAGAGCAGCGCGTGTACGAGTGTGCGGAGCGGATCCGCACGTGTACAAGGTGTACGGAGCGGAGCCGCGCGTGGACGAGCTGTACGGAGAGGAGCCGCGCGTGTACGAGCTGTACGGAGCGGAGCCGAGCGTGTACGAGGTGTATGGAGCGGAGTCGCGCGTGTACGAGTGTGCGAAGCGGAGCCGCGTGTGTACGAGGTGTACAGAGTAGTTTACACGAGTTGTACGGAGCGGAGTTGCGCTTGAATGATGTGTGCGGAGCGGAGTCGCGCGTGTACGAGGTGTATGGAGCAGAGCCGCGCAATTACGAGTCTGCGGAGCGAAGCTGCGCGTGTACGAGGTGTGCGGAGCCACGCGTGTATGAGGTGTACAGAGCAGAGCAGTGCATGTACGAGGTGTACGGAGCGGAGCCGCATGTGTACCAGGTGTACAGAGTGGAGCCGCACATGTACGAGTTGTATGGAGCAGAGCCGCGCGTGTACGATGTGTGCGGAGCAGAGCCGCGCATGTACGATGTGTGCAGAGCAGAGCCACGCGTGTACGATGTGTGCAGAGCAGAGCCACGCGTTTACAAGATGTGCAGAGCGGAGCCGCGGGTGTACGAAGTGTACTGAGCAGAGCAGCGCGTGTACGAGTGTGCGGAGCTGGAGCGGAGCCGCGCGTGTGCGAGATGTACGGAGCGGAGCCACGCGTGTACAAGGTGTGCGGAGGAGAGCCGCATGTGTACGAGGTGTACAGAGCAGAGCAGCGCGTGTACGAGTGTGCAGAGCGGAGTTGCACGTGTACGAGGTGTAAGGAGGGGAACCGCGCGTGTACAAGGTGTGCGGAGCCACGCACGTACGAAGTGTATGGAGCAGTGCCACGCGAGTACGAGTGTGCAGAGCCGCGTGTGTACGAGGTGTGAGGAGCGGAGCCGCGCGTGTACGACGTGTAAGGAGCGAAGCCGAACGTGTACGACGTGTATGGAACGGAGCCATGCGTGTACGAGGTGTGCGGAGCGGATCCACGCGTGTACAAGGTGTACGGAGCGGAGCCGCGCGTGTATGAGGTGTGCGGAGCCACGCGTGGACGAGGTGTACGGAGCAGAGCCGCGTGTGTACGATGTGTGCGGAGCGGAGCCACGCGTGTATGAGGTGTACGGAGCAGAGCGGATCCACGCGTGTACAAGGTGTACGGAGCGGAGCCGCACGTGTACGAGGTGTGCAGAGCAGAGCCGCGCGTATACGAGGTGTGCAGAGCGTAGCTGTGCGTTACGAGGCTTGTGGAGCGGAAACACGCATGTACGAGGTGTGCGGAGCGGAGCCGTGCGTGTACAAAGTGTACGGAGCGGAGCCGCGCGTGTACGAGCAGTACCAGAGCGGAGACGCGCGTGTACGAGCTGTATGGAGTGGAGCCTCGCGTGTACAAGCTGTATGGAGCGGAGCCTCGCGTGTACAAGCTGTACGGAGCATAGCCGCGCGTGTACGAGGTGTATGGAGCAGAGACACGCGTGTATGAGGTGTGCGGAGCGGAGCGGATCCATGCGTGTACAAGGTGTGCGGAGCGGAGCCGTGCGTGTACAAAGTGTACGGAGCGGAGCCGCGCGTGTACGAGCAGTACCAGAGCGGAGCCGCGCGTGTACGAGCAGTACCAGAGCGGAGCCGCGCGTGTACGAGCTGTATGGAGTGGAGCCGCGCGTGTACAAGCTGTACGGAGCAGAGCCGTGCATGTACGAGGTATGCAGAGCGGAGCTGCACGTGTACAAAGTGTATGGAGCGGAACCATACGTGTACGAGGTGTGCGGAGCAGAGCTGCGCGTGTACGAGCTGTGCGGAGCAGAGCCGCACGTGTACGAGTGTGCGGAGTGGAGCCGCTCATGTACGGAGCATAGCCGCGCGTGTACGAGGTGTATGGAGCAGAGACACGCGTGTATGAGGTGTGCGGAGCGGATCCATGCGTGTACAAGGTGTACGGAGCGGAGCCGCGCGTGTACGAGCTGTACGGAACGGAGCCGCGCGTGTACGAGTTGTACGGAACGGAGCCTGTGTGTACGAGCTGTACGGAGCGGAGCTGTGCGTGTACGAGGTGTGCAGAGCGGAGCTGCGCGTGTACAAAGTGTATGGAGCGGAGCCGTGCGCGTACGAGCTGTACGGAGTGGAGGAGTGCGTGTACGAGGTGTGCAGAGCGGAGCTGCGCGTGTACAAAGTGTATGGAGCGGAGCGGAGCAGTGCGTGTACGAGGTGTGCAGAGCGGAGCCGCGTGTGTACGAGGTGTGTGGAGCAGAGCCGCACGTGTACGAGGTGTCTCTGCATACAGCTGAATTTTACCACCACAAAAGGACTAGGTGGACTCTGGCTAGCAACAGAAAAAAAATTATATTTTTTTTACTGTGCATACAAATCAATTTCACCCCCAAAAACTGATAAGGTGGGCTACTATACCTTGCGCTATCACACTGGCAAATTATAAAAATATATTTTTGTGTTCTGCACTCAGCTCTGTATAACAGCTGAATTTCAATCCCACATAATGAAAAGGTGTGCTAGTCTTTATTAAAGCCATAAAAATTAAATAAAAAGTTGAATAAAATGTAACACTAAAGCCAAGTTCACACAACATGAAGACTGCATTTTTTTATGCAGGTGTCCGCACCATACAACAAAATAACAATCTTATTATTGTGTGTTTGCTGAGTTTCTTTTGAGTTTTCCCCCTTAAAATGTGTTTTGGTGAAGCTGTGAATCTACATTTTTAATACTACAGAAAAACTTAGATTTTTGAGCTTAAAAATGTTTTTTTTTTTTTACAGGCTCCACAGAGGCTTATATATATATATAATAAAATGCATGAAATCCGCACAGTTCAGCAGCGTCTTTAGACTCACTGCAGGCGTAGATTTCATTAAATCACATCCACTGCACTTGCACATTTAGGCCGTGTTCAGATGTAGCATAAGTGCTGTGTTTTTTCAGCTGCTTTTTTGGAACAGTCATTTTGCAGCATTTAAATGGCCAAGAAAAGTGAATGTGATTTCATGAAAGCGGCTCTGTGGTCTGAAGACGCTGCTGATCTGTACGGTTATGGTTTATTTTACGTCTAGAGGTTTCTATGTGGAGCCTAAAAAGAGAGAAAACGCAGGTAAAAAGACTGCAGGTACCTTAAGAGCAGAATCAAAGCCATTCTGTATTATAACAAAAAATGAACAATGCGGCTTCACATCTGCACCAAAAAACATCAAATAAGGGGGAAAAGGCATAAAAAAATGCAGCAAGTACGCAATAATCAGAGAAGATTGTTATTGTGTAGTTTGGTGTGGACATCTGCAGAAAACAAAAAAAAAATACAGTATTTATTCAACATGTGAACACGGCCTTGCAGACACAAAAAAGCCAATGTCAAATAGTGAAGCTACATAAAGATGAGAAAGTGGAATGGACAGAAAATAAATCCATAGATCCCAAGTGAAAGAAGCACGACGCACAGATGACACCATGCCAGCTTCATCAAAAGTCACGCCGGATGAGGTAAGGTTAGTAGTGATGCATGAGCGTGTTCTCTTAACCCTCTCACAGAGCACGCTCAGGTGCTGCCTGAGTATTTTCGGCATCTATGCTCGAGCCGCCGCGGCTGCATGTGTTGCGGCTGTTAGACAGCTGTGACACATGCAGGGATTGCATGTTTGTTAGGCAATCCCTGCATGTGTCACAGCTGTCTAACAGCCCCAGCGGCCCGAGCATAGATACCGAGCACGCCGAAAATACTCGGGCAGCACCCGAGCGTGCTTGGTGAAAGGGTAAACCGAGCAAGCTCGTGCAACACTATAGGTAAGAGATTCGTGGCCTCCTGTCCAGCGTCCCAAGAATTGATCCTCTCAGCTCTAGTTCCAACTGTCCCGGATACGGTGAACAGCCCCGTATAAATAAACTAGCTACTGTGAGCGAAATACGCTCTCTTCTATGCCTTCCGAACTCCAAATTAATAAGATTTGTTTTACGAGCGCTCGGGAAATCAATACAGCACAGCCTTGTATGGTGTACTAGAAAAGACTTCTGCTTTATTAGCACATGTGGCACTTTAAATAGGGTCAGAGACAAAGGAATGTTTCCCTCTGACCTATGAACCAATAGTAACCTTAAGGGAGTGAATAGTAATGTGAAACCTCACTACCCATCAGCGTTACCTGATGACCATTACATAAGAGTGAAAACAAAATGGATACCACAGAGAAACAAGATGGATTCTTTTCTCTCACACTACTGAATCAGTTCTACACCCGGGTGGCGAGCATCTTTATTGGTATATGGTCTCCCATGCTGGTATGTGCTGCCCCCCTCCTGGTATTTGTGCTGCCCCCATCATCCTACACTGGGATGCATGGCACCTCTCACCCCCCAATCCTGGTATGCGTGGCCCCCCTCATCCCCCAATGCTGGTATGTGTGGCCCCCTCATCCCCCAATCCTCGTATGCATGGTACCCCTCATCCCCCAATCCTGGTATGCGTGGCCCCCCTCATTGCCCAATGCTGGTATGCGTGGCACCCCTCATCCCCAATCCTGGTATGCATGGCACCCCTCATCCCCCAATCCTGGTATGTATGGCATCCCTCATCCTCTAATCCTGGTATGCATAGGGCCCCTCATCCCCCAATCCTGGTATGGATGGGGCCCCTCACCCCCCAATCCTGGTATGTATGGGCCCCTTACCCCCCAATCCTGGTATGTATGGCATCCCTCATCCCCCAATCCTGGTATGCATGGCGTCCCTCATCCCCAATCCTGGTATGCATGGCGTCCCTCATCCCCCAATCCTGGTATGCATGGCGTCCCTCATCCCCCAATCCTGGTATGCATGGCGTCCCTCATCCCCCAATCCTGGTATGCATGGCGTCCCTCATCCCCCAATCCTGGTATGCATGGCATCCCTCATCCCCCAATCCTGGTATGCATGGCGTCCCTCATCCCCCAATCCTGGTATGCATGGCGTCCCTCACCCCCCAATCCTGGTATGCATGGCGTCCCTCACCCCCCAATCCTGGTATGTGTGGCCCCCTCATCTCTTTCACGCTGCACACACATACAAAAAAATAAACACTTATACTCACCTTTCTTCCCTGTGCTCCAGCGCTGCTGTGTCCTGCTCTGCCGGGGGAGGAGTGCGGCGCCGGAGTACGTGCGTGCCCATACCGCGCTGTCCGGCGCCACTTTGCTGAAGAGACACTGCAAATGTGTCTTCAGTAAAATGGTGCTGGATAGCGCTATGCGCATGCGCCGATCCGACGCCTCACTCCTGCCCCGGTCTCCGGCGAAGAGAGAGGCGCCGCGGCAATTCTCCTCCCGGTCAGGTAAGTATATAAGTATGCGTTCAGTGTCTAGGCATACCGCGATCTCCGGCGCCATACACTCCTCTTACCTGTAACGGCTCCATGCGTTCTTCTGTCTAGAGCCAGACTGCGCGTCGCACATGCGCAGTCTATCGAGGCTTCAGACAGAGGGACGCTTAGCCGATTATATTATAGATATAATTATAACACTGTTTATCAATGTACTATATTTTGTTGCTGTGGTGCTCTTTCAGTCATATGTTGATTTCTTTTTTTTATCTGCAGCATGTGGTCTGAAGAGCGGCAGGCACTATCTAGTACCGTCCTCTCGTGTGGTCTGAAGCACGGCAGGCACTATCTAGTACCGTCCTCCCGTGCGGTCTGAAGAGCGGCAGGCACTATCTAGTACCGTCCTCCCGTGCGGTCTGAGGCACGGCAGACACAATCTAGTACCGTCCTCCCGTGTGGTCTGAGGCACGGCAGGCACAATCTAGTACCGTCCTCCCGTGTGGTCTGAAGAGCGGCAGGCACAATCTAGTACCGTCCTCTCGTGTGGTCTGAAGCACAGCAGGCACAATCTAGTACCGTCCTCTCGTGTGGTCTGAAGCACGGCAGGCACAATCTAGTACCGTCCTCCCGTGCGGTCTGAGGCACGGCAGGCACAATCTAGTACCGTCCTCCCGTGCGGTCTGAGGCACGGCAGGCACAATCTAGTACCGTCCTCCCGTGCGGTCTGAGGCACGGCAGGCACAATCTAGTACCGTCCTCCCGTGCGGTCTGAGGCACGGCAGGCACAATCTAGTACCGTCCTCCCGTGCGGTCTGAGGCACGGCAGGCACAATCTAGTACCGTCCTCCCGTGCGGTCTGAGGCACGGCAGGCACAATCTAGTACCGTCCTCCCGTGTCGTCTGAGGCACGGCAGGCACAATCTAGTACAGTCCTCCCGTGTGGTCTGAAGAACGGCAGGCACAATCTAGTACCGTCCTCCCGTGCGGTCTGAAGAGCGGCAGGCACAATCTAGTACAGTCCTCTCGTGTGGTCAGAAGAGCGGCAGGCACAATCTAGTACCGTCCTCCCGTGTGGTCTGAAGACCGGCAGGTACAATCTAGTACCGTCCTCCCGTGCGGTCTGAAGCACGGCAGGCACTATCTAGTACCGTCCTCCCGTGCGGTCTGAAGCACGGCAGGCACAATCTAGTACCGTCCTCCCGTGCGGTCTGAAGCACGGCAGGCACAATCTAGTACCGTCCTCCCGTGCGGTCTGAAGCACGGCAGGCACAATCTAGTACCGTCCTCCCGTGTGGTCTGAAGCACGGCAGGCACTATCTAGTACCGTCCTCTCGTGTGGTCTGAGGCACGGCAGGCACAAGCTAGTACAGTCCTCTCATGTGGTCTGAGGCACGGCAGGCACAAGCTAGTACCGTCCTCTCGTGTGGTCTGGGGCACGGCAGGCACAATCTAGTACAGTCCTCCCGTGTGGTCTGAAGAACGGCATGCACAATCTAGTACCGTCCTCCCGTGTGGTCTGAAGCACGGCAGGCACTATCTAGTACCGTCCTCTCGTGTGGTCTGAAGCACGGCAGGCACAAGCTAGTACAGTCCTCTCATGTGGTCTGAGGCACG
Source organism: Phyllobates terribilis (assembly GCF_046119375.1). Classification (NCBI taxonomy): domain Eukaryota; kingdom Metazoa; phylum Chordata; class Amphibia; order Anura; family Dendrobatidae; genus Phyllobates; species Phyllobates terribilis. Next base: position 12,259 of record NW_027363772.1, on the reverse strand, counting down.
GCAGGCACAATCTAGTACCGTCCTCTCGTGTGGTCTGAGGCATGGCAGGCACAATCTAGTACCGTCCTCCCGTGTGGTCTGGGGCACGGCAGGCACAATCTAGTACAGTCCTCCCGTGTGGTCTGAAGAACGGCAGGCACTATCTAGTACCGTCCTCTCGTGTGGTCTGAGGCACGGCAGGCACAATCTAGTACCGTCCTCTCGTGTGGTCTGAGGCACGGCAGGCACAATCTAGTACCGTCCTCCCGTGTGGTCTGAGGCACGGCAGGCACTATCTAGTACCGTCCGACTTCTTTACAGCACTCTAGGGCATACAGGTGGTGGTCATACTTTATATGGGGAAAAACAGGTGACAGGTTCCCTTAAGGCTGTGTGCCCACGATGCATTTTTTAAGCAAAAACGCTGCAGAAACGCTTAAAAAACACATGGTAGAAGGCCTGCCATGTTCCCCAATGATAATCCGCATGTGCTGTGTGTGTGTGTGTGTGTATGTATGTATGTATGTGTGTGTCCGTGTGTGTGTCCGTGTGTGTGTCCGTGTGTGTGTCCGTGTCCTGGAGACCACGTGTGGTAAGCTCTAGAGCCACAGTGGTGGCGGAACCAAATGGACTGAAGCAGCTAAAACCTGACAAAGGTAATACACTTTGTTATATGGACATTGCTATAGTATTACCTTGCTGAAGGCTGTATCTGAAGCCAAGTGGGCCTGTCTGCCACTTGGGCTCGTGGACATTATATGTGTGAACTGTGGTTTATGAAGTATAATAAACTGCTGAAGTGTGAAAACTGGAAAGACATTGCTGGTGTGCATTAATTGACGCGCTGCAGCGAGTATTCCCCAGGATGATGACTAGCGCTGCCTTACAGCATGTACAATCCGCATGGACGATCCGCATGGACGATCCGCATGGACGATCCGCATGCACGATCCGCATGCGTTTTTTTCTGCCAGGGAGTTGCAGAAACTCTCAGGATAAAATCCTGAGCATTTCTGCATCGTGGGCACACAGCCTAAAGCAGGTTTTCATCTATGCAGCTTGTACAAGTGAACTTCATTGTTTGAAAAGTGGGTTACCTGTCTAAGCCATGTTATTATAGTACCTTTTATATGGTTTACACAGGTGCATCATGGGCTTTTCCTGCCCTATGAGTAAAATGAAAGGCTAAAATACAATGTGGAAACTTAATCAGAGAAATGTTTTATTTACATTCAGAACAGGTTTAAAAGAAACAAAATAACCATTACCACAGAAATCTCAAACGTTTAATTGTAGAAATATTATAGAAATAACATTTTACCATTATGTATAGAAATAATTCTAATTTTATAAAAGTGCATTTATGGGAGGATTGTGGGTAAGGTCTTTGGCTTTGCCCCGACCCCTCGGCCTGCCTCCGGTGTCTGATGTCTCAGCGTCCTGGAACTGAGATCATGATGCTGCTTTGGATAGCAAATCAATAGCCTTGAAAAACCCAGGAATAAGGGAAGGGGGTCTTTAGGGAAATTGGTCTCGAAAACAAGGCAGCGTGGAAAAATCTATTTTGTGGCTGTAGGCGACGTCTCAGACCCAAGCGTTGTTGACTACCGAGAGCCACTCATCCTGGAACCAAAGGAGACGGCCGCCCACCCTGAGAAACATCCCAGGTGGGAATCTTCTAGATCCGGGCCTGGCAGACCAGCGCTGGTGGGTTCGTTGATGCCAGGAGGGGGCTAGCCTAAAGGAAGGTCTCTTCTTTTCCTGGTGGGCTGGAGAGTTGTCCTTTTGGTTGCTTTTCTACACTGAAAATTTCCGAAAGGACCATAACTGGACTGTGCGTCTCTTGGGAGGAGGGCATTTGGCCCTCTGTTGCGGAAACAAAATACTCTTACCCGCCATGGCATTAGAGATCATCTTATCTAGCTCTTCGAAAAGGCAGGAGCCCTGGAAGGTGAGGCTGGTGGACTTTTTGGAAGCTGAATCCACGTTCCATGATTTCAGCTATGAGGCCATGGGGATGGTGATGTTGCCGGCTACCAGGGCTGAATAGGGGGCTGCAGGGGGGCGGGCACACTCTCCTTATGGGGTCTCTGGGGGGATATAATGTTTGCAGGGGGCCATCTGCTGGGACGCCCCCCCCCCCCCCAAGCGTGCATCATCTGCCCCCCCTGTAAAGATGTGCGGTTGTGGATTTTAATAATCACCTAGGCAGGTTATCGATGCAATTAGTTTTATTCCTTCCGACCTCGGTGAAGAGCAATTCCAGGTAAATGTCCAACAGGCAATTCTCTTAGTCCTTGAGTTTCCAACCTGGGATCAGTAGTTCCACTGCCCCGTACCAGGTGATACCCACTGTCCCCCAACTTTTGGTTGGCCCACAGCTTTTTGTATCTCCCGCCGGTATATTGGCAGTCACAGCATATGCTCCTTCGGATGATGGATATCACGACCGCAGCCCGTGATACCACCCAGCTCTCCGTCCGACCAGCAATGCCTGTTCTCTTTCTCCTGCCCAGGGTTCAGCCCCCTGAATTGGCAGAAGAGCTCACACCTCCCTCCCCCAGCTAACTGTGCCTTAGTGGAGATATTTTCTCAGGTGGAGCCCATCCCCTGGGTCTGCATGTGAGACTACCTGTGGTGTTGGAGAGAACAATGGCCCAAGGTCTTGGAGATATGGTCACTGAATGGAATAGATACCTCAGGTTGAACTGATGAGCAAACCAATCACTAACAAAACACAGCAAGCAAATTTCTAACAAAACACAAAATTAAGATTGACGAAAAAAAGGGTGCTCATCAGTGCTGGAAAAGTATTTAGAAAGTGGCCAGGTCCTCACACCCCCCACAAGCGTGCATCATCAAGCCCGCAACATCCCTCCCCCCCCAGAATACCTCCAGAGCCCGCAGCATGCCCTCAGCATCCCCACAGAGCACCCAGAGCCCGCAGCATGCACCCAGAGCCTTCACAAGCCTGCAGCATCCCTCCAGAGCAACCACCAGCCCGCAGCATGCCCCCACCAGAGCCATAGACATGCCACCACAGCCCGCAGCATCCCCACAGAGCCCCCACACGCGTGCATCATCAGCCCCCCCCCAGAGCCCCAACCAGCCCGCAGCATGCCCCCAGCGTCCCCACAAGCCCGCAGCATTCCTCCAGAGCCACCACCAGCCCGCAGCATGCCCACACAGCCCCCACCAGAGCAATAGACATGCCACCGCAGCATGCTCCCAGCATCCCCACCAGCCCGCAGCATCCCCCCAGAGCCACCACCAGCCCGCAGCATCCCCCCAGAGCCACCACGAGCCCGCAGCATCCCTCCAGAGCCCCCACCAGCCAGCAGCATACCCCCAGCGTCCCCACAGAGCCCCCACAAGCCCGCAGCATCCCTCCAGAGCCACCACCAGCCCGTAGCATGCCCACAGAGCCCCCACCAGAGCAATAGACATGCCACCACAGCCCGCAGCATCCCCACAGAGCTCCCAGAGCCCCCACATGCGTGCATCATCAGCCTCCCCCCAGAGCCCCCACCAGCCGGCAGCATGCCCCCACAAGCCCGCTGCATTCCTCCAGAGCCACCACCAGCCCGCAGCATGCCCACACAGCCCCCACCAGAGCAATAGACATGCCACCACAGCCCGCAGCATGCCCCCAGCATCCCCACAGAGCACTCAGAGCCCGCAGCATGCACCCAGAGCCCCCACAAGCCTGCAGCTTCCCTCCAGAGCAACCACCAGCCCACAGCATGCCCCCACCAGAGCCATAGACATGCCACCACAGCCCGCAGCATCCCCACAGAGCCCCCCACACGCGTGCATCATCCGACCACCCCCCCCCAGAGCCCCCACACGGGTGCATCATCCCCCCCCAGATTACCTCCAGAGCCCGCAGCATGCTCCCACAGAACCCGCACCAGCCCCATAGAGCACCCACGAGCCTGCAGCATGTCCCCAGAGCCACGAGCCCACAGCATGCCCCCACCATGCCCCACAGACCCGCAGCATCCCCCCAGAGCCACCACGAGCCCGCAGCGTCCCTCCAGAGCCCCCACCAGCCAGCAGCATACCCCCAGCGTCCCCACAGAGCCCCCACAAGCCCGCAGCATCCCTCCAGAGCCACCACCAGCCCGCAGCATGCCCACAGAGCCCCCACCAGAGCCATAGACATGCCACCACAGCCCGCAGCATCCCCACAGAGCTCCCACAAGCGTGCATCATCTCCCCCCCCCCCCACACACACGTGCATCATAACCCCCCCCTACACACACACACACACACACACACACAATTCCCCCAGAATACCCAGAACATGCCCCCACCAGCCCCACAGACCACCCAAAGCCAGCAGCATCCCCCCAGAACCCAGCACTGACCTCCTCCTGAAGCTTCACCGTATCACTTTCTGCATGAATCTGTGGCGTCTGGTGCTAAACTAGAACACGCCCATAATGCAGTCAGGACACGCCCCCGGAAACGACGTCATACCTGGAAGGAGCCCATACATTCTAGCGTTTACCAGGGAGGAGGCTGCAGAGCGAGTGGTTGGTGGTGAGGCTGCTGAGTATTGGGGAGACATGGCGGATGACTGCGCACCCCACACTGAGCTCCCGGGGGGCAGTCTCAGTCCGGGGTGGGGGCAGCCTGGCTTCCAGTGGATGTGGTTAGTCCCCTGCACTATAGAGAGCGGCTCATAGACTGCTGTAGAGCAGCAATGGTCGGTGACGGGTCAGAGCCGGTGATTACAGGGAGCCGCAGCCTCTCACCTGTCAGCAGTTGGACTATAAACCAGGTTTCCAGTCACTGACAGTATGGCTGGAGCTGCGCCCATTATGCACTGTTAGAACTTGGCGATGTCTGCCATGTTTGGAGGTTCCTGGATTCTGTATTTTTCTGCACAGGGTTTGTCCAGGAGGAAAAGGAACACAGAGCGCCAGTCCTGGCCACAGGTTGTGTCTGGTACTACAGCTCCGGTCTAGTGACGTGACAGGTGCTGAGCTGTAATGCCACACACAGCCTGTGCTCAGGGGTGGCGCTGTAATCCAACAGCTCTGACTTTCTACTCTGGGACAACTTCTGTAAGGCTGAATTCACACATCTGTGCTCCACGGACCGAGCTCAGATCTGACAACCGCTGGGTCACCAGTGCTGATCTGTGATTACCTCCTAGGAATAGATGAGGCACTGATCAGGTCCGGGGAGCCGGGCCGGGTCCTCCGATCCCACCACGGATGTGTGAATTCGTCCTTAAGTTAATATCTTAGTGTTAGAGTTCTCCTTTAGAATTTGTGTTCACAAGAGAGTAATTTATTATAGTTTATTGTGTAACGTTCGAAAAACGTATCGATTACTAATCCTGAGTTACAGCCAGTGATAGTCTAGAGCTGCGTTCAGAGATCTGCAGGCTTCTGAGCTGAAATCTCCCAGCAGTCCTTGCTGAGATCACTATTGTTAGCGTTGCAATGTTAAGGCTGGTGCAGATAGCAGTGTATTCGGTCGGAGTGCGATCTGACAAAACATTGAATCGCACTGTGACCAGTATTTGTCCAAGGAGAAAAATCGGACATGTGCACGGCCCCATAGACAGTCTGTCCGAGGACAAAAATCACTATGCTTGAGTTTCATCTAATATTCGGATCACGCTCTGCCATGCAAGTTAATGAGTCCTTGGAAAAGATCGCACTGCACTCAGATGACATCTGAGTGCAGTCCCATTTTTCACGTATTGACGTAATGGATCAGATGGAGAATTTTTTTTGACCTATGTCTTGTATCTTGTTTTGTGTCACTTTATGTACAGTTCTGGCCAAAAGTCTTGTGACTGATACAAATTTTGGTGTTCACTTCAGTGTTTTTAGATCTTTTAGTCAGATGTTTCTGTGGTTACTGTAGTACAATTATCAGCATTTTATGAGTTTTACACTTTCATTGACAAATACATCAAGTTTATGGAAAGATTCAATATTCACAGTGTTGACCCTTATTTTTCAAGACTCGTTCCCTTCGCCTTGGCAGCTGGATATCGGCTGCTGGGCCAAATCCTGACTGACGACGGACAATTTTTGTCTAATCAGTGCTAGGAGCTCACTATATACATTTCTGTTTGTCCACCCGCTTTTTGAGGAGTGACCACAATCTAATTGAGATCTGGAGAGTTTACTGGCCATGAACCCAAAATGTTAATGTTACCCAGACACTTAGTTGTCACTTTTGCCTTGTGACATATTCTCCGTCATGCTGGTATATGCATTGCTGTGTTCTTAGGTATAATTGTGAGTGAGCCCACTCCCTTTTGATGATGGATAACTCCACACATGACTCGTCTCGGGGTGCTTTACTGTTGGCATAACACAGGACTCAAAGTAGCGCTCAGCTTTTCTTCTATGGACATTCATTCTTCCATATGTCCCTAACAGTTTGAAGGGGGCCTTCATCAGGGAAATAACTTTACCCCAGTCCTCTGTAATCCATTCACTGTAGTTTGCTGCATTTTATAATCCTGTTCTTCATCTTTTTCATGGAGAAAAGTAGTTTCTTTGCTGCCCTACTTGACACCAGCACAGCCTCCAAAATCCTTCTCCTCACTGTGTGTACAGATGCACTGACGCCTGCCTGCTGCCATTCTTGAGCAAGCTCTGCAATGGTGTTGAACCAATTCCATAGCTGAATCCTATGTAGGAGATGATACAGGTACTTGCTGGACTTTCTTCGGAGTCATGAAGTCTTCACAGCAAATTAACCTCCCCCTATTAAGTTATTATTTATTATAGTGTCATTTATTACATGGAGCTTTACATGTGAAAACGGATATACATAGCAAAAAACAAGTACAATAAATCTTGAACAAAAACGAATCACCGACTGGTACAGGAGGAGCGAGGACCCTGCCCGCGAGGGCTTACAGTCTACAATGAATGGGTGAGGATACAGTAGGTGAGGGGTAGAGCTGGTCGTGCAGTGGTATAATGGAGCGGTGGTTACTGCAGATTGTAGGCTTGTCAGAAGAGGTGGATCTTCAGCTTCCCTTTGAAGGTTTCCACTGTTGGCAACAGTCTGATATATTGGGGTAGAGAGTTCTAGAGTAGGGGGATGCATGGGAGAAATCTTGCGTGCGATTGTGGGAAGAGGAGATAAGAGGGGAGTAGAGAAGGGGGATCTTGTGAGGATCGGAGGTTGAGTGCAGGTATGTAGCGGGACACTAAGTCACAGTTATATGGAGGAGAAGGTTGTGGATGGCTTGGTATGTCATGGTTAGGGTTTTCAACTGGAGTCTCTGGATAATGGGGAGCCAGTGAAGGGATTGACAGAGGGGAGAGGCCAGGGAATAGCGGGGGGGACAGCTGGATTAGTCGGGCAGCAGAGTGCAGTTATCTGACAGGAGAAAACAAACTCCTTTGCCATGCTTGCCGATGGGGCGAAGGGTGTGGGAAAGGTGGAATCCAACGTATGAAAGTGCAGCTGGAGAGGCCATGTCAGAGGGGTGAGTCAGGTACCATTGATGCCAAGGAAGGAAAGTTTGTTAGTAATGAAAAGGTCATGGATGTAGGAAAGTTTGTTGTAGATGGAGAGAGCGCTCCATAGAGCTCCTGTTAGTGGGATTGGGGAAGCGGGGGATGGGCAATGGGTATAGGGTTAGGGAAGGTTGCGGAAATTTGATAGATTGTGGATGAGAGGTAGAAGTGACTGTGGGGATGTGGTGAGGAGGGCCATGATTTGGAGAGATATCGCCAGCAGTGAGGAGCAGCAGGAGAGAGCGTGAGGTGGCTGTCTGTGTTTGGAGACAGAGGATTGTATGTTGAGGAACAGATCTGAGGAGGAGGTGAGATGGAGGGAGAGATGACCAGTTCATTACTAGGTGTAGGGATGAGAAGGGTTAGTAGAACGTGTAGGACTATAGGGGTGAGGAGTGAAAACAAAGAGAAACCTTTTTTTTACTCTGGCTGTGCAGTTACCTTCAGTTATCTTCTGGTTCAATTGTGGTCTAACTCAGTGCAGCACACTGTAAGGTGGCTGCCAGACAGGTCGTGGACAGGAGGTATGTGTCCCCGAAGTACCAAACTTCGGTGATGTAGGACATGGAGAAGCAGGCTCCAGAACACATAGTGCTGGGAGGGGAGTTAATGGGCCCGGATTAAAGGGCCGGGTTTTAAGAGCAGCTGAAAGAGTGGGGGGGAAACAGCTGCTCACTCACCTCCAGTCCAGGTCTTGGAAGGCCTGATTTAAGACAGCTGCGCCTGTCTCAATGGTGCTGTGTGTTGTGCAAGGTGAGCAAACCTTGCATGTGCTGCTCAGTCTGCTGGAGGCAGAGAAAAGCACTACATTTAAACGGCTGATGCCGTGCTGTATGGACTGGTTATTTTTAGTTTTGTTCTGTTATAGCATTGTTTCCCAAACCCCATCCTCACGGACCCACATAGGTCATGTTTCAGAATCTCCTTAGTATTACACAGGTGAGAGAATTCCTGATGCCTTCCTGTGTAATACTAAGGAGATCCTGAAAATATGACCTGTGGGGTCTGTGAGGATGGGGTTTGGGAAACACTGCGTTATACCTTTTGTGTATCTATTGTATGGTGGCAGAAGGTGCCAAGCCCCCCCTGCTTTGGACAGAGGGGGGGTATGTAAGGTTGCTGCCGGACAGGTCGTGGACGGGAGGTATGTGTCCCCGAAGTGCCAAGCTTTGGTGATGTAGGACCCGGAGAAGCAGGCTCCAGCACACTAGTGTAGTGATAGGGTTTTGTGGTTAAGTAATTTCCTTGGGAAAAAATTAATATGCATTTTTTTTTTTTTTTTTTAACAATTCATCTGCTCATTCTTCATAACAATCTACAGTTAATGCAAATTGACACTATAAAAACTGAAGCTGCAAACTTTATGAAAGCCAGAATGTGTTTGTCTCCAAACTTGAGACTGACTGTGTATTATTGTGTTACCTCTTTTGTATATTATTGTGTCACCTCTTATCTTGTGTATCGCTTCTCTCTTCAGTTTGTTAGCCACATGCTGCCAGGCGAGAGCTTGTGGGCACAATCATGCGGCTGGTGATTCTTGATGACTATGCCCTGGCCAGCGAATGGGCAGCAAAATACATAAGTAATCGCATCGCCCAGTTCAATCCTGGACCTGACAATACTTCACACTTGGGCTACCCACAGGTAATGTGCCTTTTATCTATCTTTATCCAGTTTTCCACGAGTTGGTTCAAGCATTTTAGTTGTGGATTGAACTATTTTTGCACATGTGAATTACGAGAAGTCCTCACGAGTAAGTCAGATGTGTACGGCAAAGCTTCATAGAGGAGGAGACTCCAAGTTCACTGCTGAACATCTGCTCTCTCCATGTTTCGTTGCGATCTACCAGTGTCTCCGTAAGATTTGGCCATTCTCTACTGTTATAGCAAGAGTGTGCCAATTTTCCAAAGGAACAAGGAGATTGAGTAGCTCAACAGCCTCTTGCCACTGATCGGCAAACAAATTTGGAGAAAATAATTGGACAAAGCCTGAAGGACGCGGTAATGCAGGGCTGTGTTCTGGGGGATCGATGAAGACCTAAGAAGCATGATCTGTGCTGAACAGTATGGATGGTAATCCAAAGCCTCCATAACCAAGCTTGGCAGGAAGGCACTCGGGAAATAGGAGTGTGAGTTGGGGGTCTCCCAGTGGTAATACAGTTGGAATCACTGCCTTATTAATACAACGGGGAACTGTTTTTATTTCAATTAACAATTTAAAGGGGTTGTCCGAAACCAACACTGATTTAAACCTAAATCTCTATTTAATTTAATAATCGACCGTATTTTTGGACTATAAGACGCACTTTTTCCTCCAAAATTTGGAGGAAAATGGGGGTGCGTCTTATAGTCGAATGTTGGGGGGGATGTGTATATGTATGTGTGTATATATATATATATTATAGGGAGCTGTAGCGGTGGAGGAGCGGGGCACAGGAGGCAGCGGCCCACCCGCTGCAGCCTACACTGTCCCCGCTGCTAAAGAAAATGAATATTCACTGCTCCTTAATAGCGGCACACAGTGTAGCCGCGCTGCGGCTCCAGGTGCTGCCAGAATCGCCTGTGCCCGCTGTTAAAGGCCATGAATATTCAACCTCTCTCCACGCCCATGGGCGTGGGGGAGGGGGTGAATATTCATGCCTTTTAATAAGCGGGCACACGCTATAGCCCGGCAGCAGCAGGAGCCGCAGCGCGGCTAAGCTGTGTGTCGGCTATGAAGGAGAGTGAAGTGCCTGCTCCCCGCGCACACAGACCCGGCATGGGAGCAGTGACTTCCGGAGCTGATCTCTCCATGTGAGCCGCGCATGGCAGTGACGTCATGCGCGGCTCACGTGGCGAGATCAGTGCGGGCAGACAGGAAAGAGAAGAAAGGTGAGTATGAGTGTTTATTTTTTTTTTATGTGCAGCCTGATGGGGATTAGGGGGGCCATGCATACTAGGGTATGGATGAGGGGGCCGTGCATACCTGGACGGGGATGATGACGCGTGCATACCTGGACGGGGATGATGACCGCCGTGCATACCTGGACGGGGATGATGACCGCCGTGCATACCTGGACGGGGATGATGACCGCATATAAAAGGAAGGGGGTTGGGCATATGTACCAGGATAGGGGATATTGTCAGAATTGGGTATTACCCCTATACCAGTGTCAGCAGAAGACCCCCTCCCCCTTAAAAGTGCATCATGAACACATTTTTGCTTAATTTTTTTATTTTTTTATTTTCTCCTCTAAAACCTAGGTGCGTCTTATGGTCCGGTGCGTCTTATAGTCCGAAAAATATGGTAATTGCTTTTCTAATATACTTTAATTAAAAGTTAATCTAAATTTATCTAACTGGGGTGTGTTTGTATGTGTGTATACATTTGTTTTTTTTTACCAACTTCCTGTTTGATAACATTAGTTTGAAAATCCCCAGTGCATCCTGGGATATGAAGACGGACGTGATCAGGAGCAGAGGCTGCGGTCACTGCGGCTGCCTCTTTCCCCACCCTGAATGAAGCATCATCAGTGATGCCTGTTTCAGGGGATGGGCTAGTCCCTGCTACTCTGCGCATGTGTCGGTTGTCAATTCTAACTCTCAGTGGCTCAGCAGGATCTTGTCACTGTGCAATATTCTTTTAATGCGCAGCGTCAGGGATTCCTCAGAGACGACACCGGGGAGATCACGCAATATCTCACCCTGCCGTCACTGTGTCACGGATTTCGTCCGGAATCGCGAGCACGCGATCCAGATTACTCGACAGTTCAGCAGTTTTTGGGATTGCAAATCTCAAAGAATGCCACCTCCCGGAAGCTAAAATACAATAAATGAGGGGCCCGGTGAAGAAAGCCATAGCAAATTCGGTCATGTCCCTTGGAGGTGCAATGTACCTGTTGGGTACCCTGATATCGTGGGTTCTGTGAGCACAATACCATTCCAGGGTTTTACAGTGGGATCTGCACATAATGAAGTTTCTCTTAAGGGGCACTTGGAAGGGAGATGTCCTTATCACCCTGGTCAGTAAAATCCTTTATAGAGGTTAGGCTCATCCTGCCAACAATCTCGAGGGGTTCCCTGGGTACTTGGGGTCACTAGCACAATTACCACAGATGCGAGTCCCAGAGGGTGGGGAGCCCAGGGGACCTGGTCAGATATCGAAAAGGGTCTCTCCTCCAATGCAAAGAACTTCTGGCGGTCGACTCTGCTGTGCCTGTTTGGGGTGAAGTTCAGGTCCTAGGAGGCATCGACTATGCAGCCTGCAGAGCAGATCACAGCCCGGGCACCGCGTCTCCGGGTAAATTCTCCACCTTGTGAGTTGCTTCTTGTGCAGCAGCCCCATGCAAGTTGCTCCGCTCTCCTCGGCCAGCTCCTGCTGAAGACTGAGCTCTCTGCCCAATCTATGGAGCTCAATAGCCCTGATCACGTCAGTGGTAGCCCAGCAATGCTGGATCAGAATTACAAATGGCAAACTAATCAGCCCTAGGCATTTCTAATATGTGCAGAGCAGGCGACATAAGTCTGACCGGTGTCCTCATAGACCTTTCCTCAGCTGGAGTCTAATAGGAGCAGTAAGATGGCCGTCATGGGGTCCATTGTTAGATCTCGGCTGCCATAGAAACTCATCGGCACCATGATCGCGCCTCCCTTTCCTGTCTAAAGTGCCTAAATGCTGTGGAAGCCCCCTACTGTGTCATACAGTGGATAAACTGCCAGGGTCAGGGTTGGCTCCACACTGTGGGGAGCTGAGGCAGGAGCAGGACTGTGTTATACAGCCACACTTCTGCCGCAGAT